>NC_081817.1:26747327-27055344 GCF_030704535.1 Vitis vinifera
TGTGATCTCTAACCCCACCTACTCCATCATACACAGTGGTTGTGAGAAGCTTCAAGTAAGTTGCCATTTCTGCCTTATCAATCTTGGTATAATTGGTCTTCACATATTCTAGAAAATCTTTGGCCCTTTCCGTCTTCGGCACACATTCTTTAATGGACTTATCCATAGTGTATTTCATCACCATCAAACAACTCCTATTGGAGTGCTCCCATTTCTCATAAAATGATCTTTCATTTACAGAGCTCACATCAGTGGGTCTACTTGGCTCATCAACCCTCAAAGCCAAGTCCAAATTGTGTAGAGTCATATGCACATTGAAAAACTCAAACCATTATTCAAAATTATTTCCAGTAAGAGGTTTGGTGGCAGACAATTGCAGAGTAATACCAGGATTGCTAGTAGCTGGAAAATAGCAAAATTCAACAATATGCATGTTATTACAATATCATGCATTTGCTAGTTTCCAGAATTTCTCAATTTAGCAATAGCTTGGAATTTTGAAAATTCCACGGTGGTAAGGACAACTAATTAAATATCACAACCAAGATGTATTAATTTTATTATCGAAATGGCAAAGAAAATTAGTACGGTTCATAATATACAATTAATTTCCTTCACCAATCTAAGCATCCTACCAAGTATTATTATTATCGATAAGACAATTACAATACTCGAATAGATCTTAGTAATCACAATAATAAAGCAACTAAAAGTGGGAGTTAAAATATCTCAACAAAGACAATTTGACACATATAGGATCACGATAGACAACCACATATATGTTCACTATTGTCATGATAAACTCAAATATTTAATTTGCGCAACTTGACACACTTGGAATTGCAATAGGCAATCACACAAGTGTTATTTATTGCCACAATAAATTTAAATATTTAAAAAAAATGACCTTTGACAACATTATTGGTATAAGATAAAAATTATACCATAATAACAATAATTGTTCCAATAAAGTCAAATTTAACAAATGCATAATAATTTTAACATATGCATAATCAATCCAAGAATACCAAGGCAACCAAAAAAAATTTGTTTTTTTTAATGACATTAGCAAGGATCTGTTCATCTTCTTCTCCAGCTGAACACGCCTTGGTTCTGGAGAAGAAAAAAAAAAAAAAATTTTGCCCAAAATTTTGTGCATTTTTCGACAAAAACACTTAGATTTCCATTCTCAAATATCAATCCTTCAATCTAAATCCAAAAATACACAAAAAAAAAACGTATAATAGGAAGAACCAAAATAAGCCCTAATTTTCGAAATCCCATCAAATGAGCTCCAAAAACCATAAAAAAAATGATGGGTTTTGCTCCAAACAATATTCTCTACAAGTCTCCAACCTCAATCGGGCTTGAAAACCAAGAATAAACTCCAAACGAAAAGAATCCTAAAAAAAAAAAAAAATGGCTTCCATAACCAAAAAACAAGAAAAAAAAAAAACCCCCAAAACTGTAGCTCAAATGTCATCCATGCTAGCTCTGATACCAATTGAAGAGAATTTAAACAGCATAGGATCACATGTAAACATTTAAGCATGCATTGAATGTCAAAAATCAACCGGTTACCTTGGTTTATGCCATGGAAAACCATTTCTTCTTCCACTGGTATCCAAGAAGTTGCTCCAGGTTCGTGATGGTACGAGAATTAAGGTTCAATGAGCCCTTCCCTTTCCTTCCAAAAAATTCAGTCCAAGTGTGTGTGTGCATGCAATGCGTGCTCTCCAAGAAGAAGAAATGAGACACCTTCCAAATACACATATCTCTCTCTCTATATATATGTAAATAAATTCATATATTATTACACATTACACACATTATTTGGACCATTTGACTTAATGGGTTAGTCAAGTGAATTAAGGTTAACCTATAAAAAATCAAGCAATAATGTGTCCAACCCCATTATGGACCGCAATGCAAAAATTAAATTAACATTGATTTATGACATTATCAAATTGATTATGTAAATCTACGCATAAAAATTCCAACAAGTCATTCAATGCATCTTGGTTTATAATTTTTTAATATAATTGAGTTTCATGGCTTTATAATACCAATTAAATCATTTTTAAATTTTAATTTTTTTTTATAAATTAATAAATTTTATGTATCAAGTAAAGTTTAATTTAGAATTTATTTACTTAATGAAAATTTTCATTGAAGTTAAAGGAAATTTTAAAAAGCTTGTGTAATTTAAAAGAATATCGTATTTGAAAATTTCGAGAATCCATATTGGGTCATAGAGAGAGAAGAAGAAAGATATTTACTTTTTTTTGTATATTTTTTTAATTTCTCTATATTTTATTTTATTATTAAAAATTAGTGGAAATTTCTACTTGTCCTTTAAAAACTATTCTTTATTTCACTTTGTTCTTGAAAAGAAGATACAAAAAACAACTCTCAAATAATGTTATAAAATTTTAAAAATAATTTTTTATTTTTAAATACAGAAAACAATTTTTAAATCACATTACCAAACACGCTCAAAATTTTTGTAAATTCTTTTATTCATTTTATCAAATATTAAGTTCTTTGGATAAATTTAACTATGAAAAAGTTTTTTTAGTTTACTTGATTCAAACAATTATACCCACTATTTTTTGTGTATGAACTAACAATTCCTATCCAACTTACCATGGTATTATTATTGTGAACTTCTTATCGTAAATTAATGCTATTATTGTGAACATTAACTACAAATTATGGATCCCTGCATTACAAGGTAGAGGTGTTTATGATCATATAGTGTTACACATCTTTATATTTTTTTTTTGTTTCTTATGTTAGTGCACTAAAATTCTAATATCAAAACTTAATCGTTATTACTAAGATATTTAAGGAAATTAAAACTCCATTTATATCTCTCAAAACAATTGCGATTAAGAAATAGGAAACATATTCGAGGAAATCAAAACAACTGTACTTAGAAACCATGAAAAACCATGAAAAATGTCAAACAAAAGTATTTAGGAGTAGAAAGAAATAAGAGGACAAAAAATTCATGGTGGAATCATTTTTTTACGATGAAACCATTAAAAGGAGTATTTAATTTTTTATTGAATTCCAAAATGAAATTTCAAAATAATTTCATTTTTTATATTCAAAATGTAATGAAACATGTTGTAATAAAAGTAGTTTTTAATATTTAAAATAGATGAATAGAGAATTTTAAAAAATGGATAAATATGGATTGATATTGAAAAATGAGAAAAAAAACTAATGGTTTTTTTATTTAATATTATATATAATGGCCACAACAATATGGATTGTGATAGGCTTTAAAATTTTTAAAAAGAACTAAAACAACAAGTTCATACTTGAATCCTTCTAGTTTTAAAAAATTTCTCTAACTCATTTATATTTATTCTAAATCCATCTGATTTGGATTGGTGTAATGCCCTAAATTAAGTTTTTGACTAAAATCATAAATTAGATATAAAAATAAATAAAATAAATTAAAGGGTTGTAGGCCATAAAAATTGTCCCAAATCAATTTCTAACCTTTATTTTAAACCCATTTTCTTTTTCATATTTTCTAAGACTAGTTTTGGATTTTGTGGGCTTAGGTAAGAGGTCTTCTTAATTTGGGTTTAGTTTTAAAGTGAATTTGAGCCTATGATGGAAACAATGACATGTGTCAGAATCCCTACCCTTCCTCGCCTTTAAATAAACGTCTTGAGGTTCATTTTTTGAAATAGTATATCTTGCATTTTTAAGAGGAAACTCTCTCAAATTTGAGAGAAAATGAGGAGAAGAAGAGAAAAATTGAAGCTTGAGGCAAGTTTGGCTTTGGAATGAGGATTCTAGCTTAGTAAAAACCAATGTCTCAAGTAGTTATTGGGTAAGATCAATTGCATTTCATTTTCTTGATTTTATTCTTAGTTTATTTTCATTTTCTTTTGCTTCTTAAGATTATATGTATGTTGGGTGTGAATATTGAAAGGTCATACTTGCTAATTGGGTTTTTTTCTTTCATTTATGAATTCTTTTTTTTTTTTTTTTTCTTTTTGAATGTTTGATAAATTGCTTGATCTGATCGCAAATCTCTATGGTAAATAAAATACTAAAACCTATTGTGGACCTCATATTTCGCATGATGCGTTCCCACTCGATGACAAAACTCATTTTTTAATTTATTTGGTGAAAATTTTATTTAAAAAAAAAAAAACTCCTGGAGGCACCACTTTTTTTTGTTTTATTTTTTTTTTTAAGGGAAAACAAAATAAGAAAGAAAACTCTAAGTGTAACTCCTTATTTGGAAAGGACGGTCTGTGAAAAACCAAAGTCAAGTCCGAGGGTCAGGTTACTTATTGGGAAGGTAAGGTAAAAAAACCGTAACACCCTTCTAAGTCCCTAAAAACGAGTCTTTACTAAATAAGGTGAAATAAGTGTGATAATTGATAAGGAAATCAATGAATATCAATGAAATGATCAAATAATAAAACAAATCACGCATAAGAATAAGTAAAGTGAGAGTGAGATTGTATCTTAGCAGCAAATAATAGTGCGCTATCATGGAAACAAGGTTAGCTCAAATATAAAATTATCACATGCATATCAAAGAGCAAGACAAAAATCAAGCAATATTCATTAAGCATAATAGTTGGCAATCAGAAAGAATACTCATATGTAGGACCCTCACCAAAGCCTAATTGATTTTGCATGAATTAATCCCATAAATTCCATTATTTTGGAATTATGAAAATTGTCTTCATGCTTATTAAAAATCAAGGAAAACGAAAAAATATTTTAAAATCAAAGAAAATTTGTGAAAGTGCTTACCTAAAAAGAAATGTAGCAAGTTTATTTAAAAACGGAATTTTTAGTAACTTAAAATCCTAATGAATGATGAAAAGTGGTAGATTTAAAAAAAAAAAAATTTGAAAACTGGAGTGGAATTAAAATTATTTGAAAAAAAACTAGAGTTTTGAAAATTGAAATCTTAAAAATTAAATTTTAAAATTGGAATTAAAAAAAAATTGAAAATGAGATTTTTGAAAATTGGAATTTTGAAAAATTATTTGAAAATGAGAGTTTTGAAAATTAAATTTGAAAATTGGGAATTTGGAAAAATATTTGAAAATAGAAGTTTTGAAAATTAAATTTGAAAATTGGGAATTTGGAAAAATATTTGAAAATAGAAGTTTTGAAAATTAAATTTGAAAATGAGAATTTTGGAAAATTATTTGAAAATGGAAGTTTTGAAAATTGGAATTTTGAAGAATTATTTGAGAATGGAATTTTTAAAAATTAAATTTGAAAATTGGAATTTTGGAAAATTATTTGAAAATGGAAATTTTGAAAACTGAAATTTTGGAGAATTATTTGAAAATAGGAGTTTTGAAAATTAGAGTTTTGAAAATTAAATTTTAAAATTGGAGTTTTGAAAATTAAATTTGAAAATTAAAGTTTTGAAAATTGTTTGAAAATTGAAGTTTTGAAAATTATTTGAAAATTAGAGTTTTGAAAATTAAATTTGAAAATCGGAGTTTCGAAAATTATTTGAGAATTGGAGTTTTGAAAATTGGAATTTTGAAAATTATTTGAAAATTGGGATTTCTGAAAAATTACACTTTTCAATCCAAAAATATACAAACCCTATCCATCTACAATTCCAAATATTGTACAGGTCGCCACAAGGTGAGATGACATGTCACTTGAGGGAGATGAACAGAATGGTTAACTAGAATGCATGGTTTTTCCAGTGACAGTTGAATGTAATATACTGAGTGGTATGAGAAAACTTTACTACATCTGAAAATAACTTCAAACTATCTGATTGCTCTTTTGGAAATTGAAATATCCGAAAAATGGAGCAGCCCATTTGGTGATTAGAGGCATTTGGAGAGTACATTATGCCCAAATGGACGCTACCTATCATTTGGTGGCAACGTTGGGCTTTTAGAGCACATTGTCACAGACTTAGTATTTTCCTAAACTCGTGCGGCACTTAAACAAGTCAAGACACTTGATCTTATTAAGTCAGTCTTACTCTCAATGTTTATCTTACTAGGCTAAGATGCTTATGACTTGGAAGCTTTGGAAGGCGTAGTAGGCAACTCTTAAAGAATGGAAACTTTTATTGCTCAAAGGAAACTTTTAAAAGAGATTTGGAACTCACTTGCTTGGTTGGTTAGGTTATTGGGTGGTTTTTGGGAGGTTTTTTGGGACGTGCCTTGGCCAAATGAGACCTTAACCTATTTATAGGCACCAATGGAACTCTTTGGAACCTTGAAGGGTTCCTTACAATTCAAGAATATTCTAGAACACCCTACACCATTCTATGTACAAGCCTAGGTACAAGAATATACAAGTGATCTTTAGAATTCTCTAGAAAGCCTTGGACTCCTCTTATGTCTTCCACCATAGTGTAGAGATGTATGGACATCTCTAGGCATCTCTAGAACCTTCCACAATCTTCCCACTAATGGCTAAGTGTAGGAGTCTCTAGAAGCTTCCTAGACTCTATATAAGTCCATGGGAAGGGTCATTTGAAGCATCTTGTGACAACATGTTCATCTTGTGACAACATGTTCATCTTGTGAAGCTCATTCAGCTTGTTGGTTGGGTTACATAAACCCGAACATTTTGGGATGTCCCAGACAACAATAGACGTTGGTGTGCATCGAGGATCACATATTGCTCGGTTATCTTCATGATGGACATTCATGGCAAGCATTCATGATCCAATAATGACATCCTCATTGTTAAACATTCTCAAACTGTTATTTCTAGTAGCATTTCATTTTAGGGTTAGTGATGACTGGCTCTTTCTTCATGCACCCAATGTAAGTTGGCGAATGGCTTTGCTTCTTAGCTAGAAGAGTGGAGAGTTGATCTGGATGTAAATAAATTTCGTCATCAGCTTTGACATAATAATCCACGTCAAAGGGTTCAAATGCTACTTTGAAAAATGCCAAAGTTTTGTGTGGGAGGTTTAGGTATTCTTCCCAAACATCTATAAACATGAAATCTTTGTACTTCTCCACCTCTTTCTGCAACTCTGCCATCTTCTTCACATCTTTGAACCTTCCAATCACGAACCTAAAGGCTAAACCAGTAGCTTGTTCCAATTTTATAGGTCTTCTCTCAAGCCTTGCTTCCAGCTCTCTTTCTCAAGCTCTCCTAAAAAAATCTCCACCTACTCGAAATCCAGCTAGCTCCAACTACCCCCATTCGGCTATCTGTTTTTCTCCCCCAAAAAACCTTCCATGTTTTTTGCCCCTCCTGGGATATCCATTGGCTCACCACCTTTCTACCAGCTCTCCAATTCTCCTCCATGTTCTTTGCTTCCCTTCTTTCTCATATTTTCTTTAAACCTCCACTTGCTGAAAGCCTCATTTTCAATCCCAGAAAAAAACTCCCCTTCCCCTGTTTTTCTTTCCTTCTCAACCCAGCTCTCTCTTCCTCAACTCTCTCTTCCTCTTGCTTTATTTCTTCATTCTCCTATAAGCTTTTACCAGGTCCACTGTTTTCTGGTTCAGCAAAGATGTCACCACCCTCAACTACCACCATGGCAAGGTGGCCACATTCTTTGTCACAAGTCTTAGTAGCTTGGCTCCTTTGGGAAGTGTCCTCCCCACTCCAACAAATAAAATGCCCAGCTCTCTGGGTGTGAGAAAAATCCTTTGGCCATAAGAGGGGTTTACACCTATATATGTAGCTAAAAAAAAACTAGAGATAAAGTTATCATGACTTTATAGTATTCTGATGTCCTATAGGATCAATTCTAATATGTTTATTTATTTTTTAAATTAAAAGGATTAATTATTTGTTAATTTTTTTTTATAAAACCTAATGTAATTAAATCTAAATAAACTTTTCCTAAAATAAATTTATTTAAATTATAAAATAATTATTAATTTGGGAGAATTATGTTTTGGGGGTAGATGGGCCCCCAAATTAACAAAAGGTCCATGTAACTCTTTAAATTGAGCCCAAGACCCAATGAAAGTATGGAAATTGAGTTGAAGGATATCATCCTTTAGTATTTCCAAAAATGCCTTTTGTTGATTTTGAGAAAAAAAATTAATATTTTTGAAAAATACTTTTATATAATTTAATATTTTTGATTTAATTTAATATTTTAAAAAAATACTTTTATGTAATTTAATATTTTTTTAAATACTTTTATTTAATTTAATATTTTTTTAAAATAAATTTATTTAATTTAATATTTTTTTAAAATATTTAATTTAATATTTTTTTAAATACTTTAATTTAATTTAATATTTTTGAAAACTACTTTTATTTAATTTAGTATTTTTGAAAAAAAATTATTGAAAAAAAATTATTTAACTTAATTTTATAAAATATTTTATATGTGTTCTTAAAGGGTATATTTGTCCGTTACTATTTCATATCCTTCAACTCAATTTGAAGAGTTATATAGATCTTTTGTTAATTTGGGGGCCTATCTACCCCCAAAAGATAATTCTCCCTATTAATTTTTAATTCAATTAGTCAAGATTGTAGATCCACAATCTAACTTCAGGTATGGACATTTAGGTGAAACGAGGATATCTAATTTAATAATCTTATGGTCTAACAAGATCAACTTGAGTTCCACACCTTAGAGTTGATATATATCCTAATTTTTAATATTTTATTTTATCGAATTACCTAATAGATAAAATCTATATGAAATCTAGGTTTAAGTTTAAGTTTTTTTATACTTTTACCACTTTATGTAGATTTGCCTTAGGATAGATAACAATGACAAAACTTTTGATAACTAGGGATTAATGATTATAAGAGTCGTTAGTATCAAGGAATGTGTGATTGTGCTATCTCCTAAGTCAAACTAACTTTAAAAGGTATTTTGATCTCAACACTAGCGCTCTAACCTTTCATTCATTCTATTATTAATCTAATTCACCCATTGTTGTTTAACCCTAAGAATTGAGTTTTTATAGTCTTAAAAAAAAAAAAAACTTCACACATGGCATGTTCCTATTGGTCACTTATTTTACAAATAATTACCTAATAATGACTAATAATAATAATAAAATCATGACTTTTAGTCATATGGGGCTCACTTAGGGCAAATGGAGTGCCCAAAATGCAATTCCTGAGGAGAAGGAGATGAAACATCAAAGTGGCAATGGGTGATTTTGAAATGGTTCTTCATTTTTGCACAATTGTCTTCAAATGACCATAACTTCTTCATTTCAACTCCGATTTGTGCATTATTTAAAGCCTTGGGTGGTGTTTTTTTTACTGAATTGAAAAAACCAAAATATTTAGTTTTTTCTATTCAGCTAAAAGTAATTTGTTAACATCATTCAACATAACTAAACTGAATCTATTGATAATAAATTCACTTTAATTATGTTAGATGATGTTAACAGGTTACTTTTAGCTGAATAGAAACAGTCAAATATTTTAGCTTTTTCTATTCAGCCAAAAACAAACACCACCTTAGACTTTTAACTTCTTGAGTTTTAAAAATATATGCAGCTTGCCCCAAAAAGATCATGGAAGAAAGTACTTCAAAAATCACATCAAAGTCAAGGAATGTGTTGCTACCAAGTTTGCATTCCAACCTCCTTCATCATGGTTTCTCATCATTTATCTCACTTCATAACATTCATTTCTAGTATTTCATGCCCATGACTCACTCATTATACAACCTTTCTTGGACTCTTCATGGTTCACAACTCTCGAGTTTTTCAATTATGCATGTTTAACTCCTTGTACTTAGTTGATAATAAATTTTCTACTTATCACTTTTGTCATTCCTTAAACCTAGTATTATGCTCAAAATAGAAGTTAAATCCCTTAAACCTAGATGATTTAAGCTTTTTTATATTACATAAATTACATCATATCTATGTCATTGGATTGCATATTTTGGCTCCAATAATTGATCTCTTATTTATTTCATTATTTAGTAGTTTTTCATGCTTTGACTGATTTAGTCTTACTCATTTTATTAAGTTATTTTTCCTCTCTTGGAAGCCCATTGACATTATCATGATATGAAGCTTATTTGGATTTGGAATCATTGATTTCTTTTGGTTTTGGTTTTAAGGATTTTATTTTTTTCCTTGGTTTTGAGTCTTTAAAAAAATGCTTTATGAATGATTTTGAAACAAAACATGAGAGACACATATTTGACATTTTGTCAAAATAGTTTTTCTCTAAGAAAATGCTCTTTGGAGTCTTCTTTTGTTTGTTTGTTTTTTTTTTTTTTTTTGCCTTTTCTTTAAAACTAATTGTAAAAGCTCAATTTCATTCCCTTTTTGGCTGAAAGTTAAGCTTCTTTTAATGGCCAATACAATGGCCAAAGGTCAAGTCCAACACCATAGACTTCGGTCTTACCTTCATGTTTGAAAAATGGATAGTTACTCTCATTGTTTTTATTATTTTGAAAGGTTTTCTAAAACAAATTTTGGAGGACCATTTTCAATCCTTATGAATCTCTTTCTATGATCATTTGGTGTTTGACATTATGGTCATTTTATGGCCATTAACGGTCGTCATTTTTGTTGGCATATAATGCATGATTTCACATGAAAACATCCTTATTTATAGGTGTTTCTTTATACATTTCAACCATTTTTTTTTTTTCAAATATGAGTATTAATTTGGTCTTCTATGTTTCTTACAAGCTCAAATTCATACTCATACTCATTTGAGGGTTGTAAATGAGTGAATGCCTTGTAGTTAATATATTGCTCACTTCCTTGGCTACATCACTTATTTTTCTGAACTTATGATTTTCTAATTTTCTTGATTTTGGAAAAATGGATTAATCTTACAAATCTTAATTTAATGGGAATATTTCCAATCCATATGAACCTTTTTCCATATTCATTAAAGGGTTGGGATGTGGATTCGTCTATGGAAAAGAATTTGGGCTCATAGCAAAGTTTACATTATTTGATTTCCAAAATTTGCTTGCTTGTTGTCCTGTTTTTGACCGTTAAAATGTTTTCATAAATCTAGACTTATTGGTTTACCCTAAAATATTTTTGAGAAATCCCTCCCTAAGCTTGTTAAATAAATAAGTTTTTCTAAGCACGTAAATTAGGTCCTATTTTTTTACCTTAGAAATATTTTTGGAAATGAGTCCTAGATCATGAGTTTTTAATTTTTTTTTTTTATATATTTTCTCTATATTATAAACTTCTTAAATAATCTTTTAAGCTTTGGTCTCGCTCGAAAATCATTTATTAAGCTTGTGACTTAATTCCATTTTTGCATGTTAACTATGTTGACCTGATTTGGAGTGGTAAAATGTTTATTTTGGACTATTTGGCAATGTTTTCAGAACCGGATAAGTCATCGAACTGGAAAAGTTACCAGTTCACGGTTCATTGGTCGGACCGGCAGTCGAACTGGTGACGTCAATAATATATATTTTTATATATTATTAAATTTTTTTAAAAATTTAATAAATAAAAATAATAAATTCTATCTAAATTTTGACCGTATATATCTATCATGTTTGTTAATTTTTTTCACAAATCTTTTTATCTATAGTTGTCAATCATCCCAATATTTTCAATAATTTCAATAAATTAAAATGTCAATATGTAATAAATAAAACAAAAATATAAAATTAAATATAAAATTTTAAAAAACTAAAATGGAAGGCAACTTTTCTAGTTGTGGAGATAGAGAAAGAGAGGGGAGCTTTCCAGGGGTGGGGGGAATTTCCAATGGGAGGGCTCTTTGTCATCGTGGGGGAGGAGGAGTACAGTCTACCGTCGGGGGTGGGATGATGGGATTTGCGTTGGGTGTTACAGAGGTTGGAGGGCTTTTCAGCGCGCAACGGAAGAGGTGGGGTGGGGTTCCCAGCACCGGGGGTGCTGCCAGCGGATGATGCTCCAGGCGATAGTGGAGGTATCGTTACCGGTCAGACGACGCTTCAGGTGACAATGGGGGTACCAATCGCATGGGGAAGAGGGAAGAAAAATGAATTGTTGGGTTCGAAGGGAACTGGCCGATTCGTCCGGTTCGTTTGTCGAATTGTCGATTCAAACGGTTCAATTCTGGTTCGATGGCTTCCCAGTCCAATTGGCTGGATCGGACCGGAACCGTGACCGATCGGACCGACGGGTCCAGTCCGGTTTTTAAAGCCATGTTATTTGGTGCATGTTTGAGCCACTTGGACTTTTGGATTGTGTTCTAAACACTTTGAATATGATGTACAATTTTTGTTTTGATTTTATCTCATCTTTAACCATTTTATGTAGATTTATTTTGTAAATGCTTGTTTTATGTCCTATTTTTGTATCATTTGAATAACTTGTTAATTTAATCTCTTTTGACATGCTTTTGACCTTTTTATAACTCTTGATTTGTAATCTAGACATTTTTTGCATATTAGATAAACCTTCTTCTATAGCGTAATCACCTTTTAACTATTTTATTTAAATTTATTTTATAACTACTTGTTTGTTGTCAAATTCTGACATCTCTACATGATTAGTGTACATTAGTCTATTTGATGCTTGTTTAGCCATCTTTTTATTTGAATTTTATATATGTTATATATATTGAGTGGTTCTTGTTTTGATTTTATATCTTTTATTTTGTTTGTAAATTAACCTTTTTCTTTGTATGAAAGTGCATTTCCTTGTTTTAGGGCATTTTCCAAGGTACACTTTTTTCTTACCTTGATTTTTTTTTGTTTTTTTTATATGCATATTATTTTGAGTATTCTTTATCTCTTACTCTTTATTACCATTGTCTTGTCATATATTCTTGTTATTATCTCTTGGTATTCATAATTTACTAGTGAATTGTCATAGTTTCTATTACTTGTTTAGTAAAGACTTGTTTTGGGCCTAAACGGGTGCTATCTCGTAATACCTTATTGATAAGTAACCTAATTTTCGGATCTAAACTTGGTTTTCCTTCGAAAATGAGTTACCTAATGTTTTATTTCTTATTTTGTTTTTCCTTTTAAAAAAATAAAATAAGTGACGATTTCTTTTTGCAAAAATTATTTTTTCCACAAATAAAAGTAGTTGAACGGGGATAAATGTAAAAAATGTGGATCTATAAAAGGTTAAAAAGGTCTTTTTATAATAAATATTTGAATAATAAGTTTTCTTCACTTTTCTATATAGAACACAAAGAGGCAATGTACAGTTTTTTAAAAAACCTTTCTTCACTTTTCTCTGTATAGGACATTACTTTTCTCTATATAGGACACAGAGGGACAAGTAGGGTTTAATAATCAATTATTTAGGTAAGATTCTAACCCTTTCATTAGCTTTAACTTTATGAACAATTTAAATATCATTTTATAAAAAAAAAAAAATCTAAATCTAGACTATGTTTTGAATTATTTAATTTTAAATAAAAAATTAGTAATTTATGAATATAAGGGATTGTTAATAAGATACAGAAATTTTGATTATTCGGATGATTAGATGAAGGTATATGTAGTCTATCCAAAAAGAAAGGAAAAGTATTTATTACCTTTAAAATATATAACATCTCTATAAAACTATATTAATATTTCTAATTTAAACTAGATAAGAAATAAAATGTGATATATGTAACATCTAATTTATTTTCATTTTTATTTCATACACTTTTTTTTGAAAAAAAAAAATATTATTATTTAATTTTTTCAGAATTATTTTTGTACAAAAAAGCAAGATCAAGATCTCTGGAATGTTTTCTTGAACTTAAACTAAAACTACAACTCGTTTAAATCTTAAAGATGAATTTCAGTTACAAAATGCTAGCATTCGTTCATTATTTTATCTCAAGATACTAGCATTCATTCATTACTTTTATTTTTAAAAATATTCATAGTTTCCTCAAATATCTTAGTTGGGGTCATGTTGATAGATAGATCTGGGTTATCTTCGCCCAAAAAAAAAAAAAACAAAAAAATCTTCAATGAAAGATAAACTTATATCTTAGTTGGGGTCATGTTGATAGATATATTTGGGTTATCTTCGCCCAAAAAAAAAAAAAACAAAAAAATCTTCAGACTAGGTTTCTAATGTATCTGCGCTACGTAAATTGCCACGTCATAAAACCATAGTTGGTAACTACGGTTTTATTTTTTAAAAACAATCAAAATCACAGTCACCAATCACGGTTTTAACTTTAAGTTTAAAACCGTAGTTGGTGACTACGACTTTGACTATTTTTAAAAACAGTCAAAACCGTAGTCACCAACTACGGCTTTAACTTTAATTTTATATATAAATATATATTTATATATATATATTTAACTTTAATTTTTTTAAATAAAATATTATATTATTTTGATTTTATATTGATTAAAAATATGTAAGTGGTGTAATAAAAATATTTAACTTTAATTGATCTCATTATTTAAAGAATAGTAATATATGAAACTAAATAATTGATGTCTTTAATTTGATATAAAAATATATTTTGATAATTTTATTAAAATATTTGGCACTACACTCAATATAAATATAATTAGTTATAAATATACTATTTTATACCCTCATAATGAATAATATTATATTATTTTTCAATGCAATATAAATATAAATTATTTCAAATAGATTTTTTTTATTTTTTCAATATAATAAATATTTATGAGATGAAAAAGAAACAAAAAAAAAACAATAACAATTAATATATTATTTTAATGTTTTTATAAGCATAAAAATATTATTTTTGAATTAATTATATCTCTATTTTATAATTATTTGTTGACTTATACGAATTCTAACAAAAAAATATAGTTTAAATAATTAATATTATTTTATATTTTTTTTATCACAATGCAACTTTTGGTAAATTAAAAAAATAAAGTTAATTCTAGGTGTGATTTATTAATTGAGTTTTGCACATATACTTCAAATAGTTAATAATGATTGTTTATTTAAATTCTTGAATAAATAAGCTTATTTAAAAAAATAGTAAATTAATTTGAAATAATCAAAGGGGTGGGGCCCACCTCATTAAAAAAATACTTTTTGATTTTGAATTTCTCAATAATTATCAAACTTATTTAATGATATTTATAATAATAAAAATTATTTTTATATCAACAAGAATGTGAATCTCTCATTTTCTTTTCTCTAATTTTATTTGTTAGAATATTTTTAAGTCTTAAGGATTTTTTTTTATTTTGGAAGGATTAAAAGTGCTACCTAAATATGGTATATGCACTTCCTTAATAATTTAAAAAATTTATGGACAATGAAAAAGTTGCATTCAAATACTAAAATAAGAAATAATATAAAATAAATTTTTTTTTTATCTTTTTTTGGAAATAATTTATTTTTGAGGTGGGAATCATGTAAGAAATAAAGAGCACAAGGGTATATTTTTGTTTTTATTATTTTTTATTTCATTATTTTTATTAATAGGTTTTAATAAAATATTTTTAATAAACTAGTGGTTTTGAATGATGATTAAAAATAATATAAATTAACTAAATTGAAAAATTCCATTATAACGTAAAAATCCAAAGAAAAAGTTTGTGATATAAGAAAAATTAAATACCCAATTCATAAATGTAACGATTGTATCATGTAAATAATATATAAGCTCAAAGGTTGTTATTAAAAAAAAAAAACGAGAACGAGATATTTTAAAAAAATAAGAGATAACATGTCAGAGAGGAGGATAATATTATCCTTTCATATATTATTTTCTTTTTAAAAGAAATGAAAAGAATATATATTTATTCCAAAAGATTTCATTGAAGATTTTAACTTTGTGATATAAGCCAAACCAAATACCCGATTCATATAAACCTAATAAAAAAACTATAAATAAAGTAATTGAAATGCTTATTAAATTATAGTATTAAATCTAAATTTACTCCTACTAGAATGGATAAAAATAATATTAACAAAACAAATTATTTTAAAAAGAGATAAGATAAAAAAGTTCAAAAAGGAAATAAGTGAAAATTTATTTTTTATATTTTAAAGAGGTTTTAGTTTCCTCTAATATCTCATGCATATTAATGACGCAATTGTACTATTTTAACCAATGTTACTATGTAAAGGAACAATATGATATTCACTTCTTTAAATTGAGTTGGTAGTTTATTATTCATTTTCACAATAATATTATGTTGATCTCAAACTAATAACATGTAAAAAAAAAAAAAAATACAAATATCATGAGTTTTCATTTAAATAGTAATAATATGAATCTCTCAATTTTTTTTTTCTCTAATTTAAAATAAATATGGCATGTACTTCCTTAGCAATTTAAGAAATTCTTGAGTAAAAAAAGTCATTCTAATAAGCAAATAAGAAATAATAAAAAAAAAAGAAAAAAAATGAGTTTTCACTCATTAATATAAATATATATATATATATATATATATATATATAAAGAAACTCAAAATTTTTAAATTGGTATTATATTTATTTATTTAAAAATAATTTAAAATATATTTACTTTTTAACGAGTCATTTAATTATTTTCTAAAATATCATTTTTATTTATCACGTCATTAATATCAGCTAGATTCTTCATAAATGTTTCATGTTTTTATTCATTTTAGATTTTAGTATTATTATTATTATTTGAGATTTTTTTTCCTTAGAGAAATAAGAACCTCTTAAAAAAAGACTTTTTTTTTTCTTAAAGAGTGTGGATATTAGAAGTAGTAAAAAAAATTCCAAATAAAATAATAATAATAATAATAATAATATTTAATTCTAATATTACATATTAAATTATAAATTATAGTATTACATATAAATTTATTCCTATTAATTCTAGATAATGGAAAGTATAAAATAGTATTATCTAAACAAATTATTTTAAGAAACAAGTTATTTTTTTATATATTTAAAAATAAGAAACATGAAATGACATTTTTGTCCTTTTCTTCTTTCACTTAAAATCGTAGCCCTAATTGGTATATCTTCCTTCTCCCTTATCTTTCCTTTTTAAACCCTAATCTTCCATTCCAAAAGGGTTTAGCATTTGAATAAGAAAGAGACGGGGAATTGAAGAGTAGGTGGATGTTAAAGAGGAGGGCAATATCATAATTTCATATATTGTTTTCTTTCCAAAAATTAAAAAGAAATAAAAGGCATGTAGATTTATTCCAAAAAGGTAAGATCTTTCCTTTGAAAAACTCCCTCAAATTAGATAATGGACAAAAATGCCTTGAGTTCCTCGTAAAAATAGATTAAAAAAATATTAAAAAAAAAAAAAAAGGAAAGAAAGAAATTAAAGGTATAGAAAAGTGAAAAATCCACCAAAAAAAACACTACCCACCCACCCAGAAAGGGTCATCCAAAAGAGGGAGAGGAGACCTTTGCCAAATGTAGGAAAAGGCAAAAATTGAAAACAGAGGAGAGGTGGGGGCCACCCTACGAAACGGAGAAACCTAAAAAGGGCAAAAAAAGGAGTCCAAATGTAGCAAAAGTATCATGCAATTCAACTAGGAATAGCCATGCAAAGTTGCCGTTTCTGGGGCTCTCTCGGCATTGGGGGTATCCAAATAACTCTCTCTCACGTCTCTCTATCTTCTCCTTCTCTATATTTAGCAATCCCCTTTACTCTTTTTCCAAGATTAGCACCCCAAAAGTAGTGAAATTTTGAGTTTTTTTTGGTGGGGATTTGTGGTGAGAGCCAAGGGGGTGGTGGGTTTTCTGGGTTTTGATCAATTGAGTTTTTTTTGGGTTTGGGGTTTGGAGAAATGGGACGTGGTAAGATTGAGATAAAGAAGATCGAGAATGCTAATAGCAGACAAGTGACATTCTCCAAACGCCGTGTTGGGCTGCTCAAGAAGGCTTCCGAACTGGCGATTTTGTGCGATGCTCAAGTTGGTGTTATTATTTTCTCAAATACCGGCAAACTTTTTGAGTTTTCCAGTACTAGGTGTGCCGGCAAATTTTCAATCTTTGTGAAAAATTTTGAATTTTTTTTCTTGGTTGCATGGGTTTGTTCATCAGTCCTCTGCTTTCTCTGAGGAATTTTGAGTTCTGTGCTTGATTCCATGTATTTGTTGATCCCATCTGTTGATGGGAAACTTTGAATGGTTTTTTTAGTCAGATTCTGTTGAGTTTTACTGGAACCGTGTCTATATATTTGTTTTGTTTTGTTTTTATTTTTCAAGTTTATTCTGTTTTCTAATACATATTATTTAAAATTTAAATTACTTTTTTTTTTGTTTAATGTTACCAACATTTAAAACAAAAATTATTTAGAGAATTTTGTGGTCGGTTTCCATTTGGTTGAGTTGTTTTTTTATTTTTTTATTTTTTTTCTTTTAATTATTTTGAAAATTTTGTGGTTGGTTTCTATTCTGTTGAGGCTTACTAGAGGTTTGATTTTTATTTTCCTTCTCCTATTATATGTATTAATACAGAATTGTACATTTCTACCAAGTTATAAATGGTTGAAGACTTGGTTTTCTGTCGATTTATTTGGAGTGATAGAAGCTGACTAGTTATGTTATAACAACATAGGAATGCTTAATTGCAACAAGAATTTTTTGAATTATTTCCTTCTTCTTTGAAGCATAGTTTGTTTTCTCAATTGGATTTGATTATATTAGATGTTTTGATTATAATTTGCTCAATAAGACATTGTTTCTCAGTGTTTATGTGGAGATTTAAAGGTTAGTTTGAATTAGGCCTCTTCCAATTTCCTTGCAAAGCAACATCTCCACCATGTCAAATTGCAAATTGAAGGTATATCCCCTCATCAACATGCCAAACTGTCAATCAATCTCTGGCTATTGTGCAAGCATGCCTTTGGCAATTTTTAATGGTTTTGCCTCATTCGGATTTACTCGCCGAAGGCTTCCCGCATGCCAAATTGCCTGTATGAGTGTCAACAGCTCTTATTTGTCATCTTACAAAGGTCTTTCCTGGTTTATATAACTGGTGGTGTCGTATGTCAACTTCCCAAGCTCTGGTACTGGATTTTCCCTGATGAACAGGGCTCCGATACTATACTTCTGCCTTGCCCTTATCTAACATCTTCAATAGCTAGTACTGGATTTCCCCCAATGACCTGGACCCTGATACTACTATACTTCTCCCTTGCCCTTATGTAACATTGTGGATGATGCTAATAATGTTTGTTGCAAGGCAGCTGTGTCCTTCCTGTACTTTTTGACTGTTTGGTTACCTGCATTATGCACTGATTGAAGTGATATTGATAAGTCGAATAAAATAGAGGGCCAAGTTGAACTACTGGATTATAATTAAGGATTTATGGTTCCTCTTCTAACATTTCATCATTTCTATGCTATAACGCCCCAGGATTTATGAGTCAAGAGATGTAAATATTTTGAAGAAGGCTCTTATAAACTCTATGTTTTCACTCTATTCTCTTCTCGTTTATGCACGAATCAAGTTTGGATGGTCTTCTCTGAGCATGAAAACTTTCTCCTTTTTCTTGTAACCTCTTTTCAAAATCCTTTACATCTATGTTATTACTCTGTCATGTCCCTCTGTTCTTCCTAGAATTCTTTGCACTTGACATCAGTTTTGATGTTTTATTCATCGCTGGGCTCCTTTACTTTATGTTTATTTGCAGCTGACGTGTCATGGCACAGGCTGTGGAGGCTAGGATGGTATTTGATCGTCTTCGAGCCCCCCAACTTTCGTTTTTGATTAATGAAAACATCCTTCGAAAATGCTTTCGCAGTTGTTATACATACATACATATATATATATATATATATAGATAGATAGATAGATAGATAGATAGATAGATAGATAGATAGATAGATATTTCCCTTTTGTTCCTATATATGATCATGTGAAATTAAGTGACAATTGTGTGTAGTTTTATGTGGTACATGATATTACAATTAATCATATATTTCTCCAATTGATACACATGGTTATACATCTTTTAACTAGTAGTCTAGTGATTGGGTTATTATGTCGTTGTTACCCATTATTGTCAGAATTTATAGTTTAACTGAGTTGATTGACCTTTAACAATCAATGGATGAACTGATGGTATTTACTAGGCTTTGAGGTAACACTGTTAAGCTACTGGATTGTGTCTATTTTATGCTATCATTGTACTTGTTGATATTCAGATTTACATTGGTTGTTTTGTTTTTTTTCCAACTTCCAGTCCAAACTCTAGGATTTGTTATGGCAAAGACGCCATGCCAAAGAAGCTATCAGGGAATGTATTTTCAATAAATATGATGTTGAATTGGTTGATTGAACTTGATTAAAGTTTGTGTATGAAAAGGTTTTTTTGCATGAAAGTGAAGGAAAAATGTACTCGGCCTGATAAAATTTGTGTATGGCATGGCACACCCATTAATATGTATGTATCTTTTTTCTCATTTTTGCAGCATGAAGCGAATAATTTCAAGATACAACAAGTTAGATTCATCAGAGGGTGCTCTAGTAGAATACAAGGCAGAGGTACTCTGCAATATCTGTTTGTGGTTTTCTGTTGTTGAATGACTGTTGTTGGATGGACAAAACCATTGATATATATGTTTTTTTTTGTTAACTTTCTGTCTCTTGTAAGAAACTGTCTCCTTTTTTGGTCTTCCTGTGCTCTACCTTGGCATATGATAATAGTTTTTTTATTTTCTGTGTATTTTGTTGAAGGCTTTGATCATTTGAAGAAAGACACAAAAGGTGTGAAAATTTGAGGGAAAAATGCAATATATCATATAAAAAGAAAAATTTATTTATCACATAAAAAGTTATGCAATTTATTTAGGCAATGTTTGGTTCCCAAAAAAATTGATGGAAAATGCAAGGGAAAGAAAATAGAAAAGAAAAAGTGAAGGAAAATTTTAGGTTATGTTTGGTTCTTGGAAAATTTGAAGGAAAATGCAAGGGAAAGAAAATATAAAGGAAAAGTAGAAGGAAAATAAAAAATAGATTAAAAGTAGATAAATAATTTTTATTTGTTACTTCAAACTCATTTTACTTATTTTAACTCATCGATATAAAGATTAAATAATTTAAAAATGCATAAGTTTCTAACTAGTTTTAATTATATTTGTTTTTTTTTATATATATATTTTTCATAGACAACCAACATGAGAAAATAATTTTCCTTTATATTTTTTTTTCTTTTCTTGGTATTATATGGGAACCAAATATAACCTTAAAGTTAATAAATTATTTTTAAATACTATTTGAAAATGCATAAGTTTTTAACTAATTTTAATTATATATATATATATATATATTTTTGGTATTTTTCACGGTATAACCAAACATGAGAAAATCATTTTCTATAGCATTTCTTTCTTTCTTTATTACTTTCCGGGAACCAAATTTATAGTTTTAACCTCTAGTCATTGTACGTTTTAGGCATTTAGGTGATATCTATGTTTTTTTTTCTACATAGGTTTTCCTTTGCTATGGGCGTCTCATACACTTGAGACATTAAAGTAAGTTGTTTTGGTTTATTAAAATAAGTAAATAAAGAAATAGAAGCAGAGAACTGTTTATGTTCATTTTTAATGCATGCATAATTGCATTTTACGGAATTATGGTGAGGTAGTAGCATTAAAAGCAGCTGTCAACCTTCAATTGGCATACGATAATGTATTCAAAGAGTACGTACTTTTGCTCTCTTGAAATCATTGGAGTCTATTAATCACAATACAAAAAATTTTCCAAGAACTTATTGAGTGTACCTGTACTGTTATTTACTGTATTTCAAACATAAATGTTGATCAAGTGTAGCTCATTGAAAAATCAATTCGGACTTATGGCTCTTTGTATAGTTGTTTTTCTCATATAATCATGGGGTAGGGAATTCTAACTGAGTTTTCTCTTAATCTCAATGGAAGCAGGAGCCTAAAGAGGTGGACATTCTGAAAGATGAAATTCGAAAGCTACAAACGAGACAGTTGTCAGTTTTCCTAGAATATCTGGATACATTTCATTGTCAGACTTTTAGAATATTGAAAAACCTTTTTTTTTCTTAATTGCATTTATCAATCTGGTTCTTCAGACAGCTGTTGGGTAAGGACCTATCCGGCTTGAGCTTAAAAGAGTTACAAAATCTAGAACAGCAATTAAATGAAAGTTTATTATCAGTCAAAGAGAGGAAGGTGCTTCAGTTTCTTTTTCACGTTCTTCTATTTTTTTTGAAGCTCGAGGCTAAAAAGGCGTTAACAGAAAATTCTACCATTTTCAGGAGCAAGTACTGATGGAGCAGCTTGAGCAATCGAGAGTACAGGTATGTTCTGGAGTATGGATTTTAATGGCCTTTGGTTGATTTGGAACCTCTTATCCTTAGCAATCAAGATAGTCATAGTTCCAAGTCATAAATTTATAGAAAAAGAATTAGGATTACGTTCACGCAGCATAATGGAAATGAAATTATTAGGCCTTCTTTGGTGATTGTTTTTTAAAGCAATTTTCCATTCTTTGGAACAAAACAACATGAAACATGTTTGACAATTAGAAAATAGAAAACAATTCTCTATTCTTAAAAACAGAAAATCAGGTGTTTTCAAAGATCATCTTTTAGTTGTTTTCACTTGTTTTCTAAGGATTGTTTTAAAAAATAATTATACAAATATGGAGAATGATTAAAAATAAATCACTAAATATGAAAGTTATTTTTAAAACATATTTAAAAACATGGAAAATAGGTTAAAAAACATTTTAGGTCTTCAAACATACTTTTGTTTTATGATATTCATAAAACAATTTTCAAAAACTGTTTTTTAGAATTGTTTTCGAAAATACTTCCCAAAAAGAGCCTCAGAATGCGTTTGAGAGTGTTTATACTTGAAGTGTTTTTAGAGTGCATTTGACAATATTTTTACTCGAAGTGTTTTTAGTGGAAGTGTTTTCTCTATAAGTGTTTTTAGGAGAATCATCTATCAAGTGTTTCTCTAAAAAAATACCATTAAGTGATTTTTCAGATTTTTAAAAGTGTTTCCTAAAGTTTGTTAAACATCTAATTTTTTTTTTTTAAAACATTTTTTAAACTAAAAATGTTTCTTAAAATCACTGCTAAAGGGATTTATGGGGAAGGGGAGGGGGTGGAGGTGGATGTTGGGAGGTTTCTTTTAGAAAACCCTTCCAAGATTAGGTGCTAGAGTAGGTGTTTGGGTTTTTGGAACACATCTCTTCTTCAAAAGTGCAAGAAGGGGGAGGACACTTTAATTTGGAAAAATGATGGGAAGGGAAAGTATGGTGTCAAGCCTTATTATAATTATCTAAGGGTTGAGAACAATCTTTTATTTCTAGCTAAAGAGGTTTGGGGATCAAGTGCTCCTCTCAAAACTCGTTTTTTTGCTTGGGAAGGAATGTGGGGGAAGCTATTAACTATAGATACGTTGATGAAGAGGGGATGACCCTTGGTTAATAGATGTATTCTTTGTATAGATAGTGAAAAGTTAGTTGATCATATTTTGATTCATTGTGAAAAGATAAGACAACTTTGGACATTGCTGTTAACAACTTTTGGTTTGGTTTGGGTGTTTTCGGCTTCAATGAGAAATCTTCTTCTAGAATAGAAATTCAAGGGAACTAGGTAAGAAGAAAAGAGCAGTTTCACGGTTGGCTTCAATTTGCTTATTTTGATGTTTTGGGGTGAGTGCAACCGAAGGATCTGCGAAGACGTAGAATTGTCATACCAAAGGCTGAGGGTTATCTTTTTTCAGATCCCTTGTGGAGTGGTCCAAATAGTTGCTAGATTTGGAGATCCCCTCTCACCTGAATTTTTTGGAGACTCTTTATTGTGGCTTGTCTTTCTTTTTTCTAGGTTTCTTCTTTCTTTTCTGGTGCTTGGGTTGTTTTTTTGTGTATGCTGCCTGTATACATTGGGTACGTCCCCTTTTTTTAGCACTTCTTAATACATGCTTTTGTCTATAAAAAAAGAAAAAAGAAAAAATCATTGCGAAATGAGCTCTTAGTGGAAGTATTTTCTCAAGAAGTGTTTTTATGAGAATCATTTATCAAGTGTTTCTCTAGAAAACACTACAAATGATTTTTTGACTCTACAAGTGATTTTGAATTTTTTTAAAAGTGTTTTCTAAATTTTGCCAAACACTTGATGTTTTTTCAAATAAGCTTTTTAGGCTAAAAGTACTTCCTAAATCACTACCAAACAAATTCTTAGTTTCTGACTGATTTTGCAAACTTAATAAAAGTAAATTATAGAATACATTAATGTCATATTATCCTTTTATTGCTTAGTTAAGTCATCATAGAACTAAAAATTAAATCTGCACCATGCAGGATATAGAATTGGCAGTTGTTCCTAAGTTAATACTGTAAATGAGTGAAAAAATGGATTCAATAAAAAAAATGAAAAGTAGTTTATAGGTTGGCATTTTGGTTTCATGCAAAATGGAAAAATGCTATGCATGTTTCTTGGTATGGACTTTTGTTAATAATTTGGATTTCTTTTGGTTGTGAATTGGTTTTAATAATTATATTGCTTATTGCATCCAGGAACAGCGAGCTGTACTGGAGAATGAGACTTTGCGAAGACAGGCAATCTATATTCTTATTGATCCAATAATAAATATGTTACTGTTATTTATCTGTGTGGTATCTTACATTTAATATAATTTTTTTTTTCACCTCTGTGCATTGTAGGTTGAGGAGCTTCGAGGTTTGGTTCCATCATCTGACCGCTTGGTGCCACCTTTTCTTGAGTACCATCCCTTAGAAAGAAAAGATTCCATCACAAAATCTGTTGTAATAAGTCCAGACGTCTGTGATTTTGCAGTTGAGAGGGAAGAATCAGATACTACCTTGCAGTTAGGGTACAGTTTCTTTTTCCTTTCATCACAAGTAATGTTTGACTTACTGCAAATTTGTTTGTCTATTATTTATTTTGGTATGTTGAAGTGATGCTGAATCAAGTGAGCTGTTCATTGATATGGCCTAAATGCCATGTGTCTTGGGACTTAGTTCCATATGATTTAGACTGTTCTCCGTTGAGATGACTATTGACCATGTGCACCAGAGAATGATGCCCTTGCAGGAAAGGGATGAATTTCCACAATAGTTGTGGTATGATGATCTTCTATATCCTTTCAAAGGCATCATATTTGCCACAATTACTAGATGCCGATATGACTACCCGAGCCGGGAGTTAAGGTTGTAGGGTTTGATATAGACTTGGTGCACATTGGTGGTGGAATTAGTTCCTGATCATGAAGCACTATGGGAATTTGTTTAAGGGTCTTGGTCTGGTGGCTTAAGTTGGTGGCTTGCCAAGGGGTGGCTGACATGCATCTAGCTCATTTTGGTTCAAATAAGAGGGAGGGGGACCATCATGCCTTCATGGAACATGTCATCACTAGAAACTGCCATGTCACTGTGGAAGAGACATAATACTCCAAATTCTCCTTGAGTCCGAGACATCCTTTCTCACAAGGGACTATTGATACTTTCTTCAATCCCCTATCATCTCTCAGTTGGTTTCACTCTCCTCTCTATTGGAGGAGAACTCCCATGTAGGCAAGAGCAATTGCTCAACAAAGTTGCCACTAGCCTTACCTGTTCTACTAGTGGCACCCACATCATCCACTCATCCACCACTTCCATTCCCTGTGTGAGAGCAATTGCCTCTGATACTTTTTCCGGCAGGCTCAGATTTTGCTACAATGCTTGTTTGAAACATGCCTAGTCTTGCCTCTTGCTACAGTAGGTAGGTCAGCATCAAGGCACTTTTGGAAGCTGGAGCCATCCAATTAGGATATTTTTACCAACTATAGGAAGGATTAAGGCTCAACTAAAGATCCAATTAAGGTTCTTAAGAGGAATTCTAGGCTCAATTAACTCTTAAACTTGTAGCAAAGGTATTGTTACATTGAACAGTCCATAGCATTCAAGCACATTGGTAAATGTCTAACACAATCCACTACACTATTACACTTAAACAAAGAAAACGTCTTAGTGCATAATCACTTTGATGCCCCACACAGAGTCCACATCTACCCCTCTATAAGAGCAACTCTTGCAAGTGTGGCATGATCCCTAAGGTGCGTTGGTCTAACAATTTGTTCTTTTCATGTTTAAACTCAATGGGGACTAATCCCAACCAGATCTGGTAGATTCATTGATATTCCTTCTACCATTGGACCCTGCCAGCAGCCACTGACATACTACTTTATGTTCCCCAGGCTTCCCACTGAGATTAGTCGCAAGAGGAAGGCACCTGCCAAGATGGAAACCCGCTCCAACAACTCTGGCAGTTAAATACATCTACTGTAATGCTCCTCTTCATGGTTTCTACTTAGAAACTGAAACAACTTAAAAAAATTGTAACTAATGGTCAAGGTTTAGCAGTTTTTTGTAAATGGGAATCATTTTCACCCAACAAGTGTCTGATCTGCGGGTTAGACTCTTGAGAAATCATTATAATGAAGAATGTAGATGTTGCATTTTCTTTTAGTTAGAGAATTGGCTATTCCTGCTGTGTGTAAGTAGTTGTGAAAGTTCTTAGTTCATGTTGCCTGCTTTTTGAAGCATTCGGCCTAGGGCATTGTAACATGTACGCACTGCTTGTTTCTCAATGGACCGGGCACTTGGGCTTGTATCACAATTACCCTTTTGGTCATTAATCTGTCTGCACTTATATTCCATTTGGCAGCCAAGAACCATGATTGGGATGGTAGGTTCAGGGTTTCCACTACTTAAAATCTTCCCTGTTCTTGGGAATTCATGGATTCAAAGACCTGTAGGTCATGTAATCTTTAACAGGTATGTGGACTGTTTTGTTAAAGACATTTTGTACCCAGAAATTTTTGTTCTTTTACATTTGGCAAATACAATGTTTTCCTAAGCGAAAAAACATACAAATAGTTGTCTGATAGTATGAGAATGTAACAACCTATGTACAAAGAATCTTAAAACTTATTATTATTCTTTACAAGGAGAATTCTATTAATGCTAATGCTTCCTTCTCCTGAGTATATCAAGCAATTCGTTTCTTCCAGCCAAAACCTCTGAAAACAGGTCTTCTACCTCCTTCTGTACGCTGTCGAGCGTCTTCTCCAACACCTCCAATCTTCTTTTCAATTCCTCTGCTGCATTGTTGCCTTTTCCCATGACCATGGCATTGAGAAGGCAAGGCACTGCATCATTCACTTCTTTCACCTCCTTCGGTATGCTACTTCTCTCCATTATCACCTCATGAACACCCGCATCGAGACCCTTTAATGACGAATTAGCAGAGGAGTCAGCCAATTTTCTCATCTCCAAGTATGGCTGAGCATCTCCACTCAGTCCAGATAACACAATCCCACACACCCAGAATCCAATACTCTTCATCTCCATCAGTGCTTGATGAGAAACCTCTTCTTTGCCAGAGAAAGGCCTTTCTCTAACGCTTCTCTTGTTTTCTTCTTTGCAAGCCTTGCCTTCACCCAGCGGCTGAATTGCTTTCAGATGCTCCATTGCTGAAGAAGACGAATGCTCAACAAGGCTCAAAGCATGAGATAGCGAAAACCGAGCATGACCCAGATGGGAAATAGAGGCATTAATAGAGTTGAGAAGCTCCAGCAAGCTCAAGCTGTAGTTGAGATACTCTTCCATGAAATCAACCTCCCATATACTCATGGGGTAGTCTATCCTGACCACCAGCTTTGCAAAAGCCTTGTTGATAGCAGGGAAGAGTTCAAAAAATCGCTGGAACCAGAATAAGGACAAGATTTCTGATCCTGGGTTGGGATTCAACAATAGCTGGTTCAAGCAATTGGAAACATCAGAGTGGAAAGCTTGTAGAGAACCCAACAAGGCCTCTGATCCATGGTGGTGGTGGTGGTGGTGATTATCCAGTTTGGAGTGGAGTCTGAGGGACTTTCCAAGCCTTTCTACCAAGAGAACCATGACAGAAACAGAAGACAAAGGAGAGCTTAGATCAGCTTTTGGCTTTGATCATCCTTGTCTGGGCTTTATATAAGTGCCGTCTTTGCTTCAACCAAATAAAATAAGATAGTATACAGTGGGCCAAATCAGCAGCTTACTAAGCACAACTTCTCCCACTGGAAACTCAAACCCGGGGCTTGAGTCAAATGCTCTTATCCCTTTGAATGTCGCTTTTAGTTGGCACACACGCTATGGCAACGGGGTCCACTTACACCTTGTTGCCTAAGATTTATAGGAAGGGCAAGAGGAAAGAACATCAAGTCCCGGGTTTCTTAAGAGTTAAGGTTTGGGCCCAGAATGGGCAGGACGTTGATAGCCATTATTGGCTTAGGCTCATCCCTGTGGATATTAAAAGAAGGTTACTTTTAAATAAAAATTGTTTATGAAAAGACAACTTCAATACAAATTAATAAATTCATCTTTTATAAAATAATTAAATTCTATTTTAAAAAGATAAATTTAATTTAAAAATATTAAACTTATCTTTTGAAAAGATAAATTCAATAACTGCATGACTTTCTCTGTTTTATATAAATTATAATAGTTTTTAAAGAATAAGTTTTTAAAAGTTGTATTTTTAATTTTTAATTTTTAATTTGTGGTAAGCCATCCATCATTAAAATTTTAATGTATTAATACCAAAAACTAAGTAAAATTTTATTTAAAACTAATTTTAAGTAAAATTTAAAACTAAGTAGTTTTTAATGGTATTAAGTATTAAGTTGTTTGTTTTTTAAATATTTTATTTTTATTATGTATTAAAAAAAATATAGAAAAATCAAACAATTACTTTTAGCATTCAAAAAAAGCTAAATATTTTGATGGTATTTGTTTTTTTTTTTTGGCTGATTTTCTATTTAGTTAAAAGTAAACCGTTGATATCAACTAATATAACTAAAACGAATTTGTTATCAATAAGTTTAGTTTAGTTATATTAATTGATATCAATATGTTACTTTTAATTGAATAGAAAAAACTAAATATTTTGTTTTTTTTATTCAGTTAAAAAATAATTGAATTTATCTTAAATATTTTAAGAAATAAGTAATACATTTAATAAAAAAATAAACGATGTGAAATTTAAAAGTAAATTGTTTTCAGTAAAAAGTTAAAAAAAACAAACAACACCTAAGTGCTTATTTAATAGTAATTCTAAAAATAGTTTCTATCCTTTATAATACTCGAAAATAACTTCTTTGATAAAAAAATTTTAGGTTCTACAAAGGTTTACCAATGCTCCTTAGAATCACTACTAAACAAATTATGCTTAAGTGATAAAAATATTACAAGTGTTGTAAAATTATAAAATGAAAGGAGTAGAAAACAAGAAAGAGAAATTAGAATGTAGGAAGAGAATATAATATATTTTATTAGAGATATCTCCCTTTTATAGGGAGTCACAAAAAGATATACATCAATATAGATGATCATCCACAAGTTCTCATAATCTGATAAATTCTCATATTTTCTAACACCCCCCCTTGGATGATCATAACAATATGGTAACTGCCTTATTAAAAACCTTGCCAATAAAACCCAATGGGATAAAACCTGGACAAAAGAAAAAAAAGTGCAATATATCTATATTAGCATTCTCCCCCTCATGTAAACATGATTATGATTTCTTTAACATTTCAAATGGTAGATCTCTCAATCTTCTCATTCCAATGTCATACCTTAACTTTTTCAATGTGATCGAAGGTAACGCCTTTGTGAATAGATCTGCTAGATTATTGTATGACCGAATTTGTTGAACATCAATCTCACATTTCTTTTGGAGCTCATGAGTATAGAATAATTTAGGGGAGATATGCTTAGTTCTGTCACCTTTTATGAATCCTATTTTAATTTGTGCAATACAAGCAACATTATCTTCATGTAATACAGTTGCATTGTCTCTGATGGAAGGTAGTCCACATGTTTCTTGTATATGTTGGATCATTGATCTTAACCATACACATTCACGACTTGCTTCATGAATTGCAAGAATTTCTTAATGATTTGAAGATGTGGCTACCATTGTTTGCTTGACCGATCTCCAAGATATTGTCGTTCCACCATAAGTAAAGACATATCCCGTTTGAGATCGAGTTTTATGAGGATTTGAAAGATACCCTGCATCTGTATACCCAATCAATTGTGATTTTGATTATTTTGAATAATATAAACCCATGTCACTTGTTCCACGAAGGTATCGCAATATATGTTTAATTCCATTCCAATGCCTTTTAGTTGGGGCAAAATTGTATCTTGCTAGTAAGTTGACAGAGAATGTTATGTTTGGTCTAGTATAATTTGCAAGATATATTAGTGCACCGATTGCATTGAGATATGGTACTTCTGGACTAAACAATTCTTCATTTTCTTCTTTAGGACGAAATGGGTCTTTGTTCACTTCAAGTGAACGAACAACCATAGGGGAATTGACTGAATGTGATTTATCCATATAAAATTGTTTTAACACTTTCTCTATATATGTCGATTGATGGACTAATATGCAGTTTAAATAATGCTCGATTTGCAGGCCGAGACAATATCTTGTTTTCCCAAAGTCTTTCATTTCAAATTCCTTCTTTAAATAATTGGCTGCTTTTGTGAGCTCTTTTGGAGTTCCTATAAGGTTTAAATCATCCACATATACTGCAATTATTGTAAGCCCAAATTTTGATTTCTTGATAAAAACACATGGGCAAATTGAATTATTCACATATTCTTCTTTTAACAAATACTCGCTCAAACGATTATACCACATACATCCAGATTGCTTTAATTCGTACAAAGGTCTTTGTAGTTTGATTGAGTACATGTTTCGAGGTTTTGGATTAGTTGCTTCAGGCAATTTGAATCCTCCAAGGATTTTCATATATATGTCAATATCTATACACCCATATAAATAGGTTGTAACAACATCCATAAGACGTATATCTAGTCATTCAGAGATTGTTAAACTTATCAAGTATCGAAGTGTGATTACATCCATTACAGGGGAATAAGTTTCCTCATAGTCTATACCAGGTCTTTGAGAGAAACCTTGAGCAACAAGTCATGCTTTATATCTTATGATTTCATCATTCTCATTTTGTTTTTTCACAAAGACCCATTTATATCCAACAAGCTTTATGTTTTCAGGTGTTTGAACTACAGGTCCAAATACTTCTCATTTTGTTAACGAGTTTAGCTCTATTTGGATTGCTTCTTTCCATTTTGGCCAATCATTCATTTTTCAACATTCATTCATAGTTTGTGGTTCTTGATATTCATCATTTCTCATGATGTCCATAGCCACTTGGAATGCAAATATATTATCTATGATAATGTCGCTACGGTCCTTTGTTTATCTCGTGTGACTCATTGAGATCTCTTCAGTTCTAGATATCGATATTTGATCAATTTGTGTCTCTTTAAGAGCTAACTATTTGTCAAGTTGGGTTTCATCATTTGACCATTTCATATTTGTGAACTCTTTAGGAATACTAAGTTTTTCATATGTTGTTTATTTTTTTTTTCTAGGAATTAAATCCTTTGAGTCAATAGGTCTACCACGCTTCAGGCATGTCTTAGATTCATTTTCCATGGCATTCTCCAATTTTCCTTCAGGGACATCAATATGTGTCGAGGCGTTCACAACTAGCACATGTGACTTTGTTACTTTCTTTATATCTGTGAAAGCATCAGGTAATTGATTTGCAAGTCCTTGTAAATGAACAATCCTTTGAACTTCTAACTCACATTGTCTTGTACAAGGATCAAAATGAGATAAGAAGGGTACATACCATGTAATGTCTCTCCATTCTTTTGACTTGTCTCCCCTTAATGGCGGGAAAACATTTTCATCAAAATGATAATATGCAAAGCGGGTAGTAAAAACATCACCCGTGACTGGTTCAAGATAACAGATAATGGAGGGAAAATTAAAACCAACATATATACCAAGTCGACGTTGAGGTCCTAACTTGGAACGTTGAGGTGGAGCTATGGGAACATAGACAACACAACCAAAAATATGAAAATGTGAAACATTTGGTTGGGAGCCTAAAGCAAGTTGTAAAGGTGAGTAATCATGATTAGTTGTAGGGCAAATTCAAATTAAAGTGGCAACATGAAGAATAACATGCCCCCAAGCAGACAAAGACAATTTTGTTTCAAGAGTAATGGTCTTGCAATCAGTTGCAAACGCTTAATTAAAGATTCAACTAATCCATTTTGAGTATGGATATGAGCAATAGGATATTCAACATCAATACCAATCGACATAAAATAATAAAAATATGTTTGAGAGGAAAATTCACCAGCATTAAGACAAATTGTCTTAATAGGATGATCAGGGAATTGTGTCTTGAGGCGAATTATTTGAGCAAGTAACCTAGCGAAGGCAATATTTCTAGTTGAAAGAAGACAAACATGAGACCAACAAGTTGATACATCAATTAAAACCATAAAATAACGAAAAGGTCCACTAAATGGATGAATAGGTCCACAAATATCACCTTGAATACATTCTAGAAAGGTTGGTGATTCATATTCAACCTCGGTAAATGATGGTTTAATAATTAATTTGCCTTGTGAGCAAGCAACACAATTATAATCATTGGGCATCAGAATCTTCCGGTTCTTCAAGGGATGCCCTAAATAATTGTTGATGATACGACACATCATGGATAATCTTAGATGACCAAGACGTTCATATCATATCATAAAAGTTTTTAAGTCACAGAACTTCTGGTTCATGACAGCATATGACTCAATGGGTTTAATGATTGTTTGATATAACCCACAAGAATAAGAAAGAAGCTTTTCCAAGATATGTTTTTCCCCATAAATAATTGAAGTAATGAGAAGGTATTCATTACTATCATCATTCATGGTTTCAATGTGATATCCATTTTGGCGAATATCCTTGAAACTAAGAAGATTTCGCTTGGATTTAGCATAATAAAGGGCACCATTAATGTGGATTTTAGTTCCTCTGGGTAAAATAATGGTTGCTCGTCCGGAGCCTTGAATCAAGTCTACAAGACCTGATATTGTATTAACATTAGACTTAACCAACGATATGTTAGAAAAATATTTTTTATCACAAAGGATTGTGTGTGTTGTGGCACAATTTGCAAGACATGCATCTACATTGGATGTCGTATGATGTACTAAGGTATGAGAAAGATCCATGTATCTTCAAGTATAAATAAAGAGAAGAATTTAAATAAAAAATAATAAAATATGAAATAAACTATAAAAGATGAATAATAAACAATGTGTTTAAAGATGATAACAAAATAAACCTATTTGCAAAGAACTAAATAAGAACATAACATTTAATCATAACAAACATTTCCATCACCAATTAGATGGTCAATTTTCCCGTTAGGATTCTCAAAGAAATCTGAAAAATCTAAATGGGTTAGATCTACTAGGCCATCACTATCAATGAAATTCATTTCAACTTCCTTTCCTTTTACTTTTATTGAGGCTTGATAAATGTCAACAAAATGTTTTGGAGTACAACAAGTACGTGACTAATGTCCTTTCATGCCACATCTATGACACTTATTCTCACGAGCATGTTTACTTTGTGGTTCTATCCCCTTTTCAGGTTGTGCCTCTGAATTATTCCACTTCTGGTGGTTTGAGTTGTTCTTTTTTACTTTGAGAACCACTACGATAAGAAGAATTGTGTTTACCACGACCTCGACTACGATCATGTCCTCGACCTCATCCATATCCACATTCTTGTCCATGTCCAATGGTTTGAACAGATGTGGCATTGGCTTCAGGCAATGACATAGACTTAATAGGACGAGATTGATGGTTTTTCAATAATAGCTCATTATTTTGTTTAGCCACAAGAAGACACGAGATCAATTATGAATATTTAGTGAAAAAATGCTCTCAATATTGCTGTTGTAGGAGCACATTCGAGGCATGAAAAGTCATGAATGTTTTTTCAAGCATATCTTATTCAGTGACCTTTTCTCCACACAATTTTAATTGTGAGCTAATTTTGAATAGGGTCGAGTTGTAGTCACTAACAGACTTGAAATCTTGTAATCTCAAGTGCATCCAATCATAGCGTGCCTTTGGAAGGATTACGGTCTTTTGGTGATCATATCGTTCCCTTATATTATTCCAAAGGATGAAAGGATCTTTAATAGTAAGGTATTCACCTTTCAATCCTTCATCAATGTGATGGCAAAGGAATATCAAAGCTCTGGCACAATCTTGCAAGGATGTGTCATTTCCTTCTTTAATGGTATTTTCAAGATTCATCGCATCTAGATGAATTTCAACATCCAGAACCTAAGATAAGTAGTTCTTGCTCGAAATATCGAGGGCAACAAATCCAAGTTTTGCGATGTTTAACGTTATTTGAAAGCTATATATAATATTAAATAGAGAAATATTTCAATTATTATAATAAAACATTAATAAAATACTTTAACAATATTTCAAGTAAACAATGTCTAAAAATATAATGACCTAAAATTTATCAATTATAAATATGGTAAAAATGTATAAATATGAAATAAGAATTAAAATTTATCATAACAAAAATGTGCAAAGTAATATATAGCTTCAAGTTATGAATTATTTTATGTAAATTTGTGCATAATTTTGGGCTATAAACTTTCATTATGTAAATTTGTACATAGGTTCAGGCTATAAACATTTATTTATTTATTTTATAGTTTTTGGCTATATAATATTGTTTGGTATAACATCCAGTTATATCGTATAATTAAAAATAAATAATTAAGGATCATACATAACTTTTGGTCATGTATCTGTAATTCTGTAATTTTTCCTCATAACTTCTGGTTATAGGAATTGAACATATTTTTCATAACTTCTAGTTATGAATTTACCCCATAATTTATAATTTACTTCATAACTTCTTGTTACAGGGATTATACATATTCATATGTTTAAATAAAATAAATAAAAATAGAGATCAAAGGGTAATAAAATAGAAAATCATGATACAAGTTTATTATATACTTTTTTGTGAGAAAGAAGATAGAAGAGTTTTTCTATTTCTTTGAAAAGAAAAATGTCTTTCTATCTTTCTATTTCTTTTGTAGATATTAGTCGTGCGTGTTGTAAAATTATAAAGTGAAAGGAGAAGAAAACAAGAAAGAGAAATTAGAATGTAGGAAGAAAATAAAATAGATTTTATTAGAGGTATCTACCTTTTAGGGAATCATAAATAGATATATATCAATATGAATGATCATCCACAAGTTCCATAATCTAATAAATTCTCATATTTTCTAACAAGAAGTATTTTCTAGAATCGTTGTCAAACAAAGAATCCGTTTGATAGTAATTTTAAAAAACGCTTTCAACATTTTTAAAACTTGAAATTTTTTTATTTCAAGTATTAAAAATATTAAAAATACTTTCTAAAATAACTCAAAATATCACAATTGTATTTTAGAATCATTCTCAAACAACTTTAAAGTTTCATAGTGAGAAAGTTGAACCACTTGACACCGTGTAGTGATGGAATAAAAAACAAAAATCTTTCTCATCTCAACGTTTATCACATTTTTCATCATCTTATTGAGCGGAAGACGATGGTTGAATGTTAAAGCCAGAAGGAGTGTTCATCAAGTTCATCTGGAGCCCAATAAAAAAACCAATGGATTTGTCCGCGTTATGGGCCGCGTCTTGGTCTGAGAGGGTGTTTGGAATCCGGGAAAATCAATTTGGTTCAAAAGATTTACCGTTGAACTATAATATTTATTGGAGTCAAACACGTGATTGGGTTTTTCAGTCAAATGAGTGGAAAGACAGCAAGTAGAGACAACCAAATGTTATGAGGATTGGTGGATCATGCTGGGTGTCATCCATTTGTTTGGTATTTTCCCTTTGACCAAACAGCAAAAAGAAATAATGAGAAGATCGGTAGGAAGGAAGTTGCTTTGAAGGCAGTCCAAGAGCTCAATCACATGGGTATATGCCACAATCTTTAAAAATCACATGCATATTTGATGTTAAAGCATTGTTTATTTTGATTTGGTCAGAGTCAAATTCCAGTTAAAGTGCTTTCTACGTTTGAAAAATTAATTATTTTATTTTATGCATTAAAAAGATATATTGTTTGATTTTGTACAGATTTTTGGTGGGTTTCTAAGGCAAGTGTTGGGCCTATCGGATGGGCTGGACTGGGCCTGAAAATAGACCAGGATGATGTAAGGTTTGTAAATCTTGAACCCAATTGTGTTGCTGAATGGGCTGGGCTTTGAAGCGGATCAGAAAATGGGTTGTGGTCAATCTATTGGAACCAATCCAATTAGCATTAGGTTGGGTTGGGGCCAGGGTTGTAGCCCTAATCACTTGAAATAATCTCAATTAAATTTTTAGTGTAAGACTGTAAGGACAAAAAAATGATAAAGACTGTTTGGTCTTAGGAACTGATAATTAGCCCATGATTATTGAATAGCCCATATTTGAACTCAAAACCAAATGATAGAGTGGAAATTGAAGTGAAAGACATTACTTTTTTAAACTCCCCAAAATACCCTTAGTTGTTAAATTAAAAAAACTAACCGATCATCTTTATCTCTCTCATTCTCTCTTTCACTCTTTTTCTCTTAATAGATATTTTTGTCTCTCCATATTTTATATTCTTCTTATCAATTATACAAATTATAATGACTTTTAATCCATTATCAATAAATAGACTCTCTAAAGTATAATTCTTTTTATTTAAAATAACATTTTTATTGTCACGTAGAAGTAATATTATTAATTTTTTTGAGACTTCAATTAAAAAATGAAATCGTAATTGCTAACTGCAATTTCATTTTTTAATTGAATCTCGATTGTTAATAGAGACTTCATTTTTATAAAAGAATGATGTGACAACCATGTGATGAAAAGATATCACATTGAATATAAGTTTTAAAAAGGGCTTAAAACTAAAACAAGTAATTTTAACCCAAGATTTGGTATTTAAAATAGGAAATGAAATACTGATTAAGATTTTTATTTTAATTTCTGCTTAGGGGCAAAATTGACATTCAGACTAATTCTTATTATTCTTCTATCTGTCACCTTGACAATGAGTGCTGTCATTCCTTCCCATCAAATATATTTTCCCACTCATACTTTTAAATTTTTTAAAAATAAAAATAAAAAACAACCCTCATCCAGCAAACAAGGGAAGAGATTTGAGATTTAGAATAAAATAGATTATTTAATTTAATATTTAAAATTATTTTTAATTTAAGTTATGATATCAATTTATTTTATTAAATATTTTAAAGCTAATTAATGACTTAAATTAAAATTTTAAACTTCTATAATATATGAAATTTTAAATATTTCAATAAATAAAATATATAAATGTACATAAAAATAGGAAATAATGACATTTTTATAAGGGAATTTAACAAAAAATATGCAACAGTGGAATACAATCATTTAATAATGAAATAAAAATTATTACAATTATGCAATAATTTAATAAAAATGTATGCAATTATCCTTGCTCTTAAAGTCAACAAAAAGTGATTTTTATGGATAACATTGCCTTAGCATGAATAAACCCTAATAAAAATTTGAAAATTCATTAAAAAAAAAAAAATTTCAATCATGTCCAATCAAAATGGTAGTCTCAACCTATTTACATAAAGGCCCAAATATAATTTTGAAAATTCATTAAAAAATTTAATAGTCTCAACTTATCTATGTCAATGTTTTAATATGATTTTGAAAATTCATAAAAAAAAAAAAATTTAATTTCAATCATGTTCAATCAATAGGTGATTAGTCCCAATCCTATGACGACTTTCATCCCTGTTGCATGGGTGTTGCAGTCAAGCTGCCTCATCCTTTTGTCTTTGCATTCAAGGACCAATTTTCGTCTTATCTAAGCTTTTGATACTTTTTGGCTTTTTATGTAAATACCCTAATCTAATTTTAAAAATTCGGAACTCAAAAAGGATTGGGACTCTAATAATAAGGGGGTCGTGGAAAGATCCAAAACCTATTATTCCTTCCTATAAAATATCCCATCTTTGCTTGAATTGGTTAAACACATCCAAAATTTAGTCTCATTATTTTAAAACAAACCAAGAGAAGCTTCCTGAAAACAAATATTTTACAAGCCAACTAACCCTTGGAATCTAACCCACCTTTGTATTTTAATCCATTTCCCTAACTATTTCCTTTTGAAAGGCATCAATCTCTCAAAATAAGTCCAGATTTCTAAGAAAAATGTCTCAATCCAAAAGACTTAGTCCAATCATTCTCAACCTCCCTTTCAAATACCCATAAAGATTTTTATTTTTATTTTTTATTTTTATATTTGGTTAATATTGGTATAAAATATTCATTAATTTTTTAGAAAATAAAATGCTAATTATGGCATATCTAGTGACCATAACTAGGTTGTACTTTACTAGTACTAATATAACAAAAATAGTAATTAATATTTAAAGGGAGAATTTTTTTGGTCTCTACTTTCTCTTCAAATGGTTGAATTCTTAGTATGTAAAAGGAAAATGGGTCAAAAAATAGACAGGTGGAATTAATTTTTTTTTTTTAAATTTTTGAAGATCTTTAAAATTTTTATTTCTTTTTATTTTCATTTTTACATATTTAAAATTTATTTATTTTTATTCCCTTTTAATTTGAATTTCAAAAAAGGTAAAATAGGTGGAAAAACAAGCCCAAAATAGCTCAAGATGAACCTAATTATGGAGATGGTTTTGGATTGAAATAACAATTATTTTATACCAAAAAATAGATAATTACTGAAAAAGGATTTTCTGTTTTTTATTCGAATCCAATCACGAGGTGACATGTGCACCATGTGCATTACAGTTCACGCACGTTCCCTATTGGCCTGAATGGTACTGAGAGAGAGAGAAAACCAATCACCACATTACACGTGTCCGAATACTAACTGATGTAGCGGATTATGATTGGTTAGCGAGAAAAACTGCAACAAACAATGTTGGATTCGGGTTCTTGTGATCACCTCGCCTGGTTATGTTTTGTTGTACCAAATTGTAACTATATAAATCCCCCCTCTTGGATCCAAAATCTCAAACCAGTTTTCCTCCCTTCATTGTCTTCCACTTTCCGTTTGGAGAGCAAGAAAAAAGAATGATGGGAAACAAGGCCTCCTGTTGGGTTGTCTTCTTGTTGTTCATTTTCTCAAGCTTTCTGGCCGAGAGCCATGGAAAAACAATGAAGCAGATAGAGGCACTGGATATTCTCCAGAAGGCCAAGCTGCATGGAAATTCAGGCATAGACACCAACCTTTTTGAAGTGAATGAAGTTGAAAATGGAGCTGAAACTGAAAGCCATAAGATTCATCCACAGGAGGGGCTGAAGGAGAAAGACAGGATTGATATGTTGCCTGGACAACCACATGTTGGGTTCAGCCAGTATGGTGGGTATGTCACCATTGACGAATCCAAGGGCAAAGCTTTGTACTACTACTTTGCTGAAGCACCACTCAGCAAGAAGTCTTTGCCTCTTCTTCTCTGGCTTAATGGAGGTACATATGCAGTGAACTCAATTCTCAATCTCTGATCATTCTCAATTAGGCTTTGTTCTTGTTCTTATTTTCTCGAGAAAATATGAAAATAGGTACATTTTCTGAGTCTATTTTCTTCGGTTGGTTTGACTTTTGAGTCAGAAAATATGAAACTTCCCATTAAAAATATTTTGAATGCCAACTGGGGTTTAATTATTATGAGAAAAAAATATGAAAAATAAAAATAAGAATCTGGGAATTGAAACACCCAATAAGATATGAAGAGTATGTGATATTTCCAAAGCTGAGGCTATAATTTCTCTCTAGGATTCAGGGACAAGTTATTTTCAATAGTGGCAACTGATTATTATAAGAATAAAAATCTTTCCACGCTGGATAATAATAATAATTTTTTTTTTTTGGTTTTAAAATATTTGTCTCTTGATGCCATCTTGCCTTCGGAATCCCATGCTTCACTCCTTCCCCAGGATTTTCCGGCGGGTATGAAGTATGATGTCACCTTATAATCTTCCCACATGAAAGTCATAAAAAAACAAAAAGATATTTGAAATATTTGAAATATTTGGAATATTCTGGGGTTTATTAGATGAAACAGGGCATGAACCACTCCAATATGATTGTGCTTTCCTTTCTTTTCCACGCGTCTTTGATCTTTGGACTAACTTGCTAGTGTGTTCACCTAGCCTAATTTTTAATGATTTTTGTTTTTCTTTCATGCTTTTTCTCAACCAATATTTTTCCTAGAAGTAACCATGATGGTTAATTATTGACTAATTGAATTGGGTCTCCCATTTTTTTTTTCTAAAGCCTTTTATTTAAAAATATATATGGCATTGAATAATTTGACACCCACCATATGGTCATTTGCATGAATACAAAAATTTAGGGTTAAAATGCATATAATAATAATATTTTTAGAAAATTTTAAGGATATAAATATACAAAATAAATATCCAAATACAATTTCATAATATAACTCCTATTTTTCTTAATCCACTAATTCTCGGAATTATTATATACTTGAAACATCTTCATCATTTTAAGATATTAAGTTTTAATACCAGAAAGTAAAAACAAAATATGTTTTATAAATTAACGAATTATTCATTTAACAATAATAAATCAATAATTTAGCTAAGATAATATTTTCTCTCGATCCCAAAAGTATTATTTTATAGGGATTTTCTGTCTTATTTACTTGACCTTATTTGTATATATGCATACATAACATACGCTCCTTTAATTAATATATCGATTTCTCAGGTCCTGGTTGTTCTTCTCTTGCTTACGGAGCAATGCAAGAGCTCGGCCCATTTAGGGTCCATAGCGAAGGCAAAACACTTTATAGAAACCAATATGCATGGAACAAGGGTACAAAATTTTTCCCTTCACCATCAATCTCTTTTGCATCCAAAATTTTTATTCCTTTTGACATTTTTGGTCCCTTTTTTATTTTTTGGTTTCAGTTGCAAATGTATTGTTCTTGGAGTCACCTGCCGGAGTAGGGTTCTCATACTCTAACACAACATCCGATTACCGGAACGGTGGAGACCGGAAAACGGCGAAAGACAACTATGCCTTTCTGGTGAACTGGCTGGAGAGGTTTCCTGAGTACAAGAAGAGGGATTTCTACATTTCTGGTGAAAGCTATGCTGGGCATTATGTACCTCAACTTGCACACACCATTCTTCATCACAACAAGAAGGCAGATGGGCCCATCATCAACCTCAAAGGGATCATTGTAAGCCTATTAACAAGTCTCTTTCCCTTATCTCATATGAATACAAAACACACACTCAACAATAATTTGGAAGATGACTCTCAAGCAAATAATTGAAGTGTGGACTCAACATGCCATTCTTTCTTTATCCAAAATGGAGAAATAATTGAGCCTTAGACTTAAACATAATGTGGCTTTGGCTTTGCTTCTTATCAAAATGATGGAATGTCCAATCTAACACTTGGTCCACCAAGTCTGTCTAGCCCCAAGACATTGATGAGTCAATATTATTCATGTGTGATATGGCAATATAATTATTGGGTAATTCTTTTTTAATATATGACATGGCATGCTTTGATTGGTTATGGCTTCGACCCGACCCCTTTGGGTTTTGGGCCAGACAAGAACAACTAGCTAGGCCCCGCCCATTTACCCACCAAAACTGTAGCTCCATTTTTTTTTTTTTTTCCATTTTTGAATTTAATTTACGAAATTCTTGTGCAAAATGCAGATTGGAAATGCAGTGATCAATGATGAAACCGATGAGCTTGGAATGTACCAGTACTTTGGGAGTCATGCTCTTGTTTCAGAGAAAACCATACGCCAAATGGAGAAACACTGTAATTTCTCCCCCGGAGCCGCCAGCCAGAGCAAGGAATGTACAAAAGCTTCTGATGAAGTTGATGATAACATTGACGTTATCGATATCTACAACATTTACGCCCCATTATGTTTCAACACCAATCTCACAGTCAAGCCCAAGAAAGTCACAGTAAGTCACACACACTTACAAATGTTTAATATTGATGAAAAACAATGGAATTATTCAATTGAACTTGGCCTGATCTTACTTGTGAAATCCCATGTGCTACAGCCTGAATTCGATCCATGCAGCGATTACTATGTGTATGCTTATCTGAATAGGGCTGATGTTCAAAAGGCCCTCCATGCCAATGTGACCAAGCTCAAGTATGACTGGGAACCTTGCAGTGACGTTATCCAAAATTGGACAGATAGCCCCTCCACCATCATTCCCCTTCTGCACGAGTTCATGGAAAATGGTCTCCGTGTATGGGTATTTAGGTAAATAAACCGTCCTAAAAAACATGATAATTTGAGCTCACATGTTCTTACTGGTATGGAATTTGTGGACTGGGACTTATATATGATCTTTGTGAAATGCAGTGGGGATACGGATGGAAGGGTGCCAGTGACATCAACCATGGCTTCTATTGATACGATGAAGCTCTCTGTAAAGACTCCATGGCACCCTTGGTTCGTTGCTGGGGAGGTAATTTTTTTTTCCTCATCCACCTCTTGTGTGACTACGTTTCTCTATTTCTTGTCTTTGTCTTTTGAATTAATGATAGCGTGGAGTCCATAATAGTTCACATCATCCACCAAAGACCCAAAATAAGGGAACAAAAAGCATCAACCAATGGATTGGGTTGACTACTGGCCTTTGAAGGTCCTACTATTATGAGTAGATTTAGGACTTTGGGCACTATAGAGATCCCTTTCTTCAGTAGTGGATGACTTTCATTGTGGAGGCTCGAATGGTGGACTCTGATATAGCATTGTCTGAAAAGAACCAATGGTTGTTCCTTCTGGTTCAACCACTGATTTCCACAATACAAGCCCAAAAACTTAGCATAATTTTCTAATTTCGTGTGACAGGTTGGTGGATATACAGAAGTGTACAAGGGAGATCTAACATTTGCTACAGTAAGAGGAGCAGGGCACCAAGTGCCAAGTTTCCGGCCCAAGAGAGCTCTTTCACTCATTTCTCACTTCCTTTCTGGCACTCCTCTTCCCAGGCGTTCATCAAAACACTGATGGGCTGCTTCAATATTTTTCGTGCCTTTTAGTCATAATGGTTAATTCACTGCTGATCTGTTGCTCATTCATCCTTCTATTTGATTCTTATGAATTGTTCAAAATTATACATATTTAGTATATAAATTTATTGCCTTGGTCGAATTCCAATTACTATAATGGTCTTTTTATTTATTTATTTATTTTTATTTTTGTTTAATTCGCGGGCCTAGGACAAAGCCTAGGCTGGGAATGAAATTCCCAATCCAGCTCGAGCCCAGCTCAAGGCCTGCCTGGGTCAGGGAAAGGAGGCCCCAGCCCTGGATCGTCTTGCCCAAGCTCAGTTGCATGATTCATTTTGTGGTAGTGTGACGAAGAGCGGTTTTCACTCCATTTTCAAATGAGACAAAAAAGATTTGAGAATAAGAATAAACTAATTATTTTTATTTAATATTTAAAGTTATTTTTAATTTTAAATTGTAATATTAAATAATTTTATTAAACATATTTAATTTATTTAATAACTTAAACTAAGTTATTAAGACACTTTAAATCATTAAGTTAATCGGATAGTGTTAAAAAAAACTTAATTATTGAATAATTTTATAAGTTCTGATATGGTAATCATAATTTTTTTAATCTTAAATAATAAATTAACTTTAAATTAAACTCTTTTATATAGAATAACAAATTATATACGAAATAAAAACAATATTTTTATTAAACAAGTATTTAGTGTAATAAAAATTAAATATATCTATAATAACTAATAACTTCTTAAAATTATTATTTAATTAGACAAAATAATAACCATAAATGGTTCTAATAAGATGCATAATTTCATTACTTAACTCCCATTATTATGCAAAATTCAAATATGAAAGGAAACTTGTGAACTAGAATTACTGAAATAGAAAGTGCCTAGTGCTCGGAGTTGTGATTTATTTCATTTCTTTAAAAAACTTGTTTTTGGAGAAAAATAGAGTGAAAAAAGTGCAAGAAAAGAAAAATTAAATGAAAATAAAAAATAGATTTAAAATTAATAAGTTATTTTTAGATATTATTTTAAATTCATTGTACTTATTTTAACTTTTTCATATAAAGATTAAATAATTTTAAAATATATACATTCTAATTAATGTTAATTATATTTGATTTTTTTTTATATTTTTCATAATTCAATTAAACATGAAAAAAATTATTTTTTTAGTACCTTTTTAGTTTTTATAGATAAGGGGAAAATGATTGTAACCAATGTATACATCTAAATTAGGAATAAGATAAAAATAATTTTTCTTTAAAATTTTATTTTCTTTTTTCTTTTTTATTTCAAAGCTTTTATTTGTTTTTTTTTTCTCCTATTTGGGTATCATTAAATTTCAAAAAGATGAAATATATAAAAAAAACTAAAAATAGCATATAGACAAACCAATAACCAGAGTCCACGTGTCCCAAAGAACACAGATTACTAAATAAGCCCGTTCATCTTTTGTTTGTTTTTATTACAATTGGGACATTCAAAGGAAGCATTTTGTTAATACCAATTTTGTATATATATCCGAACTTCAGTCCACTTTTCCTCTTGTCTCTCACTTTCTGATTGGAGAGCAAGAAGAAAGCAAGAGAAAACAATCATGGGCGACAAGTCTTGTTGTTGGTTAGTGTTCTTCTTGTTCATTTTTTCAAGCTTCGTAGAACAAAGCCATGGCAGGGTCAGGAAGCAGACAGAGCTACTGAAACTTCTCCAAAAGGCCAAGATGCAAGGAAATTCAGGCATAGACACCAGCCTTTTTGAAGTGAATGAAATTAAATCTGAAGCTGAGAGTTATAAGATTCTTCCACAGAAGGGAATGAAGGAGAAAGATAGGATTGAGAGGTTGCCTGGACAACCACATGTTGGGTTCAGCCAGTATGGTGGGTATGTCACCATTGATGAATCCAAGGGTGAAGCTTTTTACTATTACTTTGTTGAAGCACCGACTTCTAGGGAGTCTTTGCCTCTTCTTCTCTGGTTTAATGGTGGTATGTATCTATAGTAGTTCTTTTTCTTCTTTAACTTTTGCTTTGATATGAGTTTTTGTTCTTGTTGTTTGTTAGATTGATGGTGTGTTTTTCTTTCTATTGTGAGAGTTAGACATGAAGATTTCCCATATATTCTAACAAAATTGTTGAAATTTTTTCCAAAATTACCTTTTGAGTCTAAGCTTTAATAAATTTTAATTTTATTAGGATATATGTTTTATAAACAACTTTTCTAATATTCTATTTATTTTGAGATTTTCTTATAGCAATTTTTTAATAATTACATAATTAATTAATTTCATATATGAAATATTATTATGTAATTATAGAGAGAAATTTTGATCCAAAGAGTAAGTCCTTTGTGAGTTAATTAGGGTTTGAAAAGAGGAGACTCATTTAGGGTGTAATTAGGGTCTTGGATTTTGAGGGTTCCGGAGAAAAATAATGATTTTTTTTTCAATATTTTGATGCGTGATGTAGGGTTTAGATCAAATCATGTAAATCATTTTTTTTTTTGCTTTGTATGTTTACTAGTTTTATATATAACCAAATTATGGTTGAAGTTAGAAAATTTGTATATGACCAAATTCCTTATGAATTATTTATATTTAAAAAACTGATTATCCATAGTTCAAATGAAGGAACCTGTTTTGCCAATAAAAGCTTTAAGGTATTCGTATTAGTTTGAAAATTTAAAGATAAAACAATTCACATGCAATATGAGGTTTTAATAGGATTCGACTAACCATTTTTATATCCATGGATAAGAGAGTCATTCTACTATACAACAAAAAATATAATAGAAAATGAAAACTAAATACAACAATTAAGTTTGTGAAATATTTCATATGTCCCCACTCCCGGTATCTACATCTCGAACCACAAGTTCCTTTGCTTCATTAAGTGTTGTCTATTTTTTCTCATGTCTCTATCCACATATAGACTTTACCAATCCATCTTTATCTCATAACTTTTTCCTTCCATTACCTAAAATATTTATAAAAATATTCATAATAACTTTCTTTATTATTTAAGAAATCTAATATTATAGTGACATCTAAATATAATTTTTTTTTTTGTATAATATTCTTTAAAAAATAGAATCTATACCAATTAGGGTTTAAAACATTTTCCAATAGAACCTACATCCATTAACTAACACCTTTTCCTTATCAAATTCTTATGAGCACTTTATACATATGATATACGTAATAATTTCTCAATGAAGGATACTAAGACAACCCTTAATTCAAAAGAGTTGAAGAAAATGGTGTTTGTGAGTAGAGAAGAGGATTCATTTGAATGTTTAGTCGCTAGAGGAAAAGTGAAAAAAAAAAAATCACTATAGGAGTTCAAGTGAAACAATAAATATTTCAATTGCAATAAGGAAAATAACTAGTATAGGAGGAGTTATTCGTACAAGATTGAAGGAAATTGATATTTTTCAGATATTTTTTATTTATGATCCAATTTTTAAAATGTATTTTTATATTATAATTTTGATATGAATTTTTTAGTTTTGGCCGACAATGGAATTGTAGCACCTAGATTATTTAATTTAGATTCTAAGAAATGAGAAAGCAATTGTGAAAGATCTATCTTATTAGTTAGAGATTTGTAGAGAATCTTTTCACACATGTTTTGCAACATAATAGTGAATTTTCTTTTCATTGCTTTGTCCATTTTTCTTAAATGTTGACTAATTTAATAGGTCAAAGAGTATTACTTCTATAACCATGTGATCCAACTTAGAGTTGTTGAGCGTTGACAATTAATCTTAATAATCTTTCCATAAAAATTAAAAACTTGTTTGATTGTGTGATTTAAAAACAGTTTTTCATTTTTAAAAATAAAAAATATTTTTTAAAAATTTGTAAGATTGTTTAACTGTTGTTCTCTAGAAATGATTTTTAAAAACAAAATGAAATAGAAAATAATTTTTAAAGAATAAGTAAAAGTTGTTTTCACCAATTTTTAAAAACACAAGAAAAATATGAGTTTATTTTACCATGTTTTTTGAAACTTGTTTTTAAAAACTGTTTTTTATCTTTTAAATTTAAAAACTGTTTTTAAAAATAAGTTTAAGAAAATATGGTTAAATAGACCTAAATTTTATTTTATTATATGTCAAAATAGATACTTATATATTTGAAATATTAAAAAATTTTGAAATATTTGAAATATTTTCTAGTTAATCTAATTTGTTTTATATTAAATTGGCCATGGACCACACCCCCATTTGAATGCTTGTTATGATTGTGCTTTCTTTCTTTCCATGGACCACTCCCATTAGAATTCTTTTTATAGTGCCTTGCTCTTGTTTTCACATGCCTAATTTTTAATGAATTTTCTTTTCTTCATACAAACCATTGCTTTATGCTTTTTCTCGACCTAACTTGCTTTTGTTTCCACGTGCCTAATTTTTTAAAAATAAAAAATAGTTTTTAAAAATTTGTAAGATTGTTTAATTGTTGTTCTCAAGAAATAATTTTTAAAAACAAAATGAAATAGAAAATAATTTTTAAAGAATAAGTAAGAGTTGTTTTCACCAATTTTTAAAAACACAAGAAAAATATAAGTTTATTTGACCATGTTTTTTGAAACTTGTTTTTAAAAACTGTTTTTTATCTTTTAACTTAAAAATTGTTTTAAAAAATAAGTTTAAGAAAATATGGTTAAACAAACCTAAATTTTATTTTATTATATGTCAAAATAGATACTTATATATTTGAAATATTAAAAAATTTTGAAATATTTGAAATATTTTCTAGTTAATCTAATTTGTTTTATATTAAATTGGCCATGGACCACACCCCCATTTGAATGCTTGTTATGATTGTGCTTTCTTTCTTTCCATGGACCACTCCCATTAGAATTCTTTTTATAGTGCCTTGCTCTTGTTTTCACATGCCTAATTTTTAATGAATTTTCTTTTCTTCATACAAACCATTGCTTTATGCTTTTTCTCCACCTAACTTGCTTTTGTTTCTACGTGCCTAATTTTAATGAATTATCTTTTCTTCATACAAACCATTGTTTTATGTTTTTTCTGAACCAATATCTTTTCTAGAAGAAACAATGATCATTAATTATTGACTAGTTCAATTGGGTCTCCCATTTTTTCTAATGCCCTTTATTAAAAAATATATATGCCATTGAATAATGTGATATGTTGCCTTATTTATTTATACCCACCATATGCTCATTTTCTTTTTATTTTATTGAGAAGAGCATGCTACTTACTATTTACATGAATATATATATGAATATTGGATAGATTTTCTTAAATAAAAAAAAAAGTAGGGTTAAAATACATAAAAAAATAATATTTTTAGAAATCTTGAAGGATATAAATATGTAAAATAAAAATTCATAATATAGCAAATAAAACTTCATAATATAACTTCTATTTTTCTTAATTTACTTAATTTACATGTCTCTTTAATTAATATATCGATTCCTCAGGTCCTGGTTGTTCTTCTTTGGCTTATGGAGCAATGCAAGAGCTCGGCCCATTCAGGGTTCATAGCGATGGCAAAACTCTCTACAGAAACCAATATGCATGGAACAAGGGTACAAGATTTTTTGTTCACGCTCAATCTCTTTTGCATCCAAAATTTTTATTCCTTTGACATTTTTGGTCCAATTTTTATTTTTATTTTTTGTTTCAGTTGCAAATGTATTGTTCTTGGAGTCACCTGCTGGAGTAGGGTTCTCATACTCAAACACAACATCCGACAATCAGAGTGGCGGAGACCGGAAAACAGCCAACGAAAACTATGCCTTTCTGGTGAACTGGCTGGAGAGGTTTCCTGAGTACAAGAAGAGAGATTTCTACATCTCTGGTGAAAGCTATGCTGGGCATTATGTGCCTCAACTTGCACATACCATTCTTCATCATAACAAGAAGGCAAATGGGCCCATCATCAACCTCAAAGGGATCATTGTAAGCATATTAATGTCCCTTTTCTTTCTTTTATATGAATACAAAACACGCACTCCACAATAATTGGAAGATGAATCTCAAGCAAATGATTGAACTGTGGACTCAACATGCCATGCTTTCCTTTTGTAAAATAGAGAAATAATTGAGCGTTGGACTCAAACTTAATGTGGGTTAGGCTTTTCTTCCTAACAAAATGATGAAATGGTCAATCCAATATTTGGGTCCATCAAGTCTGTCTACCCCTAAACCTTGGGCTTAGAAATTTATACCATCACATCTTGACATTGATGAGTCAATATGATTCATGTGCGTGATCTAGCAATATAATTTTTGGGTAATTTTTTGTAATATATGATGTGGCATGCTATGATTGGTTATAGGTTTGACCCGACCCCTTGGGGTTTTGGGTTAGACAAGACTAACTAGCTAAGTCCCGCTCATTTACCCATCAAAAATATACTTCCATTTATTAAAATACGATACTTTTAAAACTATTTCCTAACGTATTTCTAAAACTACAACACTTTTTATAATGTCAATTAAAATTGTCTCTTGGAAAGATAGTTTTCAATTAACCATTTTATTTTGAAATGGAATTTAATTTATGAAATTCTTGTGCAAAATGCAGATCGGAAACGCAGTGATCGATGATGAAGCGGATGACATTGGAAGGTACCAGTACCTTGGGAGTCATGCTCTTGTTTCAGAGAAAACTATACACCAAATGGAGAAACACTGTAATTTCTCCCCCGGAGCCACCAGCCAGAGCAAGGAGTGTACAGAAGCTGTTGATGAAGTTCATAGTAATATTGACGTTATCGATATCTACAACATCTACTCCCCATTATGTTTCAACACCATTCTCACAGCCAAGCCCAAGAAAGTAACAGTGAGTTCATACACACTTAAAAATGTTTAAAATTGATGAAAAACAATGGAATTATTCAATTGAACTTGGCCTAATCTTACTTGTGAAATCCTATGTGCTACAGCCTGAATTCGATCCATGCAGCGATTACTACGTGTCTGCTTATCTGAATAGGGCTGATGTTCAGAAGGCCCTCCATGCCAATGTGACCAAGCTCAAGTATGAGTGGCGACCTTGCAGTGACATTGACAAGAATTGGACAGATAGCCCCTTGACCATCATTCCCCTTCTGCGCGAGTTCATGGCAAATGGGCTTCGTGTATGGGTATTTAGGTAAATAAACACTCCTTGAAAATATGACATAGAACTTAAGACTCTATTTGGGAATTTGTGGACTGGGACTTATATTTGATCTTTGTGAAATGCAGTGGGGATACTGATGGAGATGTGCCAGTAACATCAACCATGGCTTCTATTGGTAAGATGAGGCTCTCTGTAAAGACTCCATGGCACCCTTGGTTCGTTGCTGGGGAGGTAATTTTTCTTTTTTCTCGTCATCCACCTCTTCTGTGATTACTTTTCTCGCTTTCTTGTCTTTGTCTTTTGACTTAATGATATTGTGGACTCCACAATCGTTCACATCATCCACCGAAAACCCAAAATAAGGGAACAAGAAGCACCAACCAATGGATAGGATTGACTACTGGGTTTTGAAGGTCCTACTATTATGAGTAGGTTTTGGACTTTGGGCACTATGGAGATCCATTTCTTCAGTGGTGGATGACTCTTATTGTGGAGACTCAAATAGTGGACCCTGATATAGCATTGTCTGAGAAAAGAATCAATGGCTGTTCCTTCTGGTTCAACCAGTGATTTCAACAATACAATTGGTTGATTTGCATTTATAGTTTCAAAATCACGTTAAATTATAAGCGTCTATTTAACAACCGTTTTCGAGATCATTTTTTATTCTTTAGAACAAAACAATAAAAAAATATGTTTGATAACTAAAAACTATTTTCTATTTTTTATTATTAAGAATATAAAATATGGTATTTTTAAAAAACATCTTTTTATTATTTTATATTGTTTTTACTTGTTTTATAAAGAAGGTTTTAAAAAATAATTATACAAATACGTGTAGAATGATTAAAAATAAAACATTAGACATATAAATTATTTTTAAAATATATTAAAAAAATATTAAAAATAGATTAAAAACATTTTATGTTTTCAAATAAGCTTTTATTCTACATGAATAGTTTTAAAAAACTGTTGTAAAAAATTATTTTTGATAATAGTTATCAAATAAGACTTAAGACTCTTGCTTCTTTTTGTGAAATTTTTGTAATTTAATTCCTAAATTTTATAAAATTAAGAGTATTTATATATCAATATATATTTAGAAATGTTGATATATTATTGTATTTAAAAACCTTAACATTATTTTCTTATTTTGTATGATAGGTTGGTGGGTATACTGAAGTATACAAGGGAGATCTAACATTTGCTACAGTAAGAGGAGCAGGGCACCAAGTGCCAAGTTTTCGGCCCAAGAGAGCTCTTTCACTCATTGTTCATTTCCTTTCTGGCACTCCTCTTCCCAAGCCTTCATCAAAACATTGACGGGCGTCTTCAATATTTCTGGTGGTTTTTAGTAGGGCTTTTAGTCATGATGGTTATTTATTGCTCATTCATCCTTCTTTTTAATGACATGTTAAAATTTGTGACTTGTTTAAAACATTGAAATTAAGGTGGGAAGGCTCTCCCGATGACAGTGTCTAATGAAAGTGTTTTTGTATTTTTGATTAGACGATAAAATACTTTGCAAAGTTGCAGAAAATGATATTATAACCAAATTATGGTTGAAGTTAGAAAATTTGTATATGACCAAATTCCTTATGAATTATTTATATTTTAAAAATTGATTATCGACTCTTCAAATGAAGGAATTTGTTTTACCAACAAAAGCTTTAATGTAAACATATTAGTTGAAGAACTCAAAGATAAAATAATTCACATGCAACGTGAGGTTTTAACGTGATTCAACTAACAATTCCTATATCCATGGATGAGGGAGAGTCATTCTATTATACAAGAGAAAATATAATAGAGCATAAAAACTAAATACAACAATTGAGTTTGTGAAACATCTCATATTTCCCAATTCTTTGCATTTAGATTTTGAAACAAAAGCTCATTTACTTCATTGAATATTGTCTATTTTTTCCTCATGTCTCTATCCCCGTATAATCTTTACCAATCCATCTTCATTTCATAACCTTTTCCCCAACTTAGAATATTTTATAAAAATAATTTTAAAAACTTTATTTATTATTTATTGGAAATTTAATATTGCAATGATATATGAATATAGAAAATAATTCATATGATATTCTTTACAAAAAGAATCTATACCAATTAGGGATTTGAAATGCTTTCCAATAGAACCTACATCCCTTAACTAACACCTTGACTTCTTATATGTTTTCTTATCAAATTCTTATGAGCACTTTATGCATATGATATATCTAATAATTTCTCAATGAAGGATGCCAAGGTAACTTTGGATTCAAAAGAGTTGAAGAAAATGGCGTTTGAGAGTAGAAAAGAGGGTTCATTTGATTTAGTCCCAAGAAGAAGAGTAAGAAAGAAAAACCACTATAGGAATAGTTGGTTAAGATCAAAATTGATGTTCAAGAGAAACAATAAATATTTCAATTGGAATGAGGAAAAAAATAAATACTAGAGGAATTATTCGTATAAGATTGTAGGACATTGATCTTTTTTGGATTTTTTATTTATTTATGATCCTATTTTAAAAATATATTTTTATATTATAGTTTTGATATGAATTTTTTATTTTTGGTGGACAGCATTCGTATAAGAGTTGTTGAGCATCGACAATTAATCTAAAAAATCTTCCCACATGAAAGTAAAAAAAATATGTTTAATAATTTAGTAGAGAAAAAAAAACTAAGTATATAATAGTACTTTTAGGGTTAAATAAAAAAATTTAGGGTTAAAATGAATAAAATAGTAGTACTTCTAAAAATCTTTAAGATATAGATATATAAAACAAAAATTCACAACATAACAAATAACATTTCATAATGTAACTTCTATTTTTCTTAGTTCTCTAATTCTCAGAATCATCATATACTTAAAACCTCTTTATTTTTTACGGTATTAAGTTTTGATATCAAAATCTTTTCATCTTTTTTAATTAATGATCATATCTTACTTTTTAGAGCCTCTTAGGATTCAATATATTAATTTTATACCACATCCATTGTTTGTGGATAGTAAAAACAAAATATGCTTTATAAATTAATAAATTATTTATTTAACAATAAATCAATAATTTAGCTAAGATAATAATTTCTTGTGATCCCAAAAGTATTATTTTATAGGAGTTTTACCAAACTATTTTCTTGACTTTATTTGCATATACACATAACATGTCCCTTTAATTAATATATCGACTCCTCAGGTCCTGATTGTTCTTCTTTGGGTTATGGAGCAATGAAAGAGCTTAGCTCATTTAGGGTCCATAGCGATGGCAAAACTCTTTACAGAAAGAGATATGCATGGAACAAGGGTAAAAGATTTTTCTTTCACCATCAATCTCTTTTGCAACCAAATTTATATTCCTCGGATATTTTTGGTCCATTTTTTATTTTTATTTTTATTTTGTTTCCATTGAAAATGCTTATTCTTGGAGTCACTCGCGGGAGTAGGGTTCTCATACTCAAACACAACATTCGACTACCAGAGCGGTGGAGAGTGGAAAAACATAAAGGGTTAAATTTACAAATTTGAAATGATTTCATCTTTTTTAATTAAATAATTCTAAAAATTAAAGAATATCATAATATATAAGCCAAAAGATGTAACCTCGTTAATCTTTGGTTGATTTCTTCTAAAATTCTTAAACTTTTCACTATTTTGAGCTTTAATAATCGGATAAATGATTTAGTCTTTACAAAACTATAAACATCGTACGAATATACGATGCGAGGGAATCAAATTAAAAAAAAAAAAAGTAAAAATATCCTTCTTGGCTTTGGTTCATGAAATAATAGTACTCAAAACTAAAAATAAGAATTGAGGAGAAACTTCCAACATACCAAATGAGACAGGTGCATGAGAAAGCCTCACTTTATGGGCAGTTTGGATATATACAAGGCCATGGCATCAAAGAGAATAGGGCATGGTGACCTTCTCAATAAGTATACTTTACCTTTGATCTCATCAAGAATCAAGATGCTTGTTGACACGGCCACCTTGCCTATTCCCATCAGCCACAATTCCACATCCCTGCTATTTCTTCTCCTCCATGGAAAACCACTTCTTTCTCTTGTAGAGAGAGAACAAGGAACCAGAAGGAATTGGTTAGCTTGTTTGTGACCAATGCTTAATGGATATTGTAGGGACTCCTCCCTCTGGGAAACACGTGGCACGCACCTCACAGTGACACGTGGCACGCATCATCATCCGAATCACCACCATCCGGATTCCCCTAAAGATATGCATAAGGCAGTTCTCCTATCCGGATCACCTCAAGGAAAGGCAAAAGACGTTTCAACTTCTCCTATCCAAGGAAGAGCAAACGTCGCTGGCAAAGCACAGACATCCGGACAACCTTCATAATGCATCCACTCCACAATACATCCGGGCAATAAGCATGTGCCACCCGGATATAATCATCCGGATCATCAATCAAAGTAAAGCAAGTCTTACACGCTATCACGACAGCCAGCTATGGCCCACATCCCATCACCTGCAGAATGAGAAGACAAGAGGAAGTGACAGCAAGTCACTTCCCACGATCATTCTACATAATCACTTCCCACGATCTCTGACAGCCGCATCACCTACCATGATCTCTGACAGCCGTTCGTAGGGTGATAATGCTCCTACTGGCACCTATTATCATCATCACAACATAAAATATCTCCTCACCATTAATGAAAGGAACAGTACCCCTGAAGCTGTATATATATGCCTTCGCACGAAGAAGAAGGGGATCCCCTGGTAACCTCTTGATACCTAGTAAAAGGCCAACTGATTTATATCTCTCTCTCTTACCATGACTAACAATATCATCGGAGGGTGCGTCCGGACACCCTGTCCGGATGCCTTCTTGCAGGAATGACGACTGGATCAAGAACCTTTACGAGTTGAGATCACGCGTCTATTCATCTGTCAACTATCTGGATCACTTAAGACGTGAGACATCAACAGATATCTCAAATATATATATATAAACAATGTGGTGGTACAAGAAGGCTAGCTATTTTTAATGAGTAACATTGCCATTGAATTGATTACAATTTTTTTTTCCCAATTATATGGAAGTTCTTAGCAAGTTGGTTACTTAAAAAAATATCACCTACAAGTTGTTTGTTTGAATTGTAGGAGCAACATTTTGCGCCAAATTCAATTGGATTGAACTTCCATTTTTATTTTTATATTAACGTTAACTCTAGCTACCATATGAAACGTCGTAGCATCTTCTTCTTAAATTGAGATTTCTTCTAGAGGCATGTTTGAAACACCAAAAACAAAAATAAAATAAGAAACACATTGTCTTTCTCATTCATTACTTATTAAGATTTGGAAAGTCCTTTCCAAGAGATATTATGAATAGTCTTCCTTCTTATTTCCACTTTTATGGATATCAAACAAATCATAAATTTATTTTTATATATTGACCATTATTTTTGTGTAGATAAAAGTTGAAATATTCAACACAAACATGTGAAAATTATTTTATTATAAAGTCATATATGGTTTCACATTAGACTTCATTTTCAATTGTGGTGTGGTATACTTAAAATGTATTATCAAGATATTTCATCTAACCCCCAACTTATACTTAACATCTAATTTTAAGTATATTGCATATAATTATATATATTTAGTGATATTAAGTTGATATTTAGTCTCCCTAGTGGATCATATGTTTAGTTTGATTTTGTGTTTACATCATTGGAATTCAACAAAGTTCCTAGAACTTTCCTTAATCACTTAACTATTTGAGTTCATGATTCCTTCTTTTCTAAGAAATTAGCTTGGAATTTATTTTGGCTTTGTGTTTACATCATTGGGATTGTCAAAGTTTTCTGAGCTTCCCTTAATTACTTAACTATTAGAGTCCATGATTCCTTGTTTTATAAAAAATTAGCTCGAAATTTATTTAATTACCAATGGCCAATTCGTTTTAAGAAATTAGTTTAATATTGATTTTAAAATTTTGTAAGATGAGAAATAGATGAAATAAAAACGTCCAAATCTTAATACTTTGAAATCTACATAGAAATTTAATCATGCATATACTACAAAACCATAAACCCTATTCAACTACTATAAAAATAAACATAAAAAACGGTAGATGCTCCACTTTTCAATAAGTACTTAGTGACACTTAAATCTCATTAACTACTACTACCTTGATATATGCCTTTGAAAAAAAAATGAAAAATAAGTCATGCATTTTTTTTCCTAACATGAATAAATTAAGGTTAGGTGTGACAATGAAATGAGTAACTTGAATTGACATTTGATACATTAATAAACTAAATGCAACATAAGATAGTAGAAAAGTTTCTTCAATATATGAAGTGTAGAAATTTAAGCCCTAATCTTCATGTTTCAATTTCCAATTTTTATTGATTATGAAATTGAGAGTAGCCATTATATCTTGAAGGAGTCTGATTTTAGTTGAAAATCTTACCTTAATTTCAAGTTAAGTGGGTGTTGGATAAATTTTAATACTTATTACTTAATGACTTAAGTTTACGTTAAATTATTCTTAAGTCGTTAACTTAAAATTATTTGATAAAATCAACTTAAAATTTATCTTAAATTAGCATATTTATCATCATTAGTTGTAATCAATATTATCATCATTAATTTTAATTAATATTTATTTTTATTAATCTTAAGTAATAAATTTGTTTATTAAACATATATAAGGTAACCTTAAAATATAATTACTATAAAAAATTAGTCATACATATAGAGTAATGATGATTAAATATATTTTCATTAGATGTGGTTAAATAAGATAAAAAAGATTTGAGAATAAGAATAAATTAACTATTTTTACTTAATATTTAAATTCATTTTTAATTTTAAGTTATAATATTAAGTTATTTTACGAAATATACTTAATTTATTTAATAATTTAAATTAAGTTATTAAGTCACTTTAAGTCATTAAATTAATCTACCAAACACCTTTGTGTTCAAAATAACTTAATTATTGAAAAAAAATGAAGAAGACCATTAAGTTTATTATTCTAATATGGTAACCAAAATTTTTTTAATCTTAAATAATAAATTTAATTCAAATTAAACTCTTTTATATAGAATAATAAAAACAATATTTTATTAAACAAGTATTTCAATACACTTACCAAGAGTACTATGATAACAAAAATTAAATATTTCTATAATAACTAATAATTTCTTAAAATTATTATTTGATTAATTAAGCATAATAATAACCATAAATGGTTCTAATAACTTTTTATAAGAAGCATAATTTCATTACTTAACTCCCATTATTGTGCAAAATGCAAATATGAAAGGAAACTTGTGAAGTAGGATAAGCTTGGTATCATTCCTTATTACAGTTTGATTTATTTTCCTTTTTAAAAAAAAATGTATTTGGAGTAAAAATAGAAAATATGAATTATTTTAACTTTTTAGTTACACATCTAAATTAGGATAGAAACTTGTGAACTGGAATAAGCTTGGTATCATTCCTTATCAGAGTTTGATTTATTTCCCTTTTTTTTTTAAAAAAAAAATGTTTTTAGAGTAAAAATAGAAAATATGAATTATTTAAACTTTTTAGTTACACATCTAAATTAGGATATATCAATTAAATAAGATAAAATTAATTTTTTTCTCTAAAATTTTATTCTATTTTTTCTTTTTTGTTTCTGAACTTTTGTTTGTTTTTATTTCCTGGTATCTTTGAATTTTAAAAATATATATTAAAAAAAAAACTAAAAATTGCATGTGGACAAACCAATAATCCAAGTTCAACCATCCAAAAGAACACATATATTACCAAATAAGTCCGTTCATACGATTGGGACATTCAAAGGAAGCATTTTGTTAATACCAATGTTGTATATATATATATATCCAAAACCTCAATTCACTTTTCCTCCTCTCTCACTTTCTGATTGGAGAGAAAGAAAGTAAGAGAAAACAATGATGGGCAACAAGTCTTCTTGTTGGTTTGTCTTCTTCTTCTTCTTCTTCATTTTTTCAAGCTTTGTAGCACAAAGCCATGGCAGGATCAGGAAGCAGACAGAGCTACTGAACCTTCTCCGAAAGGCCAAGATGCAAGGAAATTCAGGCATAGACACCAGCCTTTTTGAAGTGAATGAAATTGAATCTGAAGCTGAGAGTTATAAGATTCTTCCACAGAAGGGAATGAAGGAGAAAGATAGGATTGAGAGGTTGCCTGGACAACCACATGTTGGGTTCAGCCAGTATGGTGGGTATGTCACCATTGATGAATCCAAGGGTGAAGCTCTTTACTATTACTTTGTTGAAGCACCAACTTCTAAGGAGTATTTGCCTCTTCTTCTCTGGCTTAATGGTGGTATTTATCTATATTCAATTCTCAGTCTCATTCTTATTTTCTTTAACTTTTCTTTTGATATGAATTTTTGTTCTTGTTGTTCGTTGAATTGATGGTGTGTTTTTCTTCTATCGTGAGAGTTACATGAAGATTTATTACCTTTTGAGTCCAAGCTTTAATATTTTTTTTATTAGGATATATATTTTATAAACAACTTTTCTATTATTATATTTATTTTGAGATTTTCTTATAGCAATTTTTAAAAAATTACATAATTATCTAATTTTATATATGGAATATTATTATGTAAATATAAAAAGAAATTTTAATCCAACAAGTAAGGGGGTGGTTGGTTTTTTTAGTTTTTTATTAAAAATAATTTGACTTTAGATGATTTGTTTTTCTATTTTTTTTATGACTTATAATAAATTTTTGGTTGAATAGAAAAAAAAAAAATTTAATTTTTTCTAAATAAAAAAAGTAACATGATGATTTTTTTTTTTTTTACCTTTTAATGTTTAATAAAAATAAAATATTGTAAAAGCAAACAACCTAATAATACTTAACACTGTTTAGTTCTAATTTCTATTTAGAATAAATTACTATTTAGTTCTAATTTTTATTTAGAATGAAGTACAAAAAAACAAATACCACCTAAGCTTTTTGGAGTTAATTAGGGTTTGGAAAGAGGAGGTCCATTATTGCTAAATATCAAATATAACAATATTTGAATTTTTGAACCTATATATCGAAAATATTGATAGATATTTTGATTTGATAATGCTTACCAAATTTTTTAAGAAAATATTAAGTTACATTCTTTAATATATTTAGATTCATTTATTTTAAAAATTAAAAACTATTTTTATTAAATCATATTTTATTATATTTTAAATAAAAAATTAAATCGATTCACATAAAATATTTTATTTAAGATTTAATTTCTAAAATGTTGTTACAAATTTATGGTGACATTTTTTTTTTTTGCCATTAACATTAATTTATTTAAATAATTAAAATTATTAAAAATTATTTTAATAATTTATTTTATCAAATTAATTTTGATTTATAAAATTTTAGAACTTCATTAATTTTTTTTATATTTTATAAAATTTTGAATAAATTTATATTTTTAATATTTTTAAATAAAAATATTTAAAATTAAATAAAATTAAAAGGATAAATTTAAAAAAATTAAAGTGAAGTGATGATAATTTTTTAAAATAGGATTAATGAGATAAATATGAAAAATAACTAAAAATAAAGGATAATATAAAATAAAAAGGGTGATATAAATTTAAAATAAAAGATAAATTAGAAAAAAATAATTAAAAAATACAGATAAATTTTTTTTAAAAAAATGGGTTTTTGGAAAAAATCGCCAATTGCCCGTTCCCATGTATGCGTGCTCTCCGGTGGCTATATCGAAGGTCGTTGAAATTCCCCTTTTTTTGGGTGATTTTTTACCCAATCGAATAGTGTCTGATTTTATTTCAACCGCCACCGTAACCATTTTTTCACGATTTTTTCTGGTTTTTATTTATTTTTATTTTTTATTTATTCTGGGTGTAATTAGGGTCCTTTTTGGACTTGTTTCACACTGCATGTGCTTGTCAATCATATAAGAAGGCAAGTAAATTATTGATTTCTACTTCCTCATCATGTGATTTTCATGAGTCATACATGTACCTCAATTTTAAGCCTTATATGACTTTAGATGATCCCATGAATTGAATGTGTGGTGCTAGTTATTTTAGCATGTTACCCATAATGATGACTAAAAGCGCGTTTGATAATGATTTTAGAAAATGTTTCTAATATTTTTTATATTTAAAAAATAAAATTTTTAAATGTTAAAAGGAGTAGAAATATTTTCTAAAATTACTATTAATTGCATTTTAAGAGTCCGTTTGATAGTAATTCTAAGAAATATTTTTCATTTTTTTAACATTTGAAATATAAAAAATTTTATGTGTTAAAAATACTAAAATCACTATCAAAGTTGAGTGACATGGGTGGATGGAAGATTCATGTTTGATACTTGCTCTTAAGAATCATGATGATGCTTGAAGCAATGATATGGTGAGTCATAACTATGAGAATGAATGGTCTTTAGTGTTCATATTGTGTTGAAGAGGTAATTAATAATGTTTGATCTGATATGATTGAGTTGGTTCGAGGCATAATGGGACCTTCACGGATGTTTTATGCTGGTCTTGACAAGATCTAATGTAGCTCTCTCCAACTGTTCTTTGCAAGTGACAACTCAACATTGCATGGTTCATTTGCTAGCATGATCATAGAGTTAATAATTGAGTGATAAGAGAGATGCATGACGATTTCGTGCCCACCATATGGGAGAGGGAAATGTTAGAACTTGGATTGTGTGATTAACCCAATGGGGTGCCTCTAATAGGCTTGATCCGATATTCTTTGAGTATTCTAATTAGGGTGGAACGTTAGCAAGCATCTAACCTTCTAATATATTTTGGACTATCTATTTCAATTGATCTTATTGTCATCCTCATAGGGGATGAAGAGTATGAAAAACATGTTGCACTATGAGAAAAAAAAAATTCTCACACTGATTCTATAAGAAGGCTTGTTGAATTATGGAAACATTATGACTACCCAGTACGTCGTAATCACAATTAGTAATAATCACACAACATTTCATACTTGGAATACCACAAAGCTATTTCACAAGATCCCGAGAAACTAACTAGAAGTAATATACTATACTTTACATATACATACAAAACATATGCCCCTTTAATTTGTCTATGCAAATTTATAAAGAAGCAGAAAAATAAGTTAAATAAATTTAAAGTGATATATAAAAATTATTTATTAATTTTAAATTTATTTTTATTTTCCTTTACTCTTTTTTTTTTAAATTTTTTTTTCTTGTATTTTTTCTCAAATTTTATGGGAACAAACATAGCCCAAATATATGGATCACATGTTTCCTCAGGACCTGGATGTTCTTCTCTGGGCGCTGGAGCAATGGCCGAGCTCGGACCATTTCGGGTCCATAGTGATGGCAAAACTTTGTACAGAAATAGATTTGCATGGAACAAGGGTACAATTTTTTCTTCTTCACATCCAAATGTTTTATTTCTCAAAGATTCTGTGTCTTTTAATTAATTAATTTATTTTTATTTCTTTGATTTCAGCTGCAAATGTGTTGTTCTTGGAGACACCCAGTGGAGTAGGGTTCTCATACTCAAACATATCATACAATTATCGCGGAGACCGAAAAACAGCCGGTGCAAACTATGCCTTTCTAGTGAATTGGCTGGAGAGATTTCCTGAGTACAAGAAGAGGGATTTCTACATTGCTGGTGAAAGCTATGCCGGGCATTTTGTTCCTCAGCTTGCCCATGTTATTCTTCATCATAACAAGAAGGCTAATAGAACCATTATCAACCTCAAAGGGATCACTGTAAGCATATATATTTCTAATTCTCCTCATTTATGAACACATAAACACACACACACACCAATGATGGGAGATAATCTCGGACAAATAATTGAAGTTCAATGTCCATACTTTCTTTTTCCAAAATGGAGAAGTAATTGCATCCTAGATTCAAAACTCAATATGCACCCATGATAGGAGATAATCTCATGTAAGAGTCAATGTCCATGCTTTCCTTTTCCAAAATGGAGGAGTAATTGCATCTTAAATTCAAAACGCAATACACACCAATGATAGGAGATAATCTTAGGCAAGAGTCAATGTCTATGCTTTTTCCTTTTCCTAAATGGAGGAGTAATCGCATCTTCAATACATACTAATGATAGGAGATAATCTCAGGCAAAAGTCAATGTCCCTGCTTTCTTTTTCCAAAATGGAGAAGTAATTGCGTCTTAGATCCAAAGCTCAATACACACCAATGATAGGAGATAATCTCAAGCAGGTAATTGAAGTGTGAAGCCAATGTCCATACTTTCTTTTTCCAAAATGAAGAAGTAATTATGTCTTAGATTCAAAACTCAATACAGGCCAATTATAGGAGATAATCTCAGGTAAATAATTGAAGTGTAGAGTCAATGTCTCTGCTTTCTTTTTTCAAAATGAAGAAGTAATTGCACCTTAGACTCAAAAACTTAATGTGAGTTTGTCTTTTCTTCTTATCAAAATGAAGATATGTGCAATCCACGCTTCATCACAAAAGAACTATTATGCATATGGTTTAGGCACCTTATCTTAAATCTAAGGTGTTATTTGTTTTTTTTTTTTTTTTTTTTTGTTGAAAATAATTTACTTTTAAATTCTAAATAATTTATTTTTTATTTTTTGATGACTTTTAACTTATTTCTTAATTTTTCTGGTTGAATAGAACAAATTAAAATATTTAGTTTTTTCTTAATGGTAAAAATGAATTTCCATGATAAAAGTGAATTTGTTGGTTTTTTTATTTTATTTCTTAATATTTAATAGAAATAATATGTTAAAAAAAAAAAAACAACTTAATACTTAACACTATTTAGTTTTAAGCTTTATTTAGAATTAAATAAACAACACAAACACAACCTAAATTAATAGACTTTAAATGAATTTAAACTTCTAATACAATTTATTGTTATTAAGTATTGAATTTTTACTTTAAGTCAATAATTAAAATAAATTTTCAAAAATGAATTTGATTTATTTTAATAAAAAATTAAATTTGTATGTTATAGAAATTAAATGTTTAAAAAGATAAAAGAAAAAAAATTGACTTTTTAAAAAAAAATGTAAAAATTTTCACTGTTTTTCTATTAAGACCTGATTATCTTAAAGAAGAAACAAATTAAAAATAGAAACAATTTTAAAAATGTTTAAATCTTAAAACTAGATGTATGATCAAGACTTAAGTAGGGAAAAAAAGAAAGGACCTTAATAATTGATACTTTCTTATAAGCATTGGGTGATTAATAATATATCGACCCAAGCTATCTCTCCCAACGGGCAAATTATTTTTCATTTCATGCTTTCTTTTTTCAAAATGAAGAAGTAATTGCACCTTAGACTCAAAAACTTAATGTGAGTTTGTCTTTTCTTCTTATCAAAATGAAGATATGTGCAATCCACGCTTCATCACAAAAGAACTATTATGCATATGGTTTAGGCACCTTATCTTAAATCTAAGGTGTTATTTGTTTTTTTTTTTTTTTTTTTTGTTGAAAATAATTTACTTTTAAATTCTAAATAATTTATTTTTTATTTTTTGATGACTTATAACTTATTTCTTAATTTTTCTGGTTGAATAGAACAAATTAAAATATTTAGTTTTTTCTTAATGGTAAAAATGAATTTCCATGATAAAAGTGAACTTGTTGGTTTTTTTATTTTATTTCTTAATATTTAATAGAAATAATATATTAAAAAAAAAAACAACTTAATACTTAACACTATTTAGTTTTAAGCTTTATTTAGAATTAAATAAACAACACAAACACAACCTAAATTAATAGACTTTAAATGAATTTAAACTTCTAATACAATTTATTGCTATTAAGTATTAAATTATTTACTTTTAAGTCAAGAATTAAAATAAATTTTCAAAAACGAATTTGATTTTTTTTTTTAATAAAAAAATTAAGTTTGTATGTTATAGAAATTAAATGTTTAAAAAGTGAATTACGTAGCTAAACTGAACATGTTGGTTTCTTGAACTATTAATTTAGGTGGTGTTTTTTTTTATTTAATTTTAAATAAAACTTAAAACTAAATAGTGTTTAATATAGTTAAGTATTAAGTTATATATATATATATATATATATATATAAACAACTTAATACTTAACTATATTAAACACTATTTAGTTTTAAGTTTTATTTAAAATTAAATATAAAAAAAACACCGCCTAAATTAACAGTTCTCAAATAAGCTTACATTTTTAATAACATTTAATGTTATTAAGTATTGAATTTTTACTTTAAGTCAATAATTAAAATAAATTTTCAAAAATGAATTTGATTTATTTTAATAAAAAATTAAATTTGTATGTTATAGAAATTAAATGTTTAAAAAGATAAAAGAAAAAAAATTGACTTTTTAAAAAAAAATGTAAAAATTTTCACTGTTTTTCTATTAAGATCTGATTATCTTAAAGAAGTAACAAATTAAAAATAGAAACAATTTTAAAAATGTTTAAATCTTAAAACTAGATGTATGATAAAGACTTAAGTAGGGAAAAAAAGAAAGGACCTTAATAATTGATACTTTCTTATAAGCATTGGGTGATTAATAATATATCGACCCAAGCAATCTCTCCCAACGGGCAAATTATTTTTCATTTCATTTATTCGTCTCTGAGGGTTCTAAATTATTTATCTTAAAAACTACTTAGCAAAGGATGAATACGTATATCATTTGCCTTGGAAAGTTCTACGATGTTGATCTTTGAAGCTATGTAGCATGGGGTGACTAGCTGGTCGAACTAAGGTTGATTTAATTCACAACCAAGGAACATGCAATATATGTGAAAACTATTTATAGAACTCTTTTTCGAGATTACTAAAAATATAAAACCACCTACTTAGTTGGGCACAGAGTAAATTTATTAACTTTGAAAAGTAAATTCACATATTTACATGAACCAAAAGCCACTCTTTCTAAGGACTTTGATGGTGTTTGTTTTTCTATGGATTTTAGATTATTTGTTTCTAATTTTTTTTTCTCTAAATACAAAAAGGAACATATTAGGTTTTCTTTACTTCATAATGCTTAATAAAAAATATTAAAAAAAAAACAACTTAATTCTTAATATTATTAAACACTATTTAGTTTTAAGCTATATTTAAAATTAAGTCAAAAAAACAAACATTACCTTACTTTTATTAACTCCTATACTCAACTTTCATTCCTCTTGCTACAAGCTCCTAAACACTTCAACTTCTTGCTGACATGATACGATTACGACTAATCACTCTCAAGATTGAAAATTTAAAAGAATTAGGGCTATTTGATAGAGTAATAGTAGTGTAAATCAATAAGTTAATCATCAAATAATAAATGAAAAAAAAACATATATACATAGGCAAACCTTGAAAGGTTGGGCAGCGCTAGGAAGTCACTAAAAGAAAGGGTGAAATTATTATTTATTAAAATCATTAAAAAAAAAAAGAAAGAAAAAATGTTTCAATTACTCCTTATGATCGCTTACCTATACTTCTTTAGGCGCTTGAACACTATGCCCTTTTTTCTCCTTGTTTTGGATGCAACTTTCTTTTGAATTTTCTGCTACTTTATTGAAGCTTTTAATGTTATATTCACTTTCTTTATTAGTGAACCATAATGTCCTAATTACATACTTATCATTTTTCTAAATAATTTTCTACAACTAGACTTTGAAGGACATATAGCTAGGGGTAGAGATTCAAATTGGTGAGTTATGTTTGTGTCATGTCAAAATCTAGATATTTTACTACATAGTTCAACCCAAACCCAATATAAATAATAATCATGTCAAAAATATAAATTCAAATACTATTTAATTATCAGATAAATAACATATTGTGTAACCTATTTAATTCATTTAATAATCAGATCCTCTCATTTAATAATCGAGTTGAATTAGATCTCTTGCTTTACAACTATATGATTGATATCTCAACCAAACATATTTATAATTTAGTTGACCTATTTAATTAAAAACAAATTTAAATGAGATAAATTGTTTAAAAATATAATTAGATTAATAGTAAGGTTATTAAATAGGTCAATTCGGGTCAAATTCATGTCATACAAATTGATCTATAAATTACCTATTTATTAAACGGGTCATTCAGGTTGATATGAATTTGATCTAAACTCATTTACATTCAACCAAAACTCGTGAAAAACATGTTGAGTTTGTATTACATTATAGAATCGTATTAAATTTTGTCATCCCTATATATAAATCTATGGAAACACTTAGAATTGGACTAGTACTTTTATAGAACAAATTTTATTTTGATAAATGGTAATGCTCTTATGGAAAATGCAGATTGGAAATGCAGCAATCCATGATGAAACCGATTGGCTTGGAATGTACCAATACTTTGGGAGTCATGCTCTTGTTTCACCAAGAACTACACGCCAAATAGAGAAACACTGTGATTTCTCACCCGGAGTCACCAACCAGAACAAGGAGTGCAATGCCGCTTTTGAGGAAGTCGATCCTAATATTGCTAATATCGGTATCTACAACATTTACGGTCCAGTATGTCTCGATACAAATCTCACAGCCAAGCCCAAAAAAGTTACAGTGAGTTTATACACACTTCAAACTTTATATATAAATACATTAAGGGAGTGAACTTAGCTTAATGGTACTTGTGAAATACTACTTGCTGCAGCCATTGCAATTTGATCCATGCAGTTATGATTACGTGCATGCCTATCTAAATAGGCCTGATGTTCAAGAGGCCTTCCATGCTAATGTGACCAAGCTCAAGTATGACTGGGAAATTTGCAATAATGTTGTCTATAATTGGACAGATAGCGCCTGGTCTATCATTACCCTTCTCCACGAGTTCATGGAAAATGGGCTTCGTGTATGGGTATATAGGTAAATTCATCACCTCGGGAATACGATTTACGTTGTTGGTCCAGTAATGCTCATTTGGATACACATTCTATTTTCTGTTTGTAAAATCGGAAAATATAAAAAAATTTATATAAGATATATAAAAACTCTTAAAAGTTTGTAAAGAAAAAGAAATGATTTTAAAAGTTGTTTAAGAAATTGAGATATCATACCATGTTGCTGAGTGCCACTTAATAGATTTTGTGATCTTTATGACTTGCAGTGGAGATGTTGATGGAAGAGTACCAGTGACATCAACATTGGCTTCTCTTGCTAAGATGAGGCTCACTGTAAAGACTCCATGGCACCCTTGGTTCCTTCATGGGGAGGTATTCTTTCCCCCTTTTTGTCTTCATCCACCAATGTTTTTATTGTCTCTCTCTTTCTTGTGCTTGTCTTTTGAACCATTGTAGACTCCAAAATCATCATACCATCCACCAAAAACCATAAAAGAAGGAACAAAGTTCACCAACAGAAGAAAGCTAGCTTCTGATATAGCATTGGCTTAGAAAAGAGCCAACGCTTGTTCCTTCTGGTCCAACCAATGTTTTTGAGAAGATAAATTAAGGGTTCATTTGCATACAAAAAATCTCACAATGTACAGTTTCAAAGTGCCAGTAAAACTAGGACCCTTGATTCTTTAGGTAATTTGTTCATAACCCAGGACTTTAAACCTCTCAAATCTGCAGAGAGCTGCATTCAAATATCCATTCAATTCCCACAACTGGATGACATATGGACATTGTAAATTCTACCAAATTAATAGTATTTTTGTACTAATTGTAAAAGAATGAAACATTATGACATTAAATTCCAAAAGCTTAACATTATTTTCCTTTTTTGTGTCACAGGTTGGTGGGTATACAGAAGTGTACAAGGGAGATCTAACATTCGCGACAGTAAGAGGAGCAGGGCACCAAGTGCCAAGTTTCCAGCCAAGGAGAGCTCTTTCATTTATCATTCACTTCCTTGCTGGCACACCTCTCCCCAATTGACTGGCTTCCTCAAGTCTTTCTCTATGGAGAAGTGAATAATGAGTGAAAGGATGCTAGTCATCTTCTTTCTCCTCAAAGCACCATTGTTTTATAAGTAGAAAATCCTGGATTTCTAGTCTTGGTAGAGTGACACATAGCCCTTCCTTTGACAAGTCTCAGTAGAGGTGAGTTTCTGGAGACCCACTATAAGAATTCAAGATCCCCTGTCTTCAAATCCTAAATAAGTGGAGCTTTCTGTTTTCAGACCTTAAAATGATGAAATTTCAGAAAACTATATTTTCACGTATAAATAAAAATGATTTAGTTGAAAAGAAGAAACTGACACTGCCATCTTATTAGCAATTCAAATGGATGACTAAGATAGTTTTTGTTTTTTTGGCTTAATTCTAAATAAAATTTATTTTTAACTTAATACTAAATAATTTTTAATAATATTAAGTATTAAGTTGTTTATTTTTTTAATATTTTATTTCTATTAAGTATTAAGCTGTTTGTTTTTTATATACTAAAAATCAATATCTTAATATTTTAATATATTAAAAAAATATAATTTAACGTATTTCTAAAAAGTTCAAAATAATAAAATTATTATAATAAATAATTTATCATTATCATTCTTACAAAAAATATTTAATATATTTATTTTTTATATAATTAAAATAAAATATTTAAACTTAATAATATGAACACAAATTTAAATAATTAAAAACAAATTAAACAAATTTAAATAATAAATAATGGGTTTTACGCGGGTGAGTTTTAATGTGGTGAGATGTTGCCTTCTTCTGTGGCTGCGACGAACACTCTATCACCGCCGCACTGCCACCCAATCTCGAGACTGCCTTCCTCACACCAAACGCTGCCGTTGTAGAACAATGGTCGGGTTGAAAATTGTATTTGGGGAGGCTTCAAAAACTGGTTTTTTCTATTCGGCCAAAAATTTTAAAAATTCAGTAATAAGTTATTAAAAATTAAAAAAAAAAACAACTTAAATTCTAAAAGCAAATTGCTTTCAGCAAAAAGTCAAAAAAACAAACGCCACCTAATTGTTAATGACTACCAGTCAGCAAATACAGTGTGTGCACGTCAATGGTTTTGAGAAAGTCATGAAATTCTTTCCTGCTGTGGTAGCTACATTTTCAATCTTCCCAAACCAATCTGAATTCTCCTCAAATTACACGACTTTGGTAAGACCCCAGCCTTGAAGGAGGCTTCCATAGCATCAAAAATTGATTCCTTCAATCATCATCAAAGAAAGAAAAGAAATAAAGTCTCGTGAGTTAGTAACTAAGAGAATAAATTCTATCTGAAACATGACATACAAATGACATAGCTTTTAAACACATCTCACCTTAATTCAAAACATGGAACTGCATTTGGTTCTACTGACATGAGTTTGATCACTGTGATGTTCATGATACGATTCCGCAATCTCAAACATATAAAAGGACATAAATTAAGAAGGGAAAGAGCTTGTATGTGATTTCAATTTATGTTGCTATTTTAAATTGAATTTGGAAATAAGCAACCACTGATGCTTACATAGAATTGTGAGAGACAGCAACAAGAGGAACAAAGTTGGAAGAGAAAATTCCTGCAAAATTGCTGTCAAAAGGTACCTCTTGGTCAATTAAGAGTGAAGATCTAGCAGGAATTGTGAAGTAATTTGAATTATTGATAAAAAAAAAAAAAAGTATTTGTTTTGAGAAGGGATGGTGTGAAAAGTGAACATGTATACAGACAGACCTTGACAAGGGAATGGAAGGTTTTGACAGAGCACATAAGCAAATCTCAACTTGTAGGCATTGGCCCATCAAGCCATCTGAACTTTAACAAAGAAAATCAAGGTCAGAGTTGTAGGATGCCAAAGCAGGGACTCATCACCTGAAAAGGAAACCACATTGGGATATTGATTGCAAGTGCGGAATGCTGCAGGAGAGATCAAGATGTGGAGGCTCCACTCTGATCGAGGCACCCTGAGGTTCTTGCAATATTCAATCTGTAATGATTTTAGGAAAGCCCTGGTAAACAGTGAAGTGGTGCAACTTTGGGATGGATGTGGTGATTCACAGCTGAGAGAAGGGCTTGAGAGCGGAGGGAAATTTCCATCCAAAAGGAACTGAGAATGAGCTTTCCTCTATCAACCTGTGTGCCAATGTTTAAAGGGCACTCAGGTTTCTGTTATGATTCTTTCTCTTTCCTTTTCCAACACATAATGCAAAAAAATTCAAATAGAATAAAGTGGAAGTGGCCTTCTGCATATAACCATAAAATTGAAGATGTCTAATAAGAAAATATTTCAAGAGAAAAATTCAAGGTGCCTAAGAAGTGTTTTAAAATATGAATAGGCGCACCATAGTAATGATGCGAGAGAAGGAAGTAAATCTCTGCAGACTAAGGAGAATCTATTCTGAGCTTGGAACTCATTCTAATTCAGCAGTACACTTCCATTCGAGGGATATATGAGCAACTATGAATGGGCTGATCCACATTTGGGGACTCAGGATTTCAGTTGCAGCTTCTTTCCTGTCATTCCTTCACATTAGAGTGGAATTTCCATTTACACTAAAAGTGAAAATGACACAGAGCAGATGAAGAAGAGCTGTGAGTTGTAAATGGGAAGGTGTACCTGAAGCAGGGAAAGCAGCATTCCACATGAATTGATATAGTGGAATGCATGAATCAATAAAATATCTCAATGCGGGGGATGTGGGCAATCCTGGCCCAATCTTCTCCTTTCTCCTTCAAGCATCTTTTTCTTAGAATAGGACATTTCTTGATCTCGAGCCTTGAAAGTGTTGCAGGCAGTCCCTCATCTGGCAGAAAGGAACGGAGCTCGGGACAATCTGAGATCAATAGCTCTTTAAGAGAGTTGAGGTTTTGGAGACCCAGGAATGCCAGATATTCCAGGTTCTGGAGTTCATTAACGGAAAGCCAGGTTAGACTCCTCGGAAGAGGTAGGCAGTCATTTTCTCGAAAGGAAACCACATCTGGACATGCACCAGAAATTCGGAATGCTTTAAGAGAGGTAAGCCTATGCAAACCCCAGTCAGATAGGTGGGTCTGGAGATTCTGGCAATATTCAATCCGAAGTGATGTTAGATTGGGGGCCAAACCTCCTTCTGGCAGGGACACGAGGCTTGGACAGTAACGAACGTACAGAGTTTGAAGAGATGTGAGATTTTGCATTTGAGGAGGCAGGGACTTAAGATTCTCGCAGTTTTCAATCCAGAGCTCTTTGAGGTTGGCGTTGGGCAAGCCATTTAGTGGAAAAAACTCGAGTCCAGGGCAATCAAGTATCTCCAGTTTAATGAGATGCGTGAGGCTGTCGAGGCACCCATCTAGTGTTGTAAGATTTGGATAATTCCACATCTTCAAACATTCAAGTTCTGCATTATTGCACAACATCTGCCCTGAAATTGGCTCTAAAAGTTCGCAGTTCCAAATCTCAAGTTGCTTAAGAGAGGGGGGAAAGTTGCCCGGTGGGATGGTTTTGAGAGATGGACATCTATTTTTCTTCAGGACTTCGAGATGCGAAATGCTTCTGGTGCCGCTGCCGCTGCCACTGCCGCTGCCACTGCTACTAGCTTGCATTATTGTATCCCGTAGAGCCTTTAAATTTGTACAAACTCCTATCTCCAGTTGAAGTGTGCTGGGTAACTCATCTGGAAAACAAACCAGAGATGGACAATTCCACACGTGCAACCTTTCCAGGAAATGCAAATTGCCGTTGTATCTTCCATGTGGTAGCAGCTTCAGACCCTCACAATCATTTAGCACAAGAACTCTTAACGTGGGCGGCAAACCCGTTTCTGGAAATGACACGAGATTTGGGCAGTGGCCAATTCTCAGCTCTTTAAGAGATTTGAGGCGCTTAAATCCCTTTGGCAGCTCTTCCAGGCTGGCACAATTGTATGTTTCCCAATATTCAAGTTCCAAAGGGAGCCATTCACCTATCCTTGCAAGCTCTGGAATTGCCTCAATTTGTAACTTGGTGAGTGCGTTGAGTGAGTGGAGGTCAACGTGAAGCCCTCTCCTCAACCCCATAATATCAGTTACATTTAATTCACGAAGGAAAGGAAACTCGAAACGTAGGAGTGTGTGTGGGCATTCACGAACATCAAGCTTTACAATGGAAGGAAGGCAAGGATGAATTAATTCACAGTGTAACAAGGGGCATTGCGATATCTTCAGTTCAACAAGGCTAGGAAATAGTGTTTGAACTTCTGCATCACTATTGCTAAGAGGAAACCAAAATTCCCAATTTGGCATATTCCCAAATGTTAGAGATTCCAAGGATGGAAAAGGCTTCCCCATAAAACGCATCATCCACTCTTCCTACTTTATACATGCTTGAGATGTGTAAGACTTTAAGTGAGGTTAGTCGCCCACGAGGTGGTAATGTTCTGCGATTTCAGCAATCACTGAGACTTAGTTGCACCATTGATGAAAATGAGGGATCTCCTATCCAAGAAGGGAATTTGAATCCCCAGTACCATTGAACGGTGAGCTTTTTCAGATTTTGATGAGGTTCCAGCATCTCAGTTAATGTTTCATTTTGTGCATCCACATAACCCAATTCCACTGTTAAGTCCTCAATCTTGTGTCTATTCTTTAAATTTGCATCCATCACCTCTTTCATATTCACCATATTCTGCAACCCCAAAATGGACAGCTTCCCTAGAAGTTGAGACAAATTCCCCAAATCCCGTATTCTCAACCCACTGCCTTTACTAACAATAAACTTTGACAATGTAAGGATCCTAGTTTACATATTTGGGAAGGCATCTCCTGTAACTCATCAGTATAACTTGAAAAGACTCTTGCATCCACGTAATATTAATGTTTGTAAATTATAAAGATAGCAAACTGATTCAGGTAGCCATTTAATTAATGTGTATGAAAAATTAAGATACCTTAAATGCTTCAAATCACCAAGCGAATTTGGTAGCTCAGATATCCGATGACCACTCAAAGATAGCACCCATAAGCATCTCATTTTCATTAAAAGATCATGCAACACCTTAGTGGATATTTAGCAACCCGAATTCATATCCGATGCATGAATTGGTAATGCAAGAAATGTTCCCAAATACCTAGCTTTACGAACGGGTTCAAAATTTTCAAAGATTTCATACATACGGGTGAATGATGAATGACGAACCTTTTCAGAAATGGCATGCCTCAAATTTTTCTCAGGCTGATCCTCTGAGTGGAAGCATATTTCAGCAGCAACAGATTGAGCCAAGTCATTGAGGAGATCATGCATGGTGAACTTTGATACATTGCTACTTGATGGCTGGAAAAGTGATCTTGATAACAACTCACAAAAGTATTCACAACCTAAATCTTCCATTTGCTTATTTCCAGTAGGTTGTTCTGCCATCCATATAAGGAGCAACTCATCCTTATCAAATTCATAACCCTTGGGAAATAATGACCAATAACTGAAACACTGCTTCAAGTGGGGAGGAAGATGGTGATAGCCAAGCTTTAGAGCTGGAAGAATGTCACACTCCTTGTTTGGCAAATCCCAGATGTTGCTGCCTAATATCTCTGCCCATTCCTCGCAATTTGATTTAGTGCGCAACAGACCCCCTAGGGCCTTTGCTGCCAAAGGCAAACCTTTACACTTTCTTACAATTTTCTCACCAATTACTCGCAGGTGTGGATGGTTATCGAAGTTTCTTGTTCCCAATGCATGGTGGGTAAGTATAGGTAGGCAATCATCATCGGGCAACTCTTGCAAAGCCTCCAATTATTGATGTAACCCATTGACTACGAGTTGTTACAATAAGTTTACTGCCTCTTGCACCTGCTCTTAAAGGAGAGCGAAAGAGATCCCATGTAGCATAGTCCTCTTCCCAAACATCATCTAACACCAGCAGAAATTTCTTCCCGGCCAAGTTCTCTTTGAGTGATACTTGAAGTAAATTTAGATCATCCACATCCCGAAAACTAGAAGCGATAGACTGCAGAATTGTTTTGGTTACTCTCACAACATCAAAATCATTGGTCACAAAAATCCAAACTCTCGGATCAAAATGCTTTTCACCTCACCATCATTGAATGCCAACTGAGCGAGAGCAGTCTTGCCAACACCTGGCATACCGAGTATAGGAATAACACAGATTTCATTTTCACTTGCTTCATCATTACGCAACTGGTTAAGAATTGCCCTTTTATCGTCGCCCCTGCCTAAACACGAGGGGCATCTACCAGAGAAGTGGTTGGCAGTACTGTTTCTGTAATCATCGGGTATTTTATGTCATGTTAACATTTCTATTTTGAAAAATCTTATTTTGAGTGATGGTTGAAAAGTAAAAAAGAAAAGTAATTGGAGAACACGTGTTAATTTTGTGCCATGTCAGCCTTAGGGTAGTTAAGTTCTTAGGATTTTAGAAATTGAAAATTTCTGGAAAAGAAAAACGAAAACGAAAATGAAAAGTAAATTAATTAAAATTAATTAAGAAAAAATTAAATTAAATTATTTTTTTGTTGGTGTTTAATAAATTAATTTGTGTTGTTAAAAAAAGAAAAAAATGAAATTGGAAATGGAAAATAACCAAATAAAAATAAAGAAAAGAAAAAAAAAAAGATTAATTGGAGCCTTTGGATTTGGGCCATGGGCAATGGCTGTGAGTGGATGAAAGTAAGCTTTTAAAAACCAAAAAAAAAAAATTGATTTGGGCCTTTGGATGAAATGGGGTTTTAAAAGAAAAGGGAATGGATTTGGGCTTTGGATATTGGGCCATGGACAGTGGGCTAGTGGTTAAATGAATTAAAAAATATATATATATATCAACTCGTCTAATTGACCAACACAATAAATCAGATTTCACCAATCCAAAATTAACAAGTGTTCTCCAATTACTTTTCTTTTTGACTTTTCAACCATCACTCAAAATAAGACTTTTCAAAATAGAAATTCTAACGTGGCATAAAATACCCGGTCATTACATCCTACCCCTTAAAGAAATTTCGTCCCGAAATTTAAACGAGCTTACCTTGCGGATAGTGTTGTCTCATTTCTTCTTCAGGTTCCCAAGTGACTTCTTCTATCCCATGGTGTTGCCACCACACTTTGACTGCAGGAATCACCTTGTTTCTGAACTTATGTTCTCCAACCTCCAGAATCCGTAAAGGTTCTTCCACATAAGAAGTGTCTTAACTAATTTGAACATCTTGCAAGTCCACTACCTAAGTTGGATTTGGAGTACCTTAGCATCGACACATGGAAAACATCATGCACAAGGGACAATTGTTGAGGCAAAATTAACTTGTATGCCACTGGCCCAACTCTCTTATCAATCTGAAATGGTCCCACGAATCTAGGGGCTAACTTCCCATTTTTCCCAAATCGAAATATGCCTCTTCGAGGGGACACTTTTACAATCCCCTTCCTCAAACTCCAAGGGCCTTCTCATTTGGTCTGTATAGCTTTTCTGTCTATCTTGGGCAGTCTTAAGATTTTCCTTGATGAGTTGTATCTTTTCTGTAGTCTCTTAAACAATCTCAGGTCCCAACAAACGTCTCTCACCTACCTTTATCCAACACAAGAGCAATCTACAAGGTCTCTCATAAAGTGCTTCATAAGGTGTCATGCCAATACTAGATTGGTAACTGTTGTTATAAGCAAACTCTGCTAAAGGTAAGTAATCTGCCTAATTTCCTCCAAAATCCAAAACACAAGCCCTTAACATGTCTTCTAAGATCTGGATCACTCTTTCTGATTAACCATCTGTTTGAGGGTGAAAGGCGGTGCTAAACTTCAATTGGGTGCCCAAAGCCCTTTGTAAACTATACCAAAACTGAGAAGTAAACTTAAGGTCCCTGTCAAACACTATAGATAGAGGAATCCCATGCAATCTCACAACCTCTTGTATATACAACTTAGCCAAAGAGTTCATGGGATCAGTAGTTTTCATGGATAGAAAATGAGCTGACTTACTAAGACGGTCCACAATCACCCAAACTCCATTTTTCTTGCTTCTAGTTCTTGGCAACCCTATCACAAAGTCCATAGTGATATGATCCCACTTCCACTCAGGTATAGCTAAAGGTTGCAACAACCCTGCAGGCCTCAGGTGTTTAGCCTTCACTTGCTGACAAATCTGACAGTTGGCTACAAACTGAGCAATATCTCTCTTCATCCCACGCCACCAAAACTGTCTCTTTAAGTCTTGATACATCTTGGTATTCCTAGGGTGGATGGTATACTTCGCCCTATGAGCATCTGCTAAAATTTCATTTCTCAGCTCCACATCTTTTGGCACACACAATCTCCCTTTAAACCTCACACTCCTATCTTCATACATAGACCAATTTTCACCTACTTCATCTGCTACCAACTAGGCTTTAACCTTTTCTAAAAACTCATCACGAACTTGGGCCTCCACTATTCTTTGGATAACCATTGGTCTAGTCGATATACTGTACAAGCATGGACCATGTCCTTCCCAACTAAGACATAACTCAAAATCCTCAATAACTGCATGCATCTCAAACTCTCTCAACCCCAAGCTAGACAACTGACCATAACTCTTCCTACTTAAGGCATCTGCTACAACATTTGCCTTCCCAGGATGGTAATGAAGAACAAAATCATAATCTTCCAATGTCTCCATCCATCTCCTCTGCTTAGAGTTCAAATCCTTTTGAGTGAAAATGTATTTCAAACTCTTGTGATCAGAGTACACCTCAAACTTCTCTCCATACAAATAGTGTCTCCAAGTCTTTAAGGCAAACACAATTGCTGCAAGCTCCAAATCATGTGTTGGATAATTCCGCTCATGTTGCTTTAATTGTCTTGAGGCATAAGCTACCACCTTGCCTTACTGCATTAGCACACACCCTAGCCCCACTGTAGAAGCATCACAATAAACCGTAAACAACTCTCCACTAATAGGAGTAGTTAACACTGGAGTAGTGGTCAATTTCCTCTTCAATTCCTGGAAAGCATTCTCACACTCCTCATTCCATTCAAACTTTAACCCTTTTCTAGTCAACCGAGTCATTGGTGCTGCAATCTTAGAGAAGTTTCCCACAAACCTCCTATAATATCCAACCAACCCCAAGAAACTTCTAACCTCAAATACATTAGTAGGCCTTTGCCACTCATGAACAGCTTCCACCTTGGAATGGTCTACTGCTATTCCTGCCTCAGAAACCACATGGCCTAAGAAATTCACTTCAGTAAGCCAAAACTCACTTTTGTCCAACTTCCCATACAACTGATGTCTTCTTAAAGTTTTAAGAATGGTCACCAAATGTTGCTTATGCTCCTCCAAACTTTTGGAGTAAATCAAAATATCATCCAAAAAAACAATCACAAACTGATCCAAGTAAGCACGAAATACTATGTTCATTAAATCCATGAAAGCAGCGAGGACATTAGTTAACCCAAAAGGCATGACTAGAAATTCATAATGCCCATATCTCGTTCTAAAAGCGATTTTAGGAACATCTTCTTCCCTAACTCTCAATTGATGATACCCCTCAAGTCAATCTTACTAAAATACTTTGCACCCTTCAACTAATCAAACAAGTCATCGATTCTTGGAAGATGATACTTGTTCTTCACAGTAACTCTATTCAACTTCCTATAGTCAATACACAACCTTAGTGTGCCATCCTTCTTATTCACAAACAACATCGGGGCTCCCCATGGCGACGTACTCAGACAAATAAAACCCTTACTCAACAATTCATCTAACTGAGTTTTCAATTCCTTCAACTCAAGAGGGGCCATCCTATAAGGGGATACTAAAATAGGATTAGTTCCTGGGTATACTTCAGTAAAGAAATCAAATTCTCTATGTGGTGGTAAACCTGGTAACTCATCTGGGAATACATCCTGAAACTTCCTCACCACTAGAATTTATGTAATGCCCTTTTGGGCTTTCTCCTTACCACGAAGGCAAGCTAGGAATTGATCCATTCCTCAACACATACTGATAACACGGATCGGATTGTGAAAAAGGCAAACTAAGACACTTCCCTCCAACAAAGCAAACCTTAAAACCATCTAGTAGACAAAATATTATTCTGCGGCGATGACAATCAATAAGCACTCTATACACTGTCAACCAATCCATTCCCAAGATAACATCATACCCAGTCATATCCAAAATCCTCAAATCCACATTAAGTGCTCTATCCGCCAAGGTAATAACGCACCTCTTGCATATTCTATTAACTCTAGAATTCGTACCCATAGGGGATTCGATAAGTAATAAATTCTCTACCGTTTTCGATTTCAACCCCAATGCATTAGCACAAGATGTAGAAATGAAAGAATAAGTTGCACCAGTATCAAACAAAAAATGCACCCAAGTACTATATACCAAAATCATACCTCCCACCAAAAGGACGTCCTCCTCTGGCTCTGTTGGGGTCAAGGCAAAAACTCTTCCAGCTACCTGTCTTCCCCTACCTCTAGCATTCGACCCCTAAGAAGAACGGGTCTAACTAATCATGGTAGTTGTCCTGGTTCCCTACGCTGCTGGGGGTAATTGTGGCATCTGGTAGTAAGGCAATTGAAACTGAGGGGGTTGGAAAGGCACTACTGACCGTTGCTGAGAATTCCCTGAGACTGAGGTCGAGCCTGTTGTACACCCCGCAATGGGCAAGCCCTCCATAAGTGGTCTCCCGCTCCACAACCATAACATTCTCTATTAACAACCGCCCTCTGAGCACTCTGCCCACCTCCTGCATAGAACAGGATATCCTCTTAGATTGTTGAGTCTTCTACCTCTGTTGTGGCCCCTGGGAACTTTCCCTCATTCTTTGTTTCCCTTTTCTGTCTCCTTTTTGCTCTCGAATTTGGTTGGTTTCCTCAATGTCCTGCTCCACCAACAAAGCCCTCTTAACCAACTCAGAATAGTCCCTTATTGCCAATGGGATTAATCTATTCCTAATAGCAGGCCTCAACCCCTGCTGGAACCTTCTAGCATTTTCTCATTCCTCATTGATCATCCCCAAAGCGAATCTAGACAACTCCGAAAAGCGTGACTCATACTCCAGCACTGACATGGTTCCCTGGATAAGGTGCTCAAACTCCATTCTCTTGGCGTGCTTAGCCACCTCTCCCAAATACTTGCCTAGGAAGATTCTCTCAAATTCCTCCGAGGTCATAACCTCAGTGTCATACACTCTTTCCATCGATTCCCACGAGAAATCAGCTTTATCAACAAGCATCTATGCTGCCAGACTTACCCTCCTTTCCTCAGGTATGTCCAACCCCACTAGAATTCTTCTCATCCTCCATAACCAATGCTCAACTACTTCTACACTGGGCTCTCCATTAAAATATGGAGGCTGCATCACCATGAATCTCTTCATCACTTCCATTTGGCTCATTACTGGCCTCTTACTGCGGCTCCTCCTATGTGAGTGGTCTGAATCCTCATGCCCTAGGTACCTCCTGATCTCCTAGAGCCCTGACCTCTCATCAACTGGACAATCTCTCTCAACTCCTTTCTTACTTCTCGGAGTTTTTCTCTTAGTTCTTTTCTTACCGACTCCAACTCCTCATTTCTCTTAGATCTTCCTCTTCTGGTCCATTCCGCCATTTCAAATTTAACAATCCCTAATTCAACCACATTACCAAGGTGAGCAAAATAAATTCACATGTACCCATTTAACAACTTCAACAACTATCAAAACTTTCACTTTCCTACAATCACAATACATAATTCAACATAATTAACATCATCATGTTTCTTATTATCATCAACAAGCACCATCACAAGGCTTTTCAAACATCAAGAATCAACAATTAAATAATTTATTTAATAATCAACTCATTAACTACCACATACAAAAAATCATAACATTACATAACATTACAATACACACAACACCCACAAACATTGACCCCAAGGTATTATTGCAACCTTGGCTTTGATACCACGCTGTCACGACCCAAATTCTCGGCGACCCAAAATTTGGCCCGTGACCCCAAGTCAAAGGTTTGACCCTAAGGGTTACTACTTTAATAATGTTTATGTGGTTAATAGTTATTGAATTAAAAAACGACATGTATTTTGTATTAATTATGAAGTACGTTTGTATAGGATGTGAAGAGTTGCCTAGGTTGAAGAAAGATGTGATTAGATTCGAGATAGAGTTGGAGATTGAGTTTCTTTCAGACCCTGAGTGGTCAACTGGCAGGCCAACCAGTTTACCAACTAGAGACTGTGAGGCCTTATTTTTGTTTTATCTCATTTATCACATCTCTCTTGCCTTTTCATTGTGAAATTTAGTGTGATTGTTTGTATCATATGCATCTTACTGGGAGATATGATGTGTTCTTGAATGACAAAAATAAATAAATAAATTTTTTTTAAAAAATGTTGGAGGTGATGTAGGGAAATTAATTGATTAAGAGTACTGAAGAAATATAAGACATTCAAACTAAGGGGTTCTAATAGGAAATAAATAAAATTCAAGTGACGTTACAATTATTGAGACTTTTGGGACTGCATAAATGAAATATTTAAAAATATTAGTGCATTTGAGTTATAAGATATAAGACACTAGTAAATTGTTAGTCTATCAAATCATGAAAAACAAAAAGAAAAAAAGTAAACTCTATAATTATTAGTGATAAATCTTATCTAGAGACCTCTCTTGTTGGTAGATTTAGTAGGAAACATGTATCTTGCTAAAGGGAAAAAAAAAATGATGACAATGAGTAGAGGAAACTATAAACTTGTTTATGGGAGTTAAGATAATAATTTACTAGACATAGTTAATAGTAGATTCAATCAAATTGATTTCAATGTATGTCGAATAATAATAGTAATCATAAAAGGCTTTGAGAAAGAGAAGACTCTTAATTACTGTGTGAGATAAGATTAGAAAGTTCAAACTGAGGTAAACAAAAACAATAATGAAAGAAATCAAAGACTAATAAATGCAAAGTATAATTTCTTAATTGTGGAAGTGAGGAATTGTGATCATGGTATGAACTTAATGACAAAACATGCACACGTTCAAAAATTCACTTAGAAATAGATTAGCTTGAAGAGATAAAATAAGATAAAGAGTGTTATACATAAAAATATTTGAGGTGTACGAAGGAAAATGCAATATTATAGGATTACAAAGAAGAAGGAAAATGCAATATTATAGGATTACAAAGAATAATCGCAATGAATAAAATCCTAACAAGAAAATTTAGGAGGAGAGAATGTAATACCCGGGTTTTTTTTAAGGACGCGTCAGATTTTAGGAGCATAAAGTCTTTCATAAAATTGTGGGTCAAATGGTCAAAAAGAGAGGTGAAGATCCACGTGTTAGTATCTAATTGGAAGAGATTTTGGAAAAGTTGGTGAAAAGTCAATAGTTTGAAATATTTGCCAAGTCAGACGTAAAGAGTAGAAATTTTAGAAATTAAATTTAGACTTAGAGAAAAATTTAGCCATCAAATAATTGAGATTAGGTTTTGAAAATTTGAATATTAAGTACGTTACGGGAATTAATTTAATTATTATTAGGTAATTATAAAAAAAAAATGTTTGGAGAACACATGTTAATTCTGGATTGGTAAAATTCAATTTATTGTGTTGGTCAATTAGGCGAGTTGAAATTTTGTGCCACGTCAGTCTTATGGTAGAAAATTTCTTAGGATTTTAGAAATTGAAAATTTCCAGAAACGAAAAATAAAAACGAAAATGAAAAGTGAATTAATTAAAATTAATTAAGTAAAAATTAAATTAAATTGATTATCAATAAAATTGAGAAAAATTAAAATTTTGGGTTAGTGTTTTATAAATTAATTGGTATGTTATAAAAAAAAAAAGAATTTGGAAATGAAAAATAATCAAATGAAAATAAATAAAAGAAAAAATAATAATAATAAATCAAAAGTTGGATAGTGGGTCTGGGTTGTTAAAACAAAGGAAATTAGTTCATTGGGCTTTTGAACTTTGGGTTGTGGGCTTGAGTGGCTGGTGTTTACAAAAAAAAAGGGAAAATGGGAGGATTTGAAAAGTGGCAAAAAGGGGGAAAGGGATAGTTGTGGTGTTGTGGAGATTTTTTCTTTCATCGGAACTTTGGCTAGCTATTTGGACGGCCAAACGACCTCCGTTTCGGCTCAAATTTTGAGGAGGTGCTCTACTTGACGAGAGGAACAATCCTACGATGGCTGATCATATTTTTAACGATTGAATTCTTAGATCTGTGGTAGGAGAACCTAACCCTAAACCTTAAATTTAATGCATCTTTCCTTTCAAGAAAATTGTAAATCTTGTCATTATGAGTTAAGTAGGTAATATTGGTGTTGTATGATTTTTTCCGGATTATTTGGAATTTGTTTGGAATTTTTGTACTTTTGGGAATTTGCTTTTAGTTGATAAATAATTGTTTTGAGTTGTTAAAAATTATTGGAAGTGTTGGAAAATTTCGAAATTAGGATTTAATTTTAAATCTAGTGATATGTGAATTTTTGGGCATTGTTGGAATATTTTTCGGAATTTTTATGGTGGAAAATTAGTTATTTTCGAATATTGGAAATTATTAGAATTGTTGAAAAATTTTGAAAGTGTGGTATAATTTCAAGTTTATTGATATGCAAATTTTTGAAAATTTGTTGGGATATTTTCGAAAGTTTTAATGTGGAAAATTTATTTTATTGGATTATTGGGGAATGTTGAAACTGTTGAAATTATTGAAATTATTGAGAAACTTTGGAATTGTGGCATTCATTTGCATCATGGTTGTGTGAAGAAATTATGAAAATTGTGAAAAGTGTATGAAATGGAAAAAAAAAAATAGTGATGAAAAGTAAAAGCCCATGTGAGGCGAATTAAGAAAGGAGAGAGATCCCTAGGGTGAAAGACCCAAAAGTTTACCTCGGGAAGACTCCGAATGGGGAGTGTATTTAGGTGCGGACGCGTATCCTTTGGTGAAAGCCCGAGAACAATAGTGCATTGTATGACTGTGTGTTACTCGTTCATGTGTATTCATTTAATTGTTGAATGTTGTGGAATTGTGTATAATATTAGATATTAAACTATGTGGTTTGATTAATACTGTTGAAATGTTCTTTTTGTGTTCTTTGGAACTTAGTAATCCCTTTAACCCATTGGGTGTTAGGCACCCTACTAAGCAATGTGGAAATGCTCACCCCTTCATTTTTACATCTTTTTAAATGTAGATATCACTCCTGAAGATCCACAGGTGAGGCAGGGAGGACTTTAGGATGCTCCTGGAGTGGCCCGTGATATTTTTTTTTATTGTGTTTGTGGTTTTGGGATTTGTTTTAGTAACTATGAATTATGGATTTGTAATGAGACCTTATTTTGATTAAGTTGCTTAATTGTGAACTTTTATTTTTGGACTATAATGAATATTTATTAAACCTTGTTGTTTTGAATAGTGTTTAGGATATTGTAGTTTATGAGATCTCTAGTGGGACGTATGTGTAAAAAAAAAATAAAAAAAAAATTCAAAGTGTTTTGGTTGACTGCTAGTGTGGAATAGGAGGAACCCTTATGGTCAAATCTTTTACCTGAGGTCACGGGCCAAATTTTGGGTCACCCGGAATTTGGGTCGTGACAGTTTCTCTTGCATTGGAGCTTCCTCCAGCATTCCTTAGCAATCTTAGACCTCCTATTTGCTTTGCAATCTCTTGCACTCTGTTGGTGATCTTCTCTATCTTAGATCCCATCCTAACACTAAACATCAAAGCGGTTGGATTCAAAGAAATAGGAAAACAAGCAGGGATGGGAACTCATATAGCCGTACTACTTGTGGTAGCTTCAAATCCATCGGCTATCAGCTTCCGTCACAAGGCTTCGGTGGCGATCGCATCCAGTAAGTCATCCATGTCATAAGCCAAATCTCTAAGATCCTCCAGCCACAATTTCATAGCTGACTCCGTTACTTGTTTCTCCTCTGCATCATTGAGCACTGCCTGAACTATTAGCAACGTTTTCTTCAGGTTCCTCTCAGCCAACAAAGTCGAAGAATTCAGTTGAAGCCAACTTGTTAAACATTACGTTTATGAATGCAGTGAGAAAGATCTCTCCCACAGCCATTGTTCTCTTTGTAGAAAGGGATGAATCAAGAATAGGTGCAAAGACAACCAAAGTTATATCAAACAGGTCAGTTTCTTTCTCCCGAGATCTCAATACTACTTACATCGAAGAAGTCTAAGCTGACAATATACTAAAATGAAATATTTTTAGGTTATGTTGGATTATGGAAAAATGTAAAGAAAATAATTTTTTTCCTTGTTTTATAAAAAAAAAAAAATATTAAAGAAAATGAAATATAATTAAAATTGGTTAAAATTTTATATATTTTCAAATTAGTTAATCTTTATACGAATGAGTTAAAATAAATGAAGTTAATTTGAAGTAACATAACTTCAATTTTTATTTTTCTTCATTTTTTTCTCTTTTTATTTTTCAATTGTGTTTGATTCCGAGAAAATACCAAAGCAAGAAAAAATACTAAAACAAAATTATTTTTATTTTATTTGATAATTCTATGAAAAATATATAAGAAAATAAAATATAATTAAAATTAATTATATTGTGGGTGTCTGCCTTTGCCATCTTCCTCCATGTTCTTTCCATTCAGCCACATGCTAGTTTCATGGTAAGCATTTGACTAAATGTAATTAATCATGTTACATTTATTTCTTTTACTTTATTTAATGGAATACAAAAAAAGAAAAAAAATCTAATTTTTGCCAAGAATAACAGTGCATTTAAAAAAAAATAAAAATAAATCTAAGTTCATGTTTGGTAATTATTTTTTAAAACAGTTTTGAATAATAAATGTAAAAAATAGTTTATGAAAATAGTTTTTCAATATGTTTTATAGAACAAATGTTTGTTTAAATTTTTTTTTTGTTTTTAAATATGTTTGAAAAATGACTTTTATATATACCATTTGTAAAAAATAAAGCGAAAAGAAAAGAAATTGAAAAAGGAGAAAAAAGAGTGTCAAAAAATAAAATTAAATAGATATTTTATTAGAGGTCTCCTCTTAGGAGACAAAAAGATATATATTATTATAGATGATCATCTAAAAGTTCTCACAATACAATAAATTCTTATTTTTTATAACACTTTCCCCTTAAATAATTATAAGAATATTTTTATCATTGTGATTGTCTTGTTAAAAACTTAGTGAAACAAAACATGGACAGATAGCCCCTAGTCTATCATTTCCCTTATCTACAAGCTCATGGAAAATGGGCGTGGTGCATGGGTATATAGGTAAATTCATCGTTGGGGAATATGTTTTACATTGTTGGCCCATGCTCATTTGGATACATTTCCTATTTTCTGTTTTTGTAATCAGAAAATATGAAAAATTTTACATGAGATAAAAAAACTCTAAAAAGTTTGTAATGAAAAAGTAATGATTTTAAAAGTTATTGAAGATATTAAAAAATTTTACCATCTTAAATTTTAAAAATTCAAAAATTAATTTCTCTATAAGATGTTTTATTTTAATATAAAAATTTCTCATTTTGAAGATTAAAAAAAAAATGTATTAAAATGGATGCTTAACTAATTGTTTAAATTTTTTGTTCCTTCATAGTGATCCATGTTGCCGAGTACCACTCAAAAGATTTTGTGATCTTTATGACATCAACATTGGCTTCTCTTGCTAAGATGAGAGGCTCACTGTAAAGACTCCATGGCACCCTTGGGTCCTTCATGGGGAGGTATTCTTTCCACCCTTTTTGTCTTCATCCACCAATGTTTTTATTACAATATTTCTCTCTTTCTTGTGCTTTTCTTTTGAACTATTGTAGACTCCAAAATCATCATACCATCCACCAAAAACCAGAAAAGAAGAAACAAAGCTCACCAGCAGAAGGGTAGCTTTTGATATAGCATTGGCTTAGAAAAGAGCCAATGCTCGTTCCTTCTAGTCCAACCAATGTTTTGAGACTTGTCTAATATGAAAGAACTAGGTGGTGTTTGTTTTTTTGGTTTTTTGCTGAAAACCATTTAGTTTTAGAATTTAGGTTGTTTGTTTTTTTACTTTTTCATGACTTATTATAAACTTTTTACTAAATAGAAAAAGCCAAAATATGTGGCTTTTTCTAAATAGAAAAAATAATACAATGGTTTTTTTACTTTTTAATACTTAATAGAAATAAAATATTACAAAAACAAACAACCTAATATTTAATACTATTAAGTATTAAGGTTCTATTTAGAATTAAGTAAAAAAACAAACACCACCTAAGACTTCTTCAAGCAAGAGTCACTGAAGTGTCTATGAGTCAAATACGCTTAAAAGAAGACAATTGGGCAAATAAAAAAAAATCATTATAAATAAACCAGTAATTTAGTACAAATTGACTGACCTTGCTTCTTTCTAATGCCATTGCTTTGCAAGTAATTTCTAAGATCATCGAAGCATAGGTTCAAGTCTCCAAGCAGCATCCCAAAGAACCCAAGTTTAGGTTATGGCCTTTACTTCTTTCCACATGCCACCTGTAGAGGATGATGAGAAAACCGTATTCTAGCATGATCACCAAGAAAAACAGAGTACAGATTGTAATGGCTATCAGCTTCTACAAAGCTACATTAATAAAAGTCGGGAATGCTCCCGAATAATTGCTAAATAAATAATGAAAAAACCTTAACCTTAACCAGATGAAACTAAAAGAGAAATCATCTAAACCAGTTAGTGCTTGGCCTCCAAGTCGGCCCAAAATGGTTCTTGACCTTCATCACCCTATCATATTTCCAGCATTCATCTGAAAAGAAAAGAAACTTCATGAAATGTCTTGCTGGTCCAAGAACCCACAAAAGAAAATGTTAAAGGAGAAGCTTTGTAAATTAGTAAGAAATCTAGCCAATTAAAGATTCGGGCAAGGAAGTTGGGACATGAAGTTGCATCTCTGCAACATAATTTCAGTTTAATGAGCCATAATTCTTAAGAAATGAGAGGTGGGCTACCAAATTTTAGTTGATTACATGCACATTAGGAAACAAGAGATCAGGAGTTGGGAAGACTACAAATATGTTTCAGTATCAAAAATAAAATTCAATTTTTATACCAGAATAGAACTGATGTATCTTCATTGAGTGAAGAAACCACCAACAGATGGTCTGTGGAAGAAGCATAACATTGTCCAGTAGAGATATATATGCCTAAGAAAAATCATATGGTAAAAACATTGAGGTGCAACGACTGTCAGAAGCCTTCTTAATGAAGGATAAGAAAGGTAATGCACCTTCGTTAACGAAGCCCCCATATAAATTTATGTAATAATAGAGGCCCGTCGTTCTGCAAAAGAGCATTTTAATGTCATACAAATTTAGAGAATGGACATCTCTATCATGCATCTCCCAACACATAAATCTCCTCACTTTGCCAAAAAAAAGAAAAGAAAAAGGTTACCTTAGTGCCATGGAATTTTTCTGGAAATGGACTCAAGATGAATTCCCAAAACAAAAAACTTTCTATAGGGTAGGAATGTGCCACCATAAGAAATCTTCATTTCATGTGCTTCATTCTTATGTTCCTGCATGTGGAGAAGAAATTTCTCTTGTTATATAAAAGGGAAATGATATAGGACTGGTGAAATGAGGCCATATGTTGTGAATTGGCATACCTGATTATAAACACTAAGGGAAGAGTGTTCTCGTTCTCGTTCTCGTTCTCGTTCACTTAATAAAAGTCGGTCATACATCTAAATGCAGGGGATGTGAGCAATCTTGGGCAAAACTTCTCCTTTCACCTTTAGGAGCCATTAATTGGAAAAGCACAGTGCTGAATTTCCAAAGCATGACACCATTTACAACAGATACTGCAATCATCTTCTTCAAATCCCTCTGGAACTAAACTAAGCCACAAACTTCAAATCATCATCTTCAAAACTGAATGCGTAAGGCTTCACAAGAGTTCATAAGCCACAGACTGAACTATATAAATATGAAGTTATGGGCCATGATGCTGGAAAAAGACCAATATAATGTCAGTTAAGAAAAGAATCGATTCCAAGTTTTTCTAAGAGTTCACCGATATGCTTCTCTGAATGCATAAATATCCTGAATTTTCAAAACCTTACCTGGCATGCCATTGAATGTATGGGAAAGGGCCTCGAGAAGCATCTTCTTCAGGGTAAGAACATGCCACAACGACAGTAGGCTGAACCCGTTGCTGAGGGAATTTTTCATTTCAAGTACAGTTTCTCTACTGCAGGTAGAGTAGAAAATTTATGTTATCATATGAAAGAAAAACTGATGTAAGGCTGATCAAATTAGGATGTGTCAAGTGAATGGGAAGCATACCTGATTACAAAAAATGAAGGAAGACTGGAAATCTGCTCGTATTTGCTGAACAGTTAATCATACATTCGAATGCAGGGAATGTGGCCAATATCACGCCAGTCTTCTCCATTTTTTGAGTACCTTCGGCTTAGAAGTGGACAGTTCCTGATGAAAAGCATTGAAACTGTAGAGGGCAGCCCTTCGCTTGGCAGAAATGAGTGGAGCTTAAGGCACTCTGTGAATCTTAGCTCTTTAAGAGAGGTGAGGTTCTGAAGACCAAGGGAGACAAGGGATTCCAGATTCTGGATTCTGTCTATGGAAAGATGTGTGAGAGTTGTAGGAAGAAGTGGGAAGCCCTGTTTGGCGGAGAATAAGACCACATCCGGGAATAGGCCACCAATTCTGAGTCCGGTAAGAGAGGTGAGTCGGTGGAGGTTCCACTCAGACAGGGGTGACTTGAGATTCTGGCAATCTTCAATCTGAAGTGATGTGAGGCTGGGACTCAAATCGCCCTCCTGAAAGGACTTCAGACCTGGACACCTCCGTATACATAAACTTTGAATGGATGAGAGGCTCTGCATGAGATGAGATTGGAACTCAAAATTCACGCAGTTTCCAATGTGAAGGTTTTTCAGGTAGGGAGTGAGACACCGAGGCAGAGTTTTCAGGTTTGGATAATTCCAAAAGTCCAAACATTCAAGGGAAGTATTGTTCTGCAGCATCTTCTCTGAAATTCCATCTAACTGCGTGCAATCCCATATCTCAAGCCGCTTAAGAGTAGACGGCAACTTGCCTGCTGGAAAGGACCTGAGAGATGAACATCTGTAGAGCTTCAAGACTTGAAGACGGCAAGTGTTGCTGGGGTTGATTGAAGCATCCCGCATCATTCCCTTTGCCAGAGACTCCAGATTAACACAATGTTCAATCTCCAGTTGCTGAAGTGAGTTGCGAACATCTCCTGTAGGAAAGCAGGCGAGTGATGGACAGTTCCGTATCTCCAAGTGTTCAAGGAGACAAGAGTTGCTGCTGTTCCCATATGTCAATATTCCATCAGGTAGCCACTTCAAACTCTCACAACAGTTGATGCTAAGGCTTCGTAGCTCCGGTGGGAAAATCCCTGGAAGTGACACAAGTTTTGGGCACTGCTCAATTCTCATATCTGTGAGAGATACGAGTCTCTGCAATTCATCTGGCAGCTTCTCCAAGCAAGCACAGTCATATATCTCCAAATGTTGGAGGATCTCCAAGAACTGCTTCATGTCCTCTCGACAAGTGAGACTTGGAATTTCCTGAATGTTGAATGTGTTGATGAGGGAGCTGAGATCAACCCCATCTCGTGTAGACAAGTGAGCCCGGCAACATCCTGTTAAACTTAATTTGTCAACAGATGCTAGTCTTCGAAGTGGAATCGCCAATTCTGCACATTCACATACAGCAAGCTCTACAAGGGAAGGTGGATGACAAGGTAGCTTGATCAATTTTGGGCAGTTGATTAATGTCAGCTGACGAAGGCAAGGAAATGCCCCAACTTCCTCAACCATGTAAGGAAATGACCAGTTTTTCCATTCTGGCATGTCCTCAAATATTAGAGTCTCCAAGGATGAAAAGGGCCTGACAGAAGGAGAAATCTCCCCATAAAATTCAGCACCAACCCTCTTCAAACCACCCATTCCGGCGATGCACAAGCTCTTGAGTGATGATAATCGCCCGAGAGATGATAACGATGTGCAGTTTTTGCAATGGTTTAGATTCAGATCCACCATGTTTGAGAATGAAGAACTTCCTATCCAACTTGGGAATTTTGATCCACCATAAAATGAGACCATGAGCTTTTTCAGATTCGTGTGAGGTTCTAGTAAGTCTAGGACATGCACTTCATCCCTTTCATTTCTTGAATCACTGAAATCACTCACCCACTCCATCAGTAACTCTTCAAGTCCTTCCGTATCCCTCAGAATGGCATCACATGAAGGCCATATATGCCCCGCATAATGCAACCCTAGAATGGAAAGCTTCCCTCGAAGTTGCGACAAATTCCTCAGCGCTGTTATCCTTAAACTGCTGTCCTTGCTCACAATAAACTTCGGTAAACTTCGCAAATCTATTAAGTTGCCTATTTGTGGAGGCATTTTCTGTAATTGATCTGTGTCCGTGATGTCGAGATGCCGAAGATTAGTTAAGTTCCCAATACTCCGAGGTAACTCAGTAAGCCTCTTGCAGCCATGTAATAGCAATGTTTGTAAATGAAAAAGAGTACCCACTGAGTCAGGTAACCCTTTGATTGCAGTCAGGGACAAATTAAGATACCGCAGATACATGGAATTACCAATTGAATGTGGTAGCTCACTTATCTGACAACCCCTCAAAGAGAGAATCCTTAAGCGTTTGAATTTTGCCAACAATTTGTCAAGCTCCCTAGTAGTTGAGTTGCAAACCGCTTCATCATCTTCTGGTGCAGCAGTTGGTAATACTGCTAAGAAGGTTCGTAAAAAATTTACTTCTTTGAAGGTTTCAAATTGTTTTAACATAACTTCAACCCGACACGCGAATGAAAAATGATGAGTTCCTTCAGAAATGACTTGGTGGTGATTCCACCCATCCTCCAAGATGCAGTACATATCTCCACCAGAGGCTCGAGCTAAATCACAAATAAGGTCACGCATCACAAATTTTGACTCGTTACTAGATTGTTGGAAAAAGGACCTTGAGCGCAATTCATGAAAATAATCAACACCTAAGTCTTCCATTTGCCGATTTCCTTCTGGTTGCTGAATTAAACCTTCAGCCATCCATAAGAAGACTAACTCATTTACCTCAAATTCGTAGTCCATGGGAAATAGTGCACAATAAGCAAAACATCTCTTCAAATGGAAAGGAAGATAAGAATAAGTTAACCTTAAATGTGGAAGAATGTAATCATCTGCCAAAGTCCACATTTCGCTATTCAATACCGTTTCCCATTGATCGAATGGTTCAGACTGTAGAAGTTGACCAAGCACCTTTGCAGCCAAGGGCAAGCCTTTACATTTATATGCGATTTCCTTGGCAACTTCCAAATTTGGATGTTGATCCATCTTTCGATTTTTAAATGCATGTTTAGCAAACAGTGACCAACAATCGTCTTCAGATAAAACTCCTAGGCGAAAGAGGTGAACAGTTCTTCCCATTATCATTGCAACAGCCTCACTGCGTGTTGTTATAATGATTTTACTTCCCTTTGCTCCTGCCTCGAAAGGAGACCGTAATATATCCCATTTGCTGTACTCCTCATTCCACACATCGTCCAAAACTAGCAAAAACTTTTTTCCAGCTAATGCATCTCGCAATTTAACTTGAACTTGTCCAAAGTCTTGCAAATCATTGTTGGTCCAAGAGACTGAGTAAAGAATGGACATTGTTATCCTGGCCACATCAAACTCATCAGAAACACAGACCCATACCCTTAGGTCAAAATGCTCTTGCACTCTCTTATCATTGTAAACCAATTGTGCAAGTGTGGTCTTCCCAGCCCCACCCATACCGACTATGGAAATCACATCGACTTTGCTTTCACTCCCTTGGTAACTGAGCAGGAATTCAACAATTTCTTCTTTTTCCTTATCCTTGCTATAAACTATGGTTTCACCTACCAAAGGTGTAGATGGAGTGACTGTTGATCCTTCCAAAGAAGAAACTTTTCCTTCTACACCCTTTTCCAATCCAAGTACATCTATTTGAGCTGAAATATCTTTCAAATGGATGATGATTTTCCTTAGGGAAAACTGTGTTTTGGCCCGCCCATTTGGGCCTAATAGCTTTTTCATAACCCAACTTTCCATAACCCAAAATATGTGTACTGTTGCCCACAAAAATATCCCTTTCATGCACTATCCACTGTTTTATAATTTCATTTCCAAAAATACCCCTCCAGCCTTCCATGTCAGCAGCCATCTCCCTCTCCATGTCACCATGGGAAGTTGTGCTTTTAAGCACCCATGGTTATCATACCCATACAAGCCTATATCATCTTGAACAACCTGAAGATTTCTTGGTGGAGAGGACTACATGCTGCAGGTGGCCTCATATGCTTGGATTTGGGTGTCTTGGTGAGAAGGAAATAACCCTAATTGATTCCTGATTGAAATGGGTCAGATCTAGGGGCAACGATCTTCAATGGCGGGTTCACCCCTTAACATGCCTGCACAAAGCATTTGAAGGTATGTTGGTTTTGTTGGTGAAATCTAACTTTTCTCCCCCCTTCTTGAGTTGTACTTCAATTATAAATTTGGAAAAACTAACAAAGAGAGATTCTAAGAATGAATTAAAAAAAATGAAAAAGAATGACAAAAAGTTGCATACAAACTCAGTGAATGGAAGCTAAATGGTACTTGGGTGATAGGAGTTATAGTGTGGCTGTGAAAAAATGTCGAAGAGGTTAAATTTGAGGAAAATGTAGGGGTTGTCGTGAAAGCTCAAAACTAGAGCATCTGTAGTGATAAAGGTTCTTGGGACATAAGGACTTCAATTTCCTTTATTTATTTTTTTAATTTCTCCTTGGATCTAGCATAAATTTAGTGCTAGAAGTTATCCTTAATATCTGTAATACAAAAACTGATGTTTTTAAAAAATAAAAAACAGCCACTTTTCCAGTTGTAACATTCCTCCTTTGATGCTAAAAGCAAGAGAACAAATGATACCACACTGGGTCCAAATGCTGCCAACCCCTGAATTGCCCCATAATGTTGAGGCAATGCTTTTATTGGGTCCAAGAAAGCATGGAGCAGAGTCCTTGTCACATGTGGCTGGATGTTATGATAAACATGCTCGTATCTGGAAAAGTTTAGTTGATAAGATATTTGTGTAGTGTCAGTAAGATGAGAAGAAAAAAATTGGAGATTCAGTATCTCTTTAATCTGTACATGTGACCTGATTGTGCAGGGCATCTGAATTTAGTCAAGGGCAAAACAAGTAACCCTTATGATCCAATTATGTGCATGCATAACGTAAGGACAAATAAATTTAGCACATAATCCATGCTATTCTTTATGGCCATCAAAGTGTCCATTTAGTGTATAGCAAGTGGATGTGGGTGTACACATGCAACCCATGTTTTTAGGGAAAAAAAAAAGTAAATCAAATGAGAAAGGGGATTATCTAAGTAAAAAAAAAAAAAAAGGCAAATAACTCAGAAAGTAAAGCTTTTTAATCAGAAGCTTTAAAGCACACCATATTGAAAATTTTTAATACTAGTTTAACAACATATTTATCTAATTTTCCACATATTATTGTTTGGAAAGATTTTTATTTTTAGTTGTAATAAAATTTCACGAGATGCAAACAATTTTTCTCTGAGGTCATTATCTGCCAATAATTTGGAGGCAACACAACATTAAAATGCTAGTATCCATCTAGATGCTTTACTTTTTCTTAATAGGCCGTCTAGATACCCTTTTAGTTGTCAAATGTGTTAGTGCATCAGGTTGCTTAGTTTAAGTTGACAATTTTGTTCTATTTACCTTGCCTTAAAACTTTTCTAGGATACTATGTCTTACTCTCCATTGAAGACTCAAGGTTGTTGCATGATCAACCCCAATGCAGCAAGTATAGAAATATTCGCGAAAGGCTAATTTGACTAAAATAGGCATAAAGTGGACTTTAGATTTTTAATTGAGCTAAAATGGTTTTTTAATTAATTAATTAAAAAACCGGTCAAGTGCTCAAGCACTCAAACCTAGCGCTCAAGCATTCAAAGTAAATTTTTCCTAATTCAGAATTGTGATATGTTTTAATTCTTTTCATCTTCTAAAAATTGGTCTCTGAAAACTTTAGGATCTTGTCCACTAGGGCTTCATCTCTATCAATGCTATGCCTAAAATTCTTTTTGAATGTTGATGCAAAATTCAAAAGAATATTATTAACCTTTCCAACATCCTAATATTCTCAAATTTGTGTGATTTTCATTCTTAGGTTCATGAGAGGATTTGCGCCCTCTTAGGTGTTGAGGTAGTCCACTAGGACCATGTGTGGTGTTGTGTCATGGATGTGAAGACAAGTGTAGGTGCTGGGGAGTAAATCTTATGGATATCATCCGCCAGGTAAATCTATGTACTTTTCTTTTAATAGTGGATTTGTGTTCTACTGTTTTTAACCCCATGGTTTTTACATCTAAAAAGTCTCTGGGAGGCTTTATGGGTAATTTTCCATGCCAACTTTTATCTCCTTGTGCCATTAAATTTCTCCACTTCAACTCTAATTTTTTTTAAGGTAAATTTTAAAAATAAAAATTTGGGCAAAAAAGTAAGCATAATCTGTTCACCCTCCCTCTAGGTATTCCATAAGCAAAATCTAAACTTTCAAGATGGATATCATAAATACCAAAGAGCAAAACATTGTCTAGACAAAACAATGATTAGACTTGATTACCTTAAGGGCCCCTAGGTACTACCTTAAGGTAAACTTGAACTCAACCTCTCCCAAACCTCGGGTCTTCCTTTGTGACCCTTAGACCATCCAATTATGTGGTTCTCTTTAGTTTTGAAGTGATCAACCAATGGTTTCTTGGGACTGTAGCTTAGGTGCTACCTTAAGGGCCCTTAGGTACTACCTTAGTGGCCTTGAGGTACTACCTTAAGGGACCCTAGGTACTACCTTAAGGTAAACTTGAACTCAACCTCTCCAAAGCCTCGGGTCTTCCTTGGTGACCCTTAGACCATCCAATTATGTGGTTCTCTTCATTCCTCAAGTGATCCACCTAAGGTTTGTTGGGACTGTAGCTTAGGTACTACCTTAAGGGCCCTTAGGTACTACCTTAGTGGCCTTGAGGTACTACCTTAAGGGACCCTAGGTACTACCTTAAGGTAAATTTCAACTCAACCTCTCCAAAGCCTCAGGTCTTCTTTGGTGACCCTTAGACCATCCAATTATGTCATTCTCTTCAGTTTTGAAGAGATCAACCAATGCTTTCTTGGGACTGTAGCTTAGGTACTACCTTAAGGGCCCTTAGGTACTACCTTAGTGGCCTTGAGGTACTACCTTAAGGGACCCTAGGTACTACCTTAAGGTGAATTTCAACTCAACCTCTCCAAAGCCTCGGGTCATCCTTGGTGACCCTTAGACCATCCAATTATGTGGTTCTCTTCAGTTTTGAAGTGATCCACCAATGCTTTCTTGGGACTGTAGCTTAGGTACTACCTTAAGGGCCCTTAGGTACTACCTTAGTGGCCTTGAGGTACTACCTTAAGGGACCCTAGGTACTACCTTAAGGTCAAGCTCAACTCAACCTCTCCAAAGCCTCGGGTCTTCCTTGGTGACCCTTAGACCATCCAATTATGTGGTTCTCTTCAGTTTTGAAGTGATCCACCAATGCTTTCTTGGGACTGTAGCTTAGGTACTACCTTAAGGGCCCTTAGGTACTACCTTAGTGGCCTTGAGGTACTACCTTAAGGGACCCTAGGTACTACCTTAAGGTGAATTTCAACTCAACCTCTCCAAAGCCTCGGGTCTTCCTTGGTGACCCTTAGACCATCCAATTATGTGGTTCTCTTCAGTTTTGAAGTGATCCACCAATGCTTTCTTGGGACTGTAGCTTAGGTACTACCTTAAGGGCCCTTAGGTACTACCTTAGTGGCCTTGAGGTACTACCTTAAGGGACCCTAGGTACTACCTTAAGGTGAATTTCAACTCAACCTCTCCAAAGCCTCGGGTCTTCCTTGGTGACCCTTAGACCATCCAATTATGTGGTTCTCTTCAGTTTTGAAGTGATCCACCAATGCTTTCTTGGGACTGTAGCTTAGGTACTACCTTAAGGGCCCTTAGGTACTACCTTAGTGGCCTTGAGGTACTACCTTAAGGGACCCTAGGTACTACCTTAAGGTGAATTTCAACTCAACCTCTCCAAAGCCTCGGGTCTTCCTTGGTGACCCTTAGACCATCCAATTATGTGGTTCTCTTCAGTTTTGAAGTGATCCACCAATGCTTTCTTGGGACTGTAGCTTAGGTACTACCTTAAGGGCCCTTAGGTACTACCTTAGTGGCCTTGAGGTACTACCTTAAGGGACCCTAGGTACTACCTTAAGGTCAAGCTCAACTCAACCTCTCCAAAGCCTCGGGTCTTCCTTGGTGACCCTTAGACCATCCAATTATGTGGTTCTCTTCAGTTTTGAAGTGATCCACCAATGCTTTCTTTGGACTGTAGCTTAGGTACTACCTTAAGGGCCCTTAGGTACTACCTTAGTGGCCTTGAGGTACTACCTTAAGGGACCCTAGGTACTACCTTAAGGTGAATTTCAACTCAACCTCTCCAAAGCCTCGGGTCTTCCTTGGTGACCCTTAGACCATCCAATTATGTGGTTCTCTTCAGTTTTGAAGTGATCCACCAATGCTTTCTTGGGACTGTAGCTTAGGTACTACCTTAAGGGCCCTTAGGTACTACCTTAGTGGCCTTGAGGTACTACCTTAAGGGACCCTAGGTACTACCTTAAGGTGAATTTCAACTCAACCTCTCCAAAGCCTCGGGTCTTCCTTGGTGACCCTTAGACCATCCAATTATGTGGTTCTCTTCAGTTTTGAAGTGATCCACCAATGCTTTCTTGGGACTGTAGCTTAGGTACTACCTTAAGGGCCCTTAGGTACTACCTTAGTGGCCTTGAGGTACTACCTTAAGGGACCCTAGGTACTACCTTAAGGTGAATTTCAACTCAACCTCTCCAAAGCCTCGGGTCTTCCTTGGTGACCCTTAGACCATCCAATTATGTGGTTCTCTTCAGTTTTGAAGTGATCCACCAATGCTTTCTTGGGACTGTAGCTTAGGTACTACCTTAAGGGCCCTTAGGTACTACCTTAGTGGCCTTGAGGTACTACCTTAAGGGACCCTAGGTACTACCTTAAGGTAAATTTCAACTCAACCTCTCCAAAGCCTCGGGTCTTCCTTGGTGACCCTTAGATCATCCAATTATGTGGTTCTCTTCAGTTTTGAAGTGATCCACCAATGCTTTCTTTGGACTGTAGCTTAGGTACTACCTTAAGGGCCCTTAGGTACTACCTTAGTGGCCTTGAGGTACTACCTTAAGGGACCCTAGGTACTACCTTAAGGTGAATTTCAACTCAACCTCTCCAAAGCCTCGGGTCTTCCTTGGTGACCCTTAGACCATCCAATTATGTGGTTCTCTTCAGTTTTGAAGTGATCCACCAATGCTTTCTTGGGACTGTAGCTTAGGTACTACCTTAAGGGCCCTTAGGTACTACCTTAGTGGCCTTGAGGTACTACCTTAAGGGACCCTAGGTACTACCTTAAGGTAAAGTTCAACTCAACCTCTCCAAAGCCTCGGGTCTTCCTTGGTGACCCTTAGACCATCCAATTATGTGGTTCTCTTCAGTTTTGAAGTGATCCACCAATGCTTTCTTGGGACTGTAGCTTAGGTACTACCTTAAGGGCCCTTAGGTACTACCTTAGTGGCCTTGAGGTACTACCTTAAGGGACCCTAGGTACTACCTTAAGGTAAATTTCAACTCAACCTCTCCAAAGCCTCGGGTCTTCCTTGGTGACCCTTAGACCATCCAATTATGTGGTTCTCTTCAGTTTTGAAGTGATCCACCAATGCTTTCTTGGGACTGTAGCTTAGGTACTACCTTAAGGGCCCTTAGGTACTACCTTAGTGGCCTTGAGGTACTACCTTAAGGGACCCTAGGTACTACCTTAAGGTAAATTTCAACTCAACCTCTCCAAAGCCTCGGGTCTTCCTTGGTGACCCTTAGACCATCCAATTATGTGGTTCTCTTCAGTTTTGAAGTGATCCACCAATGCTTTCTTTGGACTGTAGCTTAGGTACTACCTTAAGGGCCCTTAGGTACTACCTTAGTGGCCTTGAGGTACTACCTTAAGGGACCCTAGGTACTACCTTAAGGTGAATTTCAACTCAACCTCTCCAAAGCCTCGGGTCTTCCTTGGTGACCCTTAGACCATCCAATTATGTGGTTCTCTTCAGTTTTGAAGTGATCCACCAATGCTTTCTTGGGACTGTAGCTTAGGTACTACCTTAAGGGCCCTTAGGTACTACCTTAGTGGCCTTGAGGTACTACCTTAAGGGACCCTAGGTACTACCTTAAGGTAAAGTTCAACTCAACCTCTCCAAAGCCTCGGGTCTTCCTTGGTGACCCTTAGACCATCCAATTATGTGGTTCTCTTCAGTTTTGAAGTGATCCACCAATGCTTTCTTGGGACTGTAGCTTAGGTACTACCTTAAGGGCCCTTAGGTACTACCTTAGTGGCCTTGAGGTACTACCTTAAGGGACCCTAGGTACTACCTTAAGGTAAATTTCAACTCAACCTCTCCAAAGCCTCGGGTCTTCCTTGGTGACCCTTAGACCATCCAATTATGTGGTTCTCTTATGTTTTGAAGTGATCCACCAATGCTTTCTTGGGACTGTAGCTTAGGTACTACCTTAAGGGCCCTTAGGTACTACCTTAGTGGCCTTGAGGTACTACCTTAAGGGACCCTAGGTACTACCTTAAGGTGAATTTCAACTCAACCTCTCCAAAGCCTCGGGTCTTCCTTGGTGACCCTTAGACCATCCAATTATGTGGTTCTCTTCAGTTTTGAAGTGATCCACCAATGCTTTCTTGGGACTGTAGCTTAGGTACTACCTTAAGGGCCTTTAGGTACTACCTTATTGGCCTTGAGGTACTACCTTAAGGGACCCTAGGTACTATCTTAAGGTGAATTTCAACTCAACCTCTCCAAAGCCTCGGGTCTTCCTTGGTGACCCTTAGACCATCCAATTATGTGGTTCTCTTCAGTTTTGAAGTGATCCACCAATGCTTTCTTTGGACTGTAGCTTAGGTACTACCTTAAGGGCCCTTAGGTACTACCTTAGTGGCCTTGAGGTACTACCTTAAGGGACCCTAGGTACTACCTTAAGGTGAATTTCAACTCAACCTCTCCAAAGCCTCGGGTCTTCCTTGGTGACCCTTAGACCATCCAATTATGTGGTTCTCTTCAGTTTTGAAGTGATCCACCAATGCTTTCTTTGGACTGTAGCTTAGGTACTACCTTAAGGGCCCTTAGGTACTACCTTAGTGGCCTTGAGGTACTACCTTAAGGGACCCTAGGTACTACCTTAAGGTGAATTTCAACTCAACCTCTCCAAAGCCTTGGGTCTTCCTTGGTGACCCTTAGACCATCCAATTATGTGGTTCTCTTCAGTTTTGAAGTGATCCACCAATGCTTTCTTGGGACTGTAGCTTAGGTACTACCTTAAGGGCCCTTAGGTACTACCTTAGTGGCCTTGAGGTACTACCTTAAGGGACCCTAGGTACTACCTTAAGGTCAAGTTCAACTCAACCTCTCCAAAGCCTCGGGTCTTCCTTGGTGACCCTTAGACCATCCAATTATGTGGTTCTCTTCAGTTTTGAAGTGATCCACCAATGCTTTCTTGGGACTGTAGCTTAGGTACTACCTTAAGGGCCCTTAGGTACTACCTTAGTGGCCTTGAGGTACTACCTTAAGGGACCCTAGGTACTACCTTAAGGTGAATTTCAACTCAACCTCTCCAAAGCCTCGGGTCTTCCTTGGTGACCCTTAGACCATCCAATTATGTGATTCTCTTCAGTTTTGAAGTGATCCACCAATGCTTTCTTTGGACTGTAGCTTAGGTACTACCTTAAGGGCCCTTAGGTACTACCTTAGTGGCCTTCAGGTACTACCTTAAGGGACCCTAGGTACTACCTTAAGGTGAATTTCAACTCAACCTCTCCAAAGCCTCGGGTCTTCCTTGGTGACCCTTAGACCATCCAATTATGTGGTTCTCTTCAGTTTTGAAGTGATCCACCAATGCTTTCTTGGGACTGTAGCTTAGGTACTACCTTAAGGGCCCTTAGGTACTACCTTAGTGGCCTTGAGGTACTACCTTAAGGGACCCTAGGTACTACCTTAAGGTGAATTTCAACTCAACCTCTCCAAAGCCTCGGGTCTTCCTTGGTGACCCTTAGACCATCCAATTATGTGGTTCTCTTCAGTTTTGAAGTGATCTACCAATGCTTTCTTGGGACTGTAGCTTAGGTACTACCTTAAGGGCCCTTAGGTACTACCTTAGTGGCCTTGAGGTACTACCTTAAGGGACCCTAGGTACTACCTTAAGGTCAAGTTCAACTCAACCTCTCCAAAGCCTCGGGTCTTCCTTGGTGACCCTTAGACCATCCAATTATGTGGTTCTCTTCAGTTTTGAAGTGATCCACCAATGCTTTCTTGGGACTGTAGCTTAGGTACTACCTTAAGGGCCCTTAGGTACTACCTTAGTGGCCTTGAGGTACTACCTTAAGGGACCCTAGGTACTACCTTAAGGTGAATTTCAACTCAACCTCTCCAAAGCCTCGGGTCTTCCTTGGTGACCCTTAGACCATCCAATTATGTGGTTCTCTTCAGTTTTGAAGTGATCCACCAATGCTTTCTTTGGACTGTAGCTTAGGTACTACCTTAAGGGCCCTTAGGTACTACCTTAGTGGCCTTGAGGTACTACCTTAAGGGACCCTAGGTACTACCTTAAGGTGTATTTCAACTCAACCTCTCCAAAGCCTCGGGTCTTCCTTGGTGACCCTTAGACCATCCAATTATGTGGTTCTCTTCAGTTTTGAAGTGATCCACCAATGCTTTCTTGGGACTGTAGCTTAGGTACTACCTTAAGGGCCCTTAGGTACTACCTTAGTGGCCTTGAGGTACTACCTTAAGGGACCCTAGGTACTACCTTAAGGTAAAGTTCAACTCAACCTCTCCAAAGCCTCGGGTCTTCCTTGGTGACCCTTATAGGGCAGCCATGATCTCAATCCCAATATTTTGCATCCATTAAAGATTAAACTTGTTATCTCTATGAATGAACTTAAACTCCATATGAGGGGGAACGGGTTTGAAGGTGTTGAGCTAAGAAACATCCATGATGCACTAATTTTCACTAATTATTTAATTTTCACAATTGTTAAACATGGTTTTTGGTCTCTATGAACACGTTGATTCATGGTGCTCAATTTCCTTGAAAGGAAAAATAAAAAATTCATGGTTCTGTTTGTCTAAGATTGCATCTGAGGATTTCATTTTTCTTGTGTGCTTTTCGGTAATTATTTTCTTAAGAAATTTGAAGATCTAGATATGTGTACTGTAGAAGAATTCTAGGATTCGATTTGTGCTGATCATGATCATGTGCAAATTTTGGTTTACTGATTTTAGTTTTGTTTAAAAATTTTCTTGTTAGGAAATCTCAAATTTCTCTTTTTCATGTGCAAGTATTTCATAAGCATTGAGCAAAAGTCATCAGAAACCCAACTTGTGAATTGTGATGGCAGGTACACCCATACACTTATCGGAATGAGAACCAGTTCTTACACTTCAACTTCCATCAAGACCCATATGCACAATATGATTACTGGATAAACAAGATAGGAGTTGATGGACTCTTCACATATTTCAATGGCACCCTCCATGACTTTCAGGAATGGACCTCTCCTCTCTCCTCTCTCAAGATGATGGTGATGATGATGGCAATGCTGCTAAATTGTTGCATAAGATTGCAACTTTAGTCTCTCCCTACAAGAAGGGATGATAGTGTAAAATGCAACTTCTCAAGACTGTAGCTTATGGTAGAAATCTCTCCAATAAAATTATACATTTCACACATTATGCCGAGCTAGTTGTATGTTGGTCACTACCCAAGTACTCAAAACTATCCAATCTAATCAAATGAAGCTTGTTCTTTGAAACTAAGTTTCTGGTCTTCGTTAGAAGCTTGATCTTCTTTGGTGCAGCTCATTTTCTAACATTGCTTTTTGCAGTATAGCTGGATTTGCCATCATCTATACTTGATGAAGTGGTGTTTGTTTTTCGGTTTAGCCTTTTTCCATTTACCTATAAAAACAAACACCACCTCATTTATTTGAAATCACTACTATCTGTTGTAGCAAAAATACCAAGATATTGATAAGGAATGCATTTCTTTGTTTCCGTAAATTTTCCATTTCTTGGGAAATTATAACTCTATTTGGTAATTATTTTTTAAAAAAAATTTAAAATTTTGGTTTTATAACAATAATTTTTTAAAACTAATCACTAATGTTTTATAGAATTGTATACCTAATTTTAAATTTATTTTTAATTTTTTTTAATATGTTTTAAAAATAATTTTTATATCTAATATTTTATTTTTTTTTATCATTCTACATGTTCATATAATTATTGTTTTAAACAACCATCAAAAAACAATTAAAAAAATATTTTCTCAAAAAAACTATTTTTAATTTTTAAGAATAAAAAACAAAAAGCAAATGTATGATTGTCAAATGTTTTTTTTTTTTTTTGTTCTAAAAAATAAAAAATATTCTTAAAAACATTTGCCAAACAAACCCTATATGACTTTCTCCACCCAAAACATGAAAGCAATGCCCACTTTCTACACTCTTCTCCACTTTTGGAAGTATTCTCCCATCTCAAATGAAGAAGAATTTCTTGACCAAGAACTGATCTCTACTTTTTATCACCACAACTGAGAAGCTGCCCTAAACCTTTTCTCAAACATCATAATTTTAAAAAACTGCAGAACTACAAACCATTGTGGACTTAGCCATTAAACATTAAGAATGCAATCCCATATCAAATTGAAGCATTAAGGTGCAGGACTGCAACTAGGGGTAAATAACCGTTAGTGATTAACCAGATAGCCCAAAAGTCAATCAGATGGAAACCCAAGTCGTGAAACTGATTTTTAAGTGATTCTTCTACAATGCAACAAAACCACATGTATGTCTGAAAAACATATATTACAATAATGGTATGTGCATTCCAAGTTAGGATTAAGCTTCCTCTATATTCAATGGGATGTGTCTTAAGCTATAGAGGGAACGAAAGGCATACTGACTAAATATCATTATCCAAAGAACAAAATAAACTAAGGAGCCTATTGTGAAGTGAAGTCTTCATCTTTGATATCTCCTCCAAGAGTAATCTGGATTCAGCTGCAAAATCAACTGGAACAACAGCCCTGGCTGTTATCCTCTGCCTTTTCTCGTTCATGTACTCATGTACTCATGTTGTGCAACACTAATCCGGAAAAGATGAGGGACCCAAATAGCTTCCTTCAATTTCTGTTGGAATAGGTTCTCTTCTCCCTCCTGCAGAGAAGATTGGGTTTTTTAAACATCAGATTTTGAATGCCAGAAGGTCATCCTTTTTTTTCCCATATAACCCAACTAGGCTACCAAATAATTAACCAACTACATATGAATTAATGCATCAATGAGCAACTCTTTCAAGTTAACCAAGATTTGGACAAACTCATAGATATTTCAATATTGTCAAGAGTTTACCTGTCATTTCAGCTTATCAGGCTCATCAGCAGAGCACCCAAATATTCTCTCTGCTTGTTCATTGAACATAGAAAGCCAAGCTTCACCACTAGCATCTGAAACTTTCACTACCATTATGTACTTGGAAAACAAAACAGAAAGGAACAAAGAAACATCACTCATAGGACAACTTTCATGAATTTCAACTACTATCGCTGGATTCTTATTGATTCAAATTCCATGAATCCCTTACCTTAAACTGCACTCATCATCATTCTTTTGGCATCCTTCACACCAATACCCAGATCCAATAGCACCTATGACTTTCTTGTTGCATGTCTTACAAGCCCGGTACCACATTGTTTGATCAGGCTTGATGAAGCTTATGTATGCTCTGATGCTAAAAAAGGAAGGCTGTACAAAGACAAGCCCACATTATCAAAACTGAATATGCTTTTAACTCAAAACTTTGGCTAAGACCAGGTTGATCATGTTAGGTTATTTTAATGACAGTAATTATTACCTTGTCTTCACCCAAATATGGGTTGCTGGTTACATGAGAAAGGGAAACCCTGTCATAGTACATGGACCTCACTCCACCCTTAGATGAAGGACTGATATCAGACCCAATAGAAGCCATTGAAGCTCCTTTACATTCAGAATCATACCTGTGAACAAGAACATATGGTCAGAAACACTTACTACAAGAACTAACAAGGTGATAGGTCACTGGATGATTCCTTACCAGGATATCAACTTTTTTTATTCGCGTGCATCTGGATTTACAAGTACAATACTTTCACTCGATGTTGACAGTGATACAACTAAAACAAGATATGAAGAGAACATTACAAAGAGGACTTCTTATCATTCTCATGTTTTTTAGAATTGCCATAATAATACAAAAATTCAAGAAAACAAGGGGAATTACCTTGGAAGTCTCCAACTTTGAGAGATTTAATTGCAACAATTGGAAATTTATCAGCATTATCCAACAATTCCTGCCCTACATTAGTAGCATGATCATTCCACAAAGAGACCACAACAGTCTTCTTCTTACAATTCAAATGTCAATAAGTTCAATATGAAGCAACATTAGACCAAAGTAACCAGTGGAAAAAATAAAATATACACTCATGTCTTGTCCGCAAAAGTTATATCACGCTTAGGAACAATGTCATTGTGACTCTTCCTTCGTATCCTCATTGTAGGAGAGACACTTTGAACAACTCCACTAACATCTGGAATTAATAATGATATGGGTCATATTACACAAAAGAACGAGTGAACAGGAAATAATCCTTTGTTGATTCTAAGACTGGTTCTTACATACACGCTCCTTCCCATTGACATAAGGATCCATCTCTTCAATCTCAACAAATGTGAATTTTGCTTAAGGAATTATGATATGGTTTTTAACGGCTGCCGCATGTTCACAAGGGATGCCCAACATTTCCCAACCCCTACATGTGCAAGTACGCTTTGTAATGTCCACATTCAACAAGGTGGTTCCAATAGAAACCCCAAAGATTCCGTTCATGAAAGGAGTGACCGGATACACCTCACCCTTGGCAATTTTCTGCTGAACTTTTTCTTCAATTTTTGGCCCTATGCATCCCTTCCAATTGTTTGATTCCTCTTTATGTTTGACAAGCATAGAACCTAACTTAACCATATGCTCCATTAGAAATGTACAAATGGAGTGATGTCTTTCATTCCTTAGCCAAGCATTAAACGACTCGGCAAGGTTTGTGGTCATTTTATCCCATCTTTGTTTTGGGAATTTGGACATAGCCCAATGTTCGGGTTCATTTTCTTCAACCCATTTGGCCAAAGCGTCATTGTATTTCCGTAGTTCAAACATGGAAACATTGTAATCTTGCTCTAACCTTGCATAGGCTATACTATCAAGGAATTGGAGTGCATTTTCTTTACCTTTGTTCCCTCTTGTGTTATGCTTGCTCAAGAAAGAGCTGAAATTTTCCTTCAAGTGACGGTAACAGTAGGCATGGTTTTCAAGCCCAAACACTTCAGGAACACTACGAAGGAGGGCGGGATGTCTATCCGAGATAATAACGACTTCCTTATCTCCAACAAGCTTCTTCAAATTTTGCAAAAACCAAGACCAATCGTCATAATTTTCTGAGCTCATCACGCCAAAGGCTAAGGGGAACATGGCGTCATTAGCATCGTATGCGGTCGCCGAAAATAACGCACCCCTATATGGCCCACTCATATGGGCGGAGTCAATAGCTATGATTGGCCGACACCCCATTGCAAACCCTTGGATAGATACCGAATGAGCAACAAAGAGTTGCTCAAAATGTCCATCACTTGAATGCCCCAACTCAACAATGCTGCCCGGATTTGTTGCAACCATTTTCTCACACATCCAAGGCAACAATTTGTAATAATATTTGGGTTCTCCATAAATGCGCTCATTTGCCTTCTCCTTGATATTCCATGCTTGAAGATACGTCAATTGCATCCCATGTTGCCTTTGAAAGTCTTTACAAATTTGGCGGGGTTGGTAATTGGGAGTGGACCGGATGACATCATCAATAAGCAATGAAGCCCGATTAGATCTCACTAAAGGTTGGCATGCAACAACATCTTCCAAACTATGATTATGATGGTTATGAAAAGTGTGAACCTGGACGATGTTCGAATCCCCAATTGGACGAGCTGTGACTTTCCAAGGACATTGAGTAACTGTGCAAACAACTGTCATGTGTTTCGTACTATTCCTCGTGAAGTGATAACGGAATCTACCAGCAATTGACATCAAATAAACGGCATCACGGAACTTGGCAGCATTGGAGAAGGTATGTCCACTACCCATAATGGAATTTTCAAACCGCCTTGAGTCACGTTCGACTATATTTGCTTCCGCACATCTATGGGAAAACCCATATGACTCAATTGTAAGAGAGTCATTACAGATATTAATTGGCAGATCGCCACCGGATGGAAGTAGGTGTGCAGAATTTGAACCAACAATAGGAGAAGGGGCACTACAAAGGGAAAAAAAAAATTAAGTGATCTACATATATTTGAAGAAAAGTTAATAGACATAGTGGATGTGATGTTGGGAAGGCTATCAGTACCTAGTCGGTGCTATACAGCCTTCAACAACTTCACTTGATGATGAGACATAGACGTGACAAAACATTTCGTTGAATCGAAACATCTTAAGTAGGGCTGCATCATCATGCAACGGTAGTAGACATGATGGCTCAAACTTGACCGTGAATTCCAATTTGATAGAATTCTGGTCAAAGTGCAGTGCATCACATAGTTTTGAAACGAAATCACTATGTGACATGTGCCGACTAACAACCATCGATTCGCTACGACCACCTTGATATTGAACAGACCCTCCAACACATTTAACTAGCTGACCGCCTTCATGAATGTAACAGAACATGTCCTCTTCCATCACCTTAATTAAATAGAAACTTGTTACAAAAAAAATGACAACAAAAGTAAATAGGGATTATGTATGAATATAATGATGAAGGAAAGAGGAGAAGAAAGGGTGGAGAGAAAGGCCATAAAGGGGTCATCGTCGGGCCATGTGATGGTAATCGAACGTCTAAGATTTTTTTCTTAGTGACACATAAGACAAAGAGGAAACGAGGGAGCATGGATTGAAGGGCCCCTTTCTATATTGAAATCCTTAGTATATACATGTATCCATAATCTAATGCCATGAAGTTGCTTAAGGAATATGAATGTTGGCTTCCTCCCTACCCACATTTCCCATGTCCTCATCTCTAACCGATATTCTATGTTTCTTTCCACTTCCATTCCTCATCATCCTAAAAACATAATGGAAACATTTTATATAGGTAACATTTTTGCCCTCTCCTAAAAATTAAAATGGAAACCTACAACGATCCCACCCCAACACTTTGCTACGCCAACCAGGTTTCAAGGGCTATGAAAAGGGAGACCAAAATAAGCATTGAAGATAACTTTTAAGAAGCAAGAACCAGCAAAAAAGAATCTGGAAGCTAATATAAACAAATCTCAATCAAATTACAGCATATACCCTGACTATGCAGATTCTATCACTCAAAATATTATGTTCAACTATTGACCATTAAGCATGCAAGTAGAGGTGGCCAGAAACAACATGACACTGAAGGCTTGATTCAAACATGAAGTTGGTTGGCAACGAATGATTCATATAGCAGTACGACTGAAGTAGCTGGATCAAAGACTAGTTGAATTAATTCATAAGGTTTATGCAGATATAATATAGTCTCTACAACATATTGTGGTAAGTATCCAATAAGAACTTGAAGCTGTATTTACTAATAGATAGTGCAGGCATGTGATATTCTATATAGGATTGGTGAACAGTATAAAATGCAACAAAAAACAATTGAAAACACCTCAAGTATTCTAAACAAAAAATTTCCAATCATAACACTACCCCACCCCCATATACTTTCTTCTCTTCTAGAAAGACAAGAAAGATAAGTTAATTATATAAAAAGATACAAATATTTTCCTAGAAAGATATCTTTAACCAAACCAATGATATTCCTACAGTTTAAATACAAAATCCGAAACTTCTGAACAAATTCTTCATAGATAAAGATGAAATGTGAAAAAGAAGCCATGTATCCAACCCTAAGTAGTCATAATTAAAGCTTTGGTGAGCTAAGTGAAATGTTCTCTGTTTATTGTTTCACAAGTTAGCAAGCTTCCACAGCCCAACAACGTCAAAAGATACTGTAAAACGCAAAGGGAATTTTTATTAAAATCTCCATCAATTAAGATTAAAGCTCTCAAGTCTCAATAACAATCTCTATCTAGCAACAACTAGAAGAGAAAGTATCAGTTAAAGAGGATTAACTTCATAATTATTTGTTTACAGAGGAGAGAAAAAAAATGACCAATATCCATAAAATGCCTGAGTGCCTAGCTTCTAACCAATGCAATAATAATTCCTAAATTGTACCACAACAGAATTGCTAACACTTAAGCTACAAGAGTTAGAAATTAATTAAAAAATGCATTAATTTTGTGTTACAAGGTTTAGAAATCAATTTAAAACATGGAAAGGGTGTGGACTAGAAACAAAAGCATACTTGTTATCGTATGCCAATTAGTCAAAAAAATCTCCAACCTAAATATATTCTCAGCAACAATGCCACAAACATAGTGATGATTACATGGTCTCGGAAAGTGAAGTTAGTGTCGTAGTGAACATAACATGTACATAACAGCTAATAATAGTTCCACGGTTATAAAGAAAAGATGATTGCAGAAACATCACAATAATTATTGTTTTACCCTAGATTCGCTTGATGTTCTACCAAGAAAAAGATAGACAGAGACATAGACACCCATACAGAGAACAAATAAGCAGCAACATAGGAAAAAGCAAATACCTCAACAACAGTTCCCAAGTAATCTATGAATGTTGGAATCTTGCCTTTTGCAAACAGTCCATATATATCTGTAATCCAACAATAAGAAGTTGAGAATGGGAAAAGAAGAAGGGACAGGGCAGAAATTTCAAAGCTGACATACAATACATAATGAAAAAGCTAAAAATCATTAATGCTTATTGTAAATAACATAGGTTTCTTCTTGTATGTTTTAACAGGAAGAAGTTAAAGTCACTTATGTTTGTAAATAAGTATCACAACAAAATAAACATTTTATATAGGTAACAATTTTTTCCTCCCCTGAAAATGAAATTGGAAACCTACCAGCATCCCACCCCAACACTTTGCTACTTGAACCAAGTATCAAGGGTTATGACAAGTGGCAACATAATAAGCATTTAAGACAACTTTTGAGAATCAAGAACCAGGAAGAAATAATCTCGTAGCTAATATAAACAAATCTGAATAAAATTACAGCATATAATTTCAAATTAGATAATTAAAATTGTATTTTTGTAATGATGAACCTTAACAAATTTAAAATAAATATATCTTATCAAAGAGTATCATAGTCCAATGGTAGCAGTGATTGAACCCAACCCACGGTTTTCATTTAATAAAAATTAAGATGGATAAGAACCCAAGCTTTCGATTTTTAACTGAGAAATTCACACAACAGAGAGAAAAGAGAGAGAAGAGAGAGAAGCTAAGGACCCTCCATTTGGCACAAAGTAAGAAAACCTTATTTGCTGTTTGATGTGAAGCTCTATGCATTAAAAAAAGGAAAAACAAATTATAAACTTAATTTAAAAAAAAAAAAAAAAAAACAGCTCTCTAGGTGGCAGGAGAGGTGGGTTTTGGTTCAAATAGCTTATACTGCCTCTGGCATCTGTTCTTGAATTCTCCAACTTTGTCTCCCAAACATGTCCTAATTCCCAACAGCTCATATTGCCACACCTACTCATTAGGGTTTGCATCAGTTTCCATTAACATTTAACTTAAAAGAGTTTAAAAATTCAATCAAGGTCAAACAAAATCAACCATCCCACAGAGCAGAAGTTACATAGATATTCGAGAAAATCAGTCATGTCACAAACTAAGCATCTAATCACACAACAGAAGTTCATAAGTTCAGCTTTCCTCAATCCAACCAGCTTTGAATACATGCTTATAGGCTTATATAATCTGCTCCTTACCACCTTTAAACAAAACCCTTGAACGAATTAAACCAAAAAACCCAGGAAAAAAAAACAAAAAAAATTAGAAGAAGCACAGAAAATTAGGATTACAATCAATCAATCCACAGAAAGTGCTAAAAAAACATTAATAAACAAACACCCAACATAAAAACAGCAAGCTTTTATTAAAAGAACACAAAAACAAATAAAATAAAAACATACCCACAACTTTATCTTACCTCAAGAACCAAATCCAAGAGCGAAAAAAGAGTTTAAAAATTCAATCAAGGTCAAACAAAATCAACCATCCCACAGAGCAGAAATTACATAGGTATTCGAGAAAATCACTCATGTCACAAACTAAGCATCTAATCACACAACAGAAGTTCAGAAATTCAGCTTTCCTCGGGTTCAAAATAAAAACACTAATTAATCGTCAATCTCAAGAGAACCTAAATCCCAAAAATTAGGCCAAAAACCTAAATTATGTGCACTGAATTGTTCCAGATGCATGAAATCAATGAAAAAAATTACCAAACAAAAATAGTAATCAGGAAAGACCAAGTAAAGAATACAAAAAAATGTACATATTTATCGTTCGTTCGTGTGGTCGCCGGAAGAAAAAAACCGGGAATAAAGAACAAAGCTCGAGATTTACAGCTGCGCCTAAAAATTTGCTCTCTTTCATTGCAAAGAAACCAACAACAATACAAAAAAAAATAATCATATAAGTTTCGCCTCATATTTTCCTCATTTACCTCAGTTTTCTGAGCAACCAAAGAGAAGCTAAAAGGACTAGAAAGCGAATCTAACTTGAATAGTGTAAGAGAGCTCATAACAGAGTGGAAATCTCTAAATGAAGGCGAGAACCTGGAGATGAAATCGCTTTATCTGAAGAAATTTGCGGATCAGTAGTACAGCGACACGCGTGAATCAATTACAGCTTACAAGCTTTCGATTTTTCATTGAGAAATTCACACAACAGAGAGAAAAGAGAGAGAAGAGAGCGAAGCTAAGGACTCTCTGTGACTCTCTCTCCTTTTGCCCTAACCTGGGTTCCCCAAATTTCAGAGTCGAGTGTTGCGTGGGCTTTATCTGAAGAAATTTGCGGATCAGTAGTATGGAGACACACGTCAATCGATTACAGCTTACAAGCTTTCGATTTTTCACTGAGAAATTCACACAACAGAGAGAAAAGAGAGAGAAGAGAAAGAAGCTAAGGACTCTCTGTGACTTCTCTCCTTTTGCCCTAACCTGGTTTCCCCAAATTTCAGAGTCGGGTCTTGCTTGGGTTTTGCTAACTTGTTTAAGATTTTTGTGTTTATTTATTAAAAGCACAACCCGTGACATGGAGAGGGAGATGGCTGCTGACATGGATGTGGAGGGGTAATTTTGGAAATGAAATTATAAACAGTACATAGTGCATGAAAAGGATAATTTTTTCGGCAACAGTAGACATATTTTGGGTTATGGAAACTTGGGTTATGAAAAAGCTATTAGGCCCAAATGGGCAGGCCAAAACACAGTTTTCCCTATATTGTATCATAAGAAAAAGAAAGGAAAAAAAAAGAGTGGAGGGGGAGGGGGAGAGGTGGGGGGCTATGTTGTAAACAACAGGGTAGCCTGTGTAAAGTCCCCGGTTTTTACTTAAAGACCTCATTACCCATTAGGAAAAGGGTCAGTGACCTATTATTAATAATGCAAAATTACCCAAAGATGGATATTTGAATTTATTTTTATTTTTTTGGAGAATTTAAGAATTGTTGACACAATATAGTGAAACTGCATATACAAATATTGGGGTCATTAGTTCACATGACTTAAGCGATTAAGAACATTGAAGAGGAGATATGTTGCTTGATAAGCCCACCTGTCTACATCTTGAGCAGCCACAGTTTGTTGCTCATGAGACTTTTTGGAAGACACCTCCAGGGATAAGATTGAGTAATTTAAATTCCATTAACAGAGTTCCTCTCTTTCATTAGCCTTTAGGCCCTTAGGAATCAAGCTTAAACTCGAAAGATTCTAAAATCTTACTCCCTTCTAACCTCAGGAAATTTTTGAGAGCTTAGGTATCCACAAATATCTTGGTACATTCTAACAAGTCCTATACCACTTTCCACCATTCAATTTATCCCAAAATAGCATAAATGTCAAGGGGATACAGGAGACCAGAACTAATAAAGGCAATGACATTAAACGAGAGAAAAAAATATCGAAGCATGATAGAAGAGTTAAATACTTAAACAAGTTAGTGTTGGTATTTTAATTATAGTATTCCATTAATACAGTACCAAAATACTGGATGCCATATACTTTTGTCTAACAATGGATGGAATAATAGATATACAAGCACAAGAAATATGTTTCACTAACATGAAAATGAAATTTATGAAAGGTGGCTAGATTCGAGAAATACAAACAGGATAGAACACCTATGAAGCATGAAATATTTTTGAACACAAACTTTAACAAATCCATAACATGAATAAATGTTTGGAACCACCACACTAGATCAGCAATCTGTAGCTTCTCAATATCATAACTGTTACAGCTATATTCAACTTCTAACCATATAAGCTAAGCCTATGTTTTGTTTCTGGAAAGTTTTAAGGAAAAAAAAAAGAGCAGAGAAATATAAGAAAAAATTATAAAAGTTTTCTTTTATTTGATTGTCCATTGAAAAGTTGAAGGAAAGAAACTTAAATTGCTAAAGAATGTAATTTCCACTAACTTTCCTCATTTTTTGTTAAGGAAAATGGACACCACCACCACCCCAACCCTTTTCTTTCATTTTTCTTTTCTTCATCTTTCGCATGGTACCCAAACATGAGAAAACCATTTTCACTAGCATTTTTTCCTTTCCTTTTCTTATTACTTTCCAAGAACCAAACATAAGGTAAGTTCATGACACCCTTTCTAACACAACCATTAATAGACGGCTCAAGGTACTTCTAACAGTGAAAGAAGAATTTCACAAATGCTTATAGTAAATTACAGAATAAGCCAAAAGTGAAGATAACATCTATTAATACCTGCCTTCTTCATCTTCCAAATTCTGAAGATGTTGTTTTTCATCTTCACTTAAGTCCAATGCAACTTGGACGTAGGAAAAATTAGAACAAAAAAATAAGCAAGCATTCTTTTCTCAGCATCATCATGCAAAATTTTCCAGCATAGCATAAAAGGAAATCACAAAGAAAAATAAAAAATTAAAAAATCAGAGAATGGAAATCCATTTTCACCTCCATATAAAATACACCATGAAAAACATTGGAATCTAGTAAAGCTCTAGGTAAAAGAGGTATTTCAGGCCAATTTAAGAGCTCTATCAGAAATTCAAATGTCCATTCTGAAATAGAAAATTTAAAACCTAATTGAAACTTAACTATGCAATCCGAGTACCATAAAAACATTGAAAAAGTCACACAAATACTCGCATAATCTTATCAATCGAAAGGTTATAATACAAGGTGCAAAAGACCAGAATCAGAAATAAGTTTCACATTCTACAAAACTTACACTAAAAAGAGAAAGTTAAAAGGTCACAGACAATCGAAAATAACCAGAAAATAAAGGAAAATAAAATAAAAGGGACCTGTTTGGCGATAAGTTCTCTCTTAGAGTGGGATGGGAGTTGGGAGACACTCATCTAATATATAGGGAAAGTTGTGTTTTTTTTCCCTCCCTCTGTTTTATGGATCTAGGGTCTCTTTGCTTTTGTGCCATTTGAATTAAATTTCACAAACCCTAAACCCACGATTTTTTAGCCAGGCTGAAAAATACCACCTTTGCCTGCAAATCGTGATCAGATTACCAAATAGCATCTTATTGTGCCATTGGAATTAAATTTCACAAACCCTAACCCACGATTTTTGAACCAGGCTCAAATATACCACATTTGCCTGGAAGTTGTGGTCAGATTACCAAATAGCATCTTATTGTGCCATTGGAATTAAATTTCTAAAACCCTAAACCCACGATTTTTGAGCCAGCCAGAAAAATACCACCTTTGCTTGCAAATCGTAATCAGATTACGAAATAGCATCTTATGTTTTAAAAAAAAAAAAAATCAAAAAGCTTGGACAGCTCGTCAACAATGCAAAACAACATTTACCCCAAATTTTTTCTCAACAGCCAAACAAATTGTTAAATGGAAACTCACCTGCGATTACTCCAAAAGGAAGACGAAGCTCCACCGCCGATTCCAGAAACGACCCATGAAAATGCAGGCAAAAGGAGAGACTAGGGCAAAAAGCGAGGAAGTCAGAGCGTTTCCCCAAATTTTTGAGTCGGGTCGTGGGTTTTGCAAATGCTAACTCTAAAGCTTAATATTTTTGTGTTCCATTATTAAAAACACAACTTCCCGTGCTTACACGGATAAGGAGATGGCTGCTGACATGGAAGGCTGGAGGGGTAACTTTGGAAATTAAATTATAAACAGTGGATAGTGCATGAAAATTATATTTTTTTTGGGAACGGTGGACATATTTTGGGTTATGGAAAGTTGGGTTATGAAAAAGCTATTAGGCCCAAATGGGCGGGCCAAAACACAGTTTTCCCTTTTCCTTAACCTTAGCCTAAACAAAGCAGTATCCACAAAACAAGTACAAAAAGTAGGGATAAGGCTGCGTGCATTACTTGTGGTGGATTGAGATCGCCCCTTCGTGCGTGTCAAAGCTTGAAAATCGTCCCACATGTTGTCCACCACATACATCAAGCGGTAGGCCTCATCTAGCCAGATTTTGACTAACGGTTTTGACATCTGCTTGTTCTCGGCGTTATTCATCACTCCAACAATGCGCACTTGCAACTTCCTCAGTTTCTCGAGCTCAGTTTGAAAATGATTTTGGCGTGCAAACTCATCCACATCAGAGGAGGTCAACATGCCAAACAACACCCCAGAGGAAGAATAAAGAGCAGCACCTCCGACAGCTTCCATTCTTGATTTCAGGAGATGGAAGAGATGCAGAGAGAGAGAGAGAGAGAGATGGAAGGCGGAAGGCGTGCACAAGCGAACTAGAAAAGATGTAGGTATCTCGTGAAAGCTTCAGCAACTTAAAAGGCGATGTTTGGTTTGTGGGGAATAGGAAGTGGGAATGATAATCACATTTTTTGAATAAATTGTCTTTAAAGATAATTTTTATTTTTATTTTATTAAAAAATTATAATTTCAATTTTATATAATATAAAATAAATTTAATTTCAAATCTTATTAAAAATAAAAATAATTTTATAATTATAAATAAATTAAAGAATAAATAGTTTTTAACAAAATATTAATAGTAATATAATAATAAAATCATAAATTATATATTTGTATAAATATTATAAAAAGAAATTGGACACTAACATCTTATAAAAGAATAATAAATTTATTTTATTAAAAATAAAAAAATTAAAATTAATAATTGTCAATATTATTTTTAAAAATTATTAAGTTTATAACTTTGTTTTTAAAAATTACTTCTCAGTAACAACAATCAAACAATTATATTGATTTTTGAAAATAATTTTGTTTTTAACTTCCGAGCCCTACTAATTTTTTATTATTTAGTAAAAGAACTCTCAAAATATTAGTTTTCTAAATTAAAATAAAATATTACATTAAACTTTGTGCATAATATGGGAGTTTAAAAAAAAAAGAATGAGAATAAAATATTATTTTAAATTATATGTATGGATATTATTATCAATTTATTTTTATTTTTCTTTTATTACTTAATATTTAAATGAAAATAAATAATCATTCAATCTTATATTCTTATATATTTCCAAACACAAAAGAATCGAATCACCAAACTTATTACTATTCAATGAAAAATAAGAATTTTCATTCCCATTTATTATTCTCATACACCAAACATGACTTAAATTAAAATCATAGCACACCAAACATGACCCCAAAATTTATCACAATTTTATTTTTATATTAATTTTAAATCCTAATTATATGTGTTTTTTTTTTCTCCACTCACCTTTTAATTTTTTAGTTTTCATTATTTCATAAATTATTTTTTTATTTTATATTTTTATTTATTCATTTTATTTGTTGTTATTATTATTATTATTATTATTATATTATATTATATTATTATTTTTTTATTTTTTTTATTTTTTTTATTTTTTTTATTTTTCCTTTCATTTTTCCTTTCTTCTCTCTCTTCCACTTCACCAACCCCCAATCACCCCCACATGGCATGCCCCTCTCATTTCTTCAATGTCTTCTTCTCTTTATTTTTTTATTATTTTTTTCTCTCCTACTCACTCTCATTTCTTTTCCTTTTGCCCCCCACACCACGTGACATGCCCCTCCTCATTTCTCTTCCCCCCCCCCCCCCCCCCCCCCCCCCCAATGAACAGTGCTTCCCTTTTCTCCATTCCTCTTCTTCTTCCCACAGCCAGCCCTCCATTTTTCCTTCTCTTCCTCCTCCATTCTCCATTTTTTTTTCTTTTTTAGTTTTTCTCCTTCTGTTTTCCCAAGAGGGCCGACCCCATTTTATTTTTTATTTATTATTTATTCTTTATTATTTATTATTTCCTTTTTCTTCTTCCCCAAAAACACCCGGCAGTCGGCTTCCCCATTTCTCTTTCATTTTTATTTTTTTATTTTTTTTTTATTTCAATTTATTTTATTTTATTTGTTTTTCCCAAAAAACCATCCACTACTGCCTTCAAGATCACCGATCAGGCGCCGTCGATGAGCCCCAATTCGCAGGCGACCTCCTCTCTTTTCCCCTCATTCTCTCACTTCCCGTATCACTCATTTTCCATTATTATTATTATTATTATTATTATTATTATTATTATTATTATTATTATTATTATTACTTTTCTTTATTTTTCTTCATTTGGTTTTGATTTGGTTTTAATAGCAGTTGTAGTTTATGAAATTTGAATTATTGGATTAATATGTAATTTGGGTTAATTTGATGGATTATTTTGAAATTTGTTAATTTGGGTTTGTGGTTTTATTGTATTTGGTGATTAATTTGGGATATTTGGATTATATCAATTGCATATTATTTATTTGGACTTAGACCTATTGTTAATTGGTTATTTGTTTAGGCTTATTGGATTGAGTTTAATATATTGTTTCATTTGACTATGTATATTATTAATGTGAGTTTGTTAATTGATATGAATTTTGGGCCCACAATGTGGGTGAGATTCGTTGGATGATTTGAATATTTGATGTGGGCTTGACCAATTCGAACTATTTAATTTGGACATGGGACAATTGTGATGTATATTAAATTAGGTTTGAATTATGAGATATTAAATTTATGTCTAATTGAATTTATTTTAGTTTATCATGTTTTAGGTTTGATTAATTGAACTTATATTTTGACTATTAATTTGGAAACTTTAAGTTAGGATCTGAGATATGTAAGATATTTTTGTTGAACTATATTAGTTAATTTGGGTATATTTTTTTAATCGGTGAAATTTATTGGGCTAATTTGAAGTTTGAATTTGGGTTTGAATATCCATTGTGAATTTTATACATTTTTAAATATTTACATTTGTATTGTTTTTGCTTTTGCATGGGCTCATTCTACAATCTTATTGGCTGAGTACGAATTGATGACACGTGGAGTTTGTTGTAAGTTTATTTGGGTACATATTTTATTTCTTACTTTTATTTGGTTTTATTTTTATTAGTTCTTATAAATATTCGTTCGTATATATTTATTGAGTGTGTATAGAATTGGACATCGAACAAACTAGAAATTTTGTTTAAATGAGAGGAAGAATTCAATAAATGTATTTTGATAAAACAATAATTTTAAAATATTATTTTTAATAAAAGAAAGTTTTTTTTATCATTTATAAAAATTCATAAAAATGTATTTAGAAAAATCCAAAATAGAATTCGAAAAATTGTTTTTAATAACATTGTCCGAAAATTTCTTTGTTTAACAAAAATTGTCCAAAATTTGTTTTGTAAATAAAGTTATCCCAAAAATTAATTTTTAATAAAATTGTCTAAAAATATTTTTTCAAATGAATTATTTTTCTTTAATTAAAATAGGAGTAAAAGTGTTTTTCAGAAATAGAGGATTTAAATCTTTGTTTTTCTTTTATTAATTGAAATTTCTTTTGCAAATAAAGTTATGTCATTTTAAATAATTTGTAAAAATCACTTTTTTAAATGAAAATGAATCTAAATACTTTTGTAAATAAAATTGTAAAAATTCATTATTTTCTAGTAAAAGCAAGTAAAAATAATTTATGTGCCCAAATTAAAATTTCGTAATAAGTTCTTTTGATACAATAAGTGTAAATAGTTTTTTTGAAAATTGAATACAAATGAAATTGAGAAAATAAACTGATTATTTTTTGTAAGTAAATAAATTAAAATCATCAATTCAAAATCATTTTTTATAAAATCCTTTGAAATTTCTTGGAAACTATTTTTTTTTTATTTAGTTCAATAAATCATTTTTTGCATAATTCTCTTGTCATTTATTTTGTGTATTTTTGTAATTAGATTTCATCATTATCTTTTATATGTATTGATTTTCACCATAATTTGTACATTGATTATTTTTCTTGGTATCCATAATTAATTAATTAATTACCACAATTTCCTTAATTTGTTTAGTAAATGTCGTATGTATACGGGCTTAGAGGGGTGCTACAGCTCACCATCGTACCTTCCCAATAAGTAACCTGACCCCCAGACCCAAACTTAGTTTTTTATAGACCTATTTTTCCTTCAGGAGTCACACTTAGGGTTTTCTTTCTTATTTTGTCTTTCCCTTAAAAAAAATAAAACAAAAATAAGTGGTTACTCCAAGTCTTTTTCTAAAAATCACATTTTCACCCAATAAAATAAAAAACGAGTTTCGTCATCGAGTAGGAACGTATCAAGCAAAATACGGGGTCCACAAAATAGCGACTCCACTGGGCACCTTTTTTTAGAGGGTCAAACTTGAACTCAAGTTGAGAGGAATGTGGTGTTTGATTGGTCGATCAGTGGATACACCTCTCTACGTGTCTTTGTATGATTGGTTGTTGATTACACATTGAGAGCTTTGATATGTTTATCTGTGATACATGATTAGCTGTTATGTTCATTTGTGATGTTGACATGTTGATTACATCAATTGATTCTTTTACCTACGTTAGCATAGTGACTCTTCTTGTTGTATGATTATCTTGCTTTCCTGGACATGTATATTCTCATTTTTGTATATCTCATTCATTTTGGCATGATTGATTTTATTTGTTGTATATTATATTGTTTATCTCGACATATTGTCTATTCTTGTTATATTCCTATCTTGCTTATCATATTCTTGCCTAGCTTGTGTGTAGATATGAGTGATATACATGTTATTTGCATGACTGCTTGGTGCATGACTGTTATTCTTTTATGTGATGCATGTATTGCTTGTCTATGTGGGACACACATCTATCTCCTTACCTCCAACTCCCTAGACTCGGTCGACCTTGTTTCACTTGATCTCGTATTTGATATGAGACTTGTTACTTTGTTTGCTCTTCGACCGAGCTAGTGATTAGGAATAGGGTCTAGCGACGGGCTATATCGATGTTTGGGAGCATTTTGGAGGAGGATGACACGTTGATGTTGATTGGAGTCCGATCTTTGAAGACCTGTATAGCCTAGAGCTAGGTTTCATGGATATTTGTGTGATCGGTGTGTTTCTTTTTTCTACTTTAGCTTCATAAGATTTTCGGATGCACCCACGCCACTCACCGTGATCTTTAGTCGACTACTGAGTGTTGAGAGTTTTGAGAGGTTTCACCATAGAAAACCCCCTGGGATGTCGAGGTAGTGCATGTGTGGAGGTGATAACCACCTTGCATGGAAGCACCCTGTCTCTTCAGAGACGTGCAGAGGGTTGCGTCGGAGGGTGTGATCGCTTCTGCTAGGGATCTTTTAAAGTCCACCCTTATCATTTTAGAGCCACCTTGACCTCGTAGGTTGAGCCGTAGATCCTTCGATTAGGACTCCCTCCCTACACGTGGATGCATCTAAGGGCCTTCAAAGCCTCTTTGGTCATAGTTTGGATTCAATATTCCCTCTTTTAGTCTCCAGTTGAGAGTGTACTAAGATCAGTACGAGTTTGAGTTACAGTCAGAAAACCCTTCTACACTTTGATGCTTTGCTCATTCCAGTTCAAACTAACATTTCTTCCATGTTTTCACTATGCATACCATATCTCATGCTTCATGCTCTTTGGGATTGGTTTTTCATTCTCAGTGTGGATTTACCATCTTAGGTCAAAGTAGAGGGGAACTTATTTCACTTTTTTCGAGAGATCAGACATGGATTAGCGGGTTGTCACAGTTGATCAACTCACGATCACCATGGCTTCTATTCAGGAGGCCTTGGCCAATCTCAGACAATAGATAGACAGTCGGTAGAGTAGACAACTTATAGTTCAGGATGAGACACCTTATGATTCATTGCCACCTTATCTATTACATGGTCATTCTGAGGTTGCCTCACCTGTAGTAGTACAGACCACAATCCTTGAGGATATGCATGCATGGATCATATTGAGCAGCAAATCAGGCAGTTAAGGGTATCTGACAGTTCATCAGCTTGAGATGATCTTGATAGTATACCAATGGCCAATCTATCGGCCAAGTTCAGGATGCTTGGCATTGAGAGGTACACGGGCGTTGGTTGTCCATGTACTCATCTTCGACTCTACAATACTGTGATCAAGGCCCATGGGTTAAACGAGTCACGGATGATCATGTTTCCTTTATCTTTGTGTGGCGCAGCCCAACATTAGTTCGCATCTTTGGAGTCCTCGCGACGCGGGACATGAGATGACCTAGCTTAGGAGTTTCTGTGACAGTTTTCATTTAGTACTGTCGTAGATGTGTCGAGGAGAGAGCTTGAGGGTTTCAGACAGAGATCAAATGAGTCCATTTCTTCCTTCATCTCTCGCTGGTGGGGGAAAATATCAGAGATTGTTAATTGACCATTATAGAAAGGTGACTTAGTCTTGAGGGTCATCAAAGGATTGATTAGAGATCCTAGAGGAAAGTTCAGACCCAGCTGGAGCGAACCTTATTTCATCAGGGAGTTGACCCCAGAAAGCGCTTCATGGTTGATGGATTTAGATGGAAACCAATTCTCGGAGCCGACTAATGTGGATCAGCTAAAGAGGTACTATGTTTGAGACCATGGTCACAGGATGGGTGGCCATCATTTCGGTTAGCCATATACCTTGTTATTCCATTTTGATATATAGTCCGTTGCTAGCCCATTGAGCCTCGCATGCACATTATAGTCTTTCTTTCTTATCGCCTTCCTCACATTTTTCACACCGGGATAAGGGCCCTTTAGTGTATGCATTCATTGTTTGGGAGTTCTATGAACTTTAGACCTAGGGGCGCATTCTTCTCATTATCTTTCCTCATCACTGCATCACTGCATTCCATCGTATCTCATTGGTTGTGGGTTTTGGCCAATTCGAACTATTTAATTTGGACATGGGACAATTGTGATGTATATTAAATTAGGTTTGAATTATGATATATTAAATTTATGTCTAATTGAATTTATTTTAGTTTATCATGTTTTAGGTTTGATTAATTGAACTTATATTTTGGCTATTAATTTGAAAACTTTAGGTTAGGATCTGAGATATGTGAGATATTTTTGTTGAACTATATTTGTTAATTTGGGTATATTTTTTTAATCAGTGACATTTATTGGGCTAATTTGAAGTTTGAATTTGGGCTTCAATATCCATTGTGAATTTTATACATTTTTAAATATTTACATTTGTGTTATTTTTGCTTTTGCATGGGCTCATTCTACAATCTTGTTGGTTGAGTACGAATTGATGACACATGGAGCTTGTTATAAGTTTATTTGGGTACATATTTTATTTCTCACTTTTATTTGGTTTTATTTTTATTAGTTTTTGTAAATATTCATTCGTATGTATTTATTGAGTGTGTACAAAATTGGACATCGAACAAATTAGAAATTTTGTTTAAATGAGACGAAGAATTCAGTAAATGTATTTTGATAAAACAATAATTTTAAAATATTATTTTTAATAAAAGAAAGTTTTTTTATCATTTATAAAAATTCATAAAAATGTATTTAGAAAAATCCAAAATAGAATTCGAAAAATTGTTTTTAATAACATTGCCCGAAAATTTCTTTGTTTAACAAAAATTGTCCAAAATTTGTTTTGTAAATAAAGTTGTCCCAAAAATTAATTTTTAATAAAATTGTCTAAAAATATTTTTTCAAATGAATTATTTTTCTTTAATTAAAATGGGAGTAAAAGTGTTTTTTAGAAATAGAGGATTTAAATCTTTGTTTTTCTTTTTTTAATTGAAATTTATTTTGCAAATAAAGTTATGTCATTTTAAATAATTTGTAAAAATCACTTTTTTAAATAAAAATGAATCTAAATACTTTTGTAAATAAAATTATAAAAATTCATTATTTTCTAGTAAAAGCAAGTAAAAATAATTTTTGTGCCCAACTTGAAATTTCGTAATAAGTTCTTTTGATACAATAAGTGTAAATAGTTTTTTTGAAAATTGAATACAAATGAAATTGAGAAAATAAACTGATTATTTTTTGTAAGTAAATAAATTAAAATCATCAATTCAAAATCATTTTTTATAAAATCCTTTGAAATTTCTTGGAAACTATTTTTTTTTTTATTTAGTTCAATAAATCATTTTTTGCATAATTCTCTTGTCATTTATTTTGTATAATTTTGTAATTAGATTTCATCATTATCTTTTATATGTATTGATTTTCACCATGATTTGTACATTGATTATTTTTCTTGGCATCCATAATTAATTAATCAATTGTCATAATTCCCTTAATTTGTTTAGTAGAGGTCGTATGTATACGGGCTTAGAGGGGTGTTACGGTTCACCACCGTACCTTCCCAATAAGTAACCTAACCTCCAGACCCAAACTTGCTTTTTCATAAACCTATTTTTCCTTCAGGAGTTACACTTAGGGTTTTCTTTCTTTTTTTTTTCCTTAAATAAAATAAAATAAAAATAAGTGGCAACTCCAAATCTTTTTCTAAAAATCACATTTTCACCAAATAAAATAAAAAAACAAGTTTTGTCATCGAGTGGGAACACATCGAGCAAAATACGGGGTCCACAATGACCTAAATTAAAATCATATTACAAACTTTAGTTCCCAATACTTTTCCCAATGCCTAACACACAAAACCTGATTTACAATGTGACTTCCCACAATGGTTGAATTGCCAAAACCCGAAAAACCTAATTTTGAAATCAAAATATGTGAAATTTCGGGCCATAATGAAAATTAATTCAAAAGGGTAAAGTTAAATTGAAAATGATAAATAATATCGTATGATTTTTTTGTCACAAAAAATCCATAATATATCGTATAAGGCATTTCCATAGAATGATATTGGCATTAAAATACATGTAGCATTTTTGTTTTCCCAATTCTACCCAATCTAATTCTCCTTTTTCCTTTTTCTTCGTTTCTTTTTTTTTTTTTTTTTCATATTCATGCTTATGTTATTTTATTGCTACACTACATAAATACTAAATAAATCTCGTTTCAAATTTCATCACATTGTCTTATCTAAATATAAAAGAGATATTAATAAAAGAGATGTTTATAGAAAACATTATAAAATTACTTTTAAAAATTATTCTCAAACACCTTTATGTAGGAATTTGTTTTGAAAATGTAACCAAATAGGTCTTTAACTATCTTCTATTTTCATAATAACTAGTTCTCACTAAAGATTTAATGAAAATGTTTGATATGAAATTTAATTATTTTTCTTTTATAATAATCACATGAAAAGTTTTTGATTTTTCGAACTTGATGTACTTTTGATGTGGTTTTCTCACCTAACCATTTAAATACCAATATCGATAGCCAATTGAATTGAATCTTTTCACAAACTTGTCGCAACTTGTTATTTAATTCTCACAAACATATCATCAACTTATTTATTAGTTTTCAAGATTAATATTCAAATGGTTAGGTGAAAAACACCTTCCCAACTTGTAAGTTGTTTCGGATTTTTTTTTTCTTCCTTTTTTGTAAGGGGTTTAAGAGGACCAAACAAAACACAAAATTACAACTTTTTAACGTCATGATTAAGTGGGAATCCCACCTAACCATTTATGTGTATATAAATGGTTAGGTGGGAAGCACCTTATCATCTTGCAAGTGGTTTCACACTTAACAATTTTTCAATTCTAATCTTAAAAACAAATAATCTAGGGTTGGTATGTGGTCTTAGAGCGATCCTCAGAAATGAAAATCACATATATGATTTTGTAATAACGATGAGAGCAATGATGTTATCATTAACTATGATTATCTAACAGTTTAAATACAATTGATATAATCTCAAAATATGGTTTTTGAAGTGGAATATGTAGGTATGCACTTTAATAATTACTAGTAATTATTTTTATTATTGACAATTCAATTGATAATCAAATTTTTAATGAAAAAAGTAATTTTTTTTCTTAAATTTTTTCCTTTCCTTAAACTTTATAGTTGTAGATCTTTATATGAATCTAGATCATTAATAAGATCGAAATTTATTGGAACAAAACAAGTAAGTAAAGAAAATACAAATAAATAGGGTAAGTATATATCAAAAAATCAACTTTCTCACCTATACATTTTTCAATTCTAATCTTAAAAACAATTAATTTTGGTTTAGAAAAATAAGACAATTTTAGGGGTTTTTTTTCATTTTTTTTTAGTTATATTTATTCGCTTGCCCAAACAAAACACAAAACTACAAATTCACAATTACAAGTGAAGTCACCCCTTACTAATGATAGCAAGAAATTTGATTTTTCTCAACTAATATCATTTATATGGTAGTTAATTAAAGGTGAATTATCAAAAGTCTAGTAATAATTTTCTTCCATTGCCAATACAAATTCTTAACAATGGATTATTTAATAGTAATAAATTGTTGCTATATGTTGATATTATGTTAATGAGAAAATGTCATCAATAAAGACATGGGTGACCGACTAGTTCATTTTGGATCTAGCCTAAATTAAATTTAATAGAATAATGTTGTTACTCTATAGTTTATTATTCTGAGATGACTTCCTCAAGTCTCCTCTATGAATGTCTATATGCATATTTAGTAACAGGTTATTGCTATCAATTAGCCTATTCATGATGGAGACATGAGGTAGTCATATTGGAATAATAAATTACAAAGTGATAACATTAATTCTATTAAATTTAATTCAGGTGAGATCCAAAATGAATAAGCTAGTGACGACCTTGTTGATGTCAGGACTTCCTGTAAGCACTGTAACTTCCTGATATCTTCGCCCACTAAACTAAAAGTGACGTTTGCTTCCTCTCTCCTGCAAAAGATGTTCGGACAAGTTGCCCAAGCACACCCTCCAAAGCTTTAGTCAGATTGGTGATAAAGCGTATTGGTTTTATGAGGTCTCTGGAATGAATGCTTACCTCCCTTTTTCGTTGAGTCATCGGGAGCCTTTTATAGTGTCTGAAGCCTTGTCATATCTGTGATCAAAATAATTCTTTCAAATATTTAAACATGATAAATCATTGTTTTGTGGCTAGAGAATTTTGTTTTAGGTTAGAGTTTGACAAGCAAAACAAAATTCCTATGAAGACCCAATATTTGTCACACTAACAAAGAATTTGATGTTTGTAATAAATTTGATCCTCTTCATAAAACTTATAATTTGCAAACCTTCCTCCCATTGAATTACCCTTTCAAAGTTTCAACTTGCTACCTAACCAACAAGGTCCTACATGATTTGTTGCCAACACTAAAATGTCTACGAGTTTTATCACTCTAGCTATTAGATCATTGATTTTCCTAATTCAAAGGAAGTTTAAAGTATTTGTGCTACTTAGATATTTTTCACACCCTGATAAGAAGACTATTAGAATTTGAGAATTTTCTAGATACTTTAAGAAATCTTTTGTATCTTTTGTTAATAGTAGAATTAGGTGTAAAGGTGTGAAGATCCGTATTTTGTGGAATTTGTTTTTGAAAAAGCTAGATGTGTTAGTTGGGTTTGGCACTGACTCAACAGTAGTGTGCCTAAAATTGTAATATTTATATGTTAGCATACGAATGAAATTGTGTGTTCACATGCTATCAGAGCACCAAAAAAAATCTTAATAGGACTTGTGAGTGACAAAAAACCACCAGCAAGGCTTCCTCTAAAAACCCTCATGGCTTCCAGCAATACATCTACTCTTTCAACCCCAGTTTTCAATGGTGAAAACTATCAAGTTTGGGTTGTTAAGATGAAAGCTTACCTAAGAGGTCTTGGTTTGCAGTGGGTTGAAATTGAAAGGCAAATACAGCCTTTGGGAAACAATCCAATCCTTAATCAAATCATGGCTCATGATGAAGAAGAAACTAAAGCTCCAAGAACTTTATCTTACATCCATGTTGTTGTCTCAAAACCAATTTTCACAAGGATTATGGCTTGCGAAACACCAAAAGAGGCGTGGGACAAGTTCAAGGAGATGTATTTGGGGAGTGGCAGAACTAGGCAAATCCAGATTCTAAATTTGAAGAGGAAATTTGAAGTTTTGAGGATGAAAGACAATGAGTCCATCAAAGAATATGTAGACAGGCTTATGGAAGTTGTTAACAAAATCTGGCTTCTTGGTGAGGATCTAACATACCAAAGGGTTGTAGAGAAAGTTCTAGTGAGCTTGCTTGAAAGATTTGAGTCTAAGATCTCTTCACTTGAAGACTCAAAGGATTTAACCAAAATTTCTTTGGTTGAGCTTGTTCATGCTTTTCAAGCTTAAGAACAAATGAGATCAATGAGATAGGAAGATAGCAATGAAGAGGCTTTTCTTGCAATGCAAAAAAGAAAAGCTTCTCAAGGTGGATAGAAAAAGCAATTTGGTGAGAAGAAAGATAAAGAGAAGAATGAGGACCAAGGAAGGAAAAGTGGTGGCAAAAAGAGATATCCTTCATGTCCTCACTGCAATAGGCAGAGTCATTCAGAGAATTTTTGTTGGTATAGGCCAAGTGTGCAATGCAGATCATGCAAGCAATTTGGTCATGTAGAGAAGGTATTCAAGAATAAAAATGATTAGCAAGGGAAGCAAAGACAACAAACACAAATGGTTGAAAATCAACAGCAATAGGAGCAATTGTTTATTGTTACAAGTCATACAACAAGCATCTGTATAGAAACTTGGCTTATTGACAGTGGTTGTACAAACCACATGACTCCTCAATTGAGCTATTTCAGGGAGTTGGATCAATCATATAAGTCGAAAGTGAAGATTAGAAATGGAGATTTGGTTGATGTCAAGGGCAAGGGATTTGTTGCTATTGAGACTCCAACAGGTATTAAATATATCTCAGATGTGTTGTTTGTGCCTAAAATTAGTCAAAGCTTATTAAGTGTGGGTCAAATGCTAGAGAAGAATTATTCTTTGCATTTTCAACATATGTCCTGCATTGTTGTTGATAATGTTGGTTGTAAGTTGATGACTATAAAAATGAGAGATAAAAGCTTTCCAATTAAGTGGAAAGAGACTAATTTGCATGTCTATACCATTGTTGTTGATGAGCCTGTGTTGTGGCACAAGAGATTTGGCCATTTTCATTATACTGCACTTAAACACTTGCATCAGAAAGGCTTAACACAAGGCCCTACCTATCATTTATGATGAAAAAAATGTGTGTCAAGTCTGTCAATTTGGGAAGCAAAGTAGATTGTCGTTTCCTGTAAACAAGGCCTGGAAAGCTTCAGAAAGGTTGCAATTGATCCATACTGATGTGTGTGGACCAATGAAGACACCTTCGTTGAATGGAAGCAGGTATTTCATCTTGTTCATTGATGATAAAATAAGGATGTGTTAGGTTTTCTTTATGAAACAAAAATTAGAAGTGGTCAGTGTGTTTCAGAATTTCAAGGCCTTTGTGGAAAATCAAGCAAATTGCAGCATTAAGGTAATAAGATCGGATAATGGGACTGAATATACATCTGACAAGTTTGACAGGTTTTTGTGTTGAAGCTGGAATTGTACATCAGACTGTCACTTACTCCCCTCAACAAAATGGAGTGAGTGAGAGGAAGAATAGAACCATTATGGAGATGACAAGGTGTCTACTATTTGAAAAGAAAATGCCCAAGTATTTCTGGGCAAAAGCTATTAACACAGCTGTGAATTTGTTGAACAGACTTCCAACCAAAGCTGTGAAGAATAAAACTCCATTTGAGGCTTGGTATGGAGTTAAACCAGTTGTGGAGCACTTGAAAGTATTTGGGAGTTTGTGTTACACTCATGTGCCAGATGTGAAAAGAGACAAGTTGGACTACAAAGCTGAGATGGGAATCTTCCTAGGATATAGCTCAACCTCCAAGGGCTATAAAGTTTTCAATTTGAAAACAAAAAAAGTAATGGTTAGCAAGAACATCAAAGTTGATGAAGCAGCAATATGGAATTGGGAGAAAAATGAGATAGAAGTTGAAGATGTTGATCAAATTGGGGTAACCATACCCCAAATTCCAGTAGAAACTGAAGATGAAGTTGGTGTTGATAACTTAGATGATGTTCCAGTAAGAGGAACAAGGTCACTTGATGAAATATTTGAGAGATGCGATGTAGCATTGTAGGAGCCTACATGTTATGATGAAGCTACTAAAGAAAATGGGTGGAGAATTGCAATGGAGGAGAAGCTAAAAATGATAAATAAAAATGGAACTTGGGAGCTGGTTGATAGGCCCAAAAATCAAAAGATAATTGGAGTTAAGTGGGTTTTCAGAATCAAATATAACTCAGATGGTTCTGTAAACAAACTTAAGGCCAGATTGGTTAGTATGGTGTTGATTTTTCAAATAGTTTTGCTCCAGTGGCTAGGCATGATACTATAAGGCTTCTGGTGGCTTTAGCAGCAAAGATGGGCTAGAAAATTCATCATCTTATTTTCAAGTTTATAAATTTATTTTTCTTTTTACAAAATATATATAGATAAAAACTATTTTTTAAAATAATTATAAAATACTAAAAATAGGTTAACAATATTTCAACTTTATAAATTTATTTGTGTTTTATTCCCAAAAATATTTATAAAAAAAAGTACCAATTTGATTTTTTGCAATTATGTTTTAAAGCACTTTTCTACTCTAAAAAAATAAAAAATAAAACACAAATAAAAAATAATTAGGAAAGATAAAATAATTTATTATTCCTATAAATTGAAAATACGATGTTTTCAGAAAATATCATTTACTTATTTTCACTATTTTTTCTAGAATTATTTTAAAAAATAATTATATAAATATAGAAAAATAAATTAAAAAATTATTGTAAACAACGGTTTTCAGAATTGTTTTAAAAAATTATGGCATTATTTGCGGTAACGAGAGTGAAGCCGGTAAAAACTTTGAAATTGAAGGATTAAAATAACTCTACCCACTCGTTGTCTTGTCCATGCATTATTGGGTGGGGACTACCATTGGTACAATTATTTAAATATGTGGGCCACGCTTTAATTGATTAGTCTATTCATAGGGCTCAACTATTTCTCATTTTGTTGGCTACTGTAGGATGGTTGAAATGTATGGAATATAACGAGCCTTATCTATTGTGTCGATAAAGCTTTTCTTGTGGTCCTGGCAACAACCTTTTTCTTAAGGTCAACACAAGATAACCCCAAGCTTTCCCATGCTCTTGAGTCTTCAAGCTTAGTCAAGGTCTTCCCGGGTTACGTAGTCTGTAGGCGGCTAGACAATTTATGCCGAGTATCGATCTTCCTGGGGGGCTCCCATTTTGTTGGCCAAATGATCTTTCCCATATGCCGATACACAATGTACAAATGCTTCGGCCCTTTGAATACTTTCACCTAAATTCGTTGACTAGATTGTTAGATGCATAGTTCTTGTTTGATAACCGTTTTTTAAAACAGTTCTAAAAAAATTGTTTTTGATAACCGTTTATAAAAATTATTCTATAACGTTTTGTAAAACAAAAGTTTGTTTAGGAATTTAAAATGTTTTTAACCTATTTTTAGTATTTTTAAATATATTTTAAAATAATTTTTATGTTTATAACTTTATTTTTAATCATTATATATATGTTTATATAACTATTTTTTTAAAACAACTTTCAAAAAACAATTTAAAACAATTAAAAGTTGTTTTCTGAAAACACCATATTTTATTTTTTCTGAAAATGGAAAATAGTTTATGATTATCAAATGTATTTTCCAATTTTTTATTCTAAAAAACATAAAATTGTTCTTAAAAATAGTTATCAAACAAACCCATAATTTCCCCCAATGATCCTTTGTGGAAGTTAGTACACACCTAGGTTGTACAAACTATTGACATCATGTAAATTATTGTTCAAAAATGAAACAAAATTTTTGGATTAATAATATTCATGTCATTATTTTTGTGATTTTATCTAATCCATTTGTTAAATACACCTTATTTGAATTGAAGCATTCAAATTTTCAATTGTCTAAGTAGTGTTTATTTTTTTATTAAATAGATATCAATTAAAAGTAACTTGTTGATATCAATTAACATAAATAAAATGAACTCATTGCTAACAAGTATTAATTATATTGGTTAATATCAATAAATTACTTTTAATTGAATAAAAAAATATTAACGCCTTACTTTTGTTTTTTAGTTAAATAAAAAAAATTAAAATGTTTGACTTATTTTATTTAGCTAAAAGTAATTTATTAATTTCAACCAATATAACTAAAGAAAACTAACTTATTATTAATAGTTTCAATTTAGTTATTTTGATTGATATCAATTTATTACTTTTACCTTATTAAAAAAAATCAAATATTTTGTCTTTTTCTATTTAGTCAAAAAACAAATACCATCTTATTTTGACTTTTTTTATTCAACTGGAAAATAAACATCACCTTAGTCTATATATAATTTATTTAACTAATATTTCATATTCCTATCATTATGGTATGGTAAGCACTTATTTATATAATTTAGATTTTAAGAGTTTTATTACATTTTTTATAAATGACTAAAAAAAATTAATTTGTAATTGATATAAATTTGAAGATTTCTATGACTCTAATTGATATAATTTATATATAAAGTAATATGAAAAAATAAAAACATTAAGACAGTTATATATTCTATTGAATTTATGTCATCTGGATCATAATTGTATTTGAATAATATGGAGATAAAGAGAATATTTGAAACTTACTTAGAAAATATTAAAATTTAAAAAAAAATAAAAATAAATCTAAGTATTGTTTTTTGGGCCTTTTTGTTCTGTCCACTGTTTTGGGCTTTTCTAGTCCTGTCCACTTGTGGGAGCACAAGCCCACTCAGAAAATTATGTAAACTTGAGTCCAGTCTGTCCAGACTACACTAGTGATTTGGGCTAGGGAGAACAAGGCCCAAAGTTTTGCCCGCCCCAATTTCAAAGTACGCTTTTCTGAAAAACTTTAGGATTGTCTCAAGAGAAGCGCTGCCCCACGTTTGTTCTATCTATCGCCGGAAAACTCCCTGGCTACGAAGGGATGGACGGGACCACCGCGGACGGCCAGTCACAGGCCCAGAAGAGGATGAGCTCAAGAGTTCCAGCCACAAGCCTCGCTCACGATATTCTCTGCATGATTTTCGTGCTTCTCGATCTCTTCGACCTAGTTCGTTGTTCCGCCGTTTGCAAATCCTGGTGACACTTTGTTTGCATCCTCGTTTTGGTTTTTAAAATTTTTAAATTCTCGTCTGCTCCGTTTGGTTTCCGAGAAATCAAAGGAAAAGCATAGGAAGGAAGTAGATTCACGAAAAGAAAATTTTTCTATATTCCAAAAGTAAATTAATTTTTGACTTTTGTCTGAGCGAACCAAAAAATGGTCTGTAGTAAGAAATACAGTCTGCACTTTAGTTCCTCAGTTATGAGAAATATGAAATTTGAAGTTTTGGTTATCGTTTGTTTTCCTACGTTTTTTCAGCTGCCAACCGGAGGAAAAATGGAAAGCTTATATTTAATTTAAGTCATTTGGGAGTCTATCTATGTAGTTAGTGTTCTGTCTGGAGTTTATCTATGGCTTTGTACTGTGACATGATTGGGACTTTCAAATCTAAATTGGGCTTTGTGTAATTTTAAAGTAGAAAATATTTGATTATGACTACAAAAAATTCACTAAATCAGCATTACATTGTAGTAACAGTGACATGGATTATTGGTCCTTCTATAATCTATAAATTATGTGTTGTTCAAGATACTCATGCTGGGTAGGAATTAGTCCTGATATAATTGGAATGTGCACCAGCTGTTTCACCTACGATAGAATAATGAGCAATAACCTGATGGGTTATTCGTCCAAGGCTATATTAAGTATGAGCAATGATTTTTAACCTTTTGGGTTCGACATAGTTGTTTGTAACCTACCGTCGATTACCGAAAATGAGTTATTTTTGTTTCAATTTATAATTTCATTCACAATATTCTGTAAGTATTGGGCACATAATATAGTTATGATAACATGGATTGATGATAATGATGATAAACCCTCTAATCAAATTGTTTCTTTTTGACATGAATCAATAACAAATATTTGAATCCGATTATATTTCATCCAATGTAGTAGTATACTAATGAAGATAACTAATTGCCGATTAGAAAATATATGGATTTGTGAAACATTCATCGAAATTAAATTATGATGTTCTTATAACTGTTCTAATAAATTACAATCTTCTTTTCTCCATAGGAATAAAGTCATCAATAAGTCCAAGTTATTACAAATTTTATATCACAAGCAACAAGGTGGTTCCATAGGGCCTTCCAGTACATCTCATTGCTCAGAGAAACCCCTGAAGGTATGCATAGAGCAGCTAGCTATGGAGCATCATAGATTGTCTTTACAAGGTCTCATTGACATTGAACAATGGAAAGGTCACTCAGTCAGGTAAAGTATTTGTTCCTCTCTTTTCCTATTTATTTTGTTGTTTTCTTAATTTTGTCATTGGGAAATAAGTGCTTAAGCAATTTGTGTTTCAAGATCCTATCCTTAATTCTTTTGCTGTAAAATAAGGTGTGAATGCCTTTCCTTGGGAACATTAGCAATAGTAATGGAAATATTTTTCTTGATAGGCATAGTTCTTATGAATATCCGAATATAAATTACCTCATTGTTCCATATTCCATGCCTAGTTAATTAATTGCTGCCAATTTTTACACAGATTCTAAAAAAATATTACTATTTATTGCCATTTTTTTATATATAAAAAAATAGAGGTTTTACTGTATTTTTTAAGTAACATCTACAGGTTGCATGTGTGAATCATTTTTCTAATCTTGCTTCCTATTAGGGCTGGCCAGTGTCGAATGAAGATGGGCTTGATTCTTACTGGTGTAGGTGATAAGGTATGAAACCACATGGGCTTTCTCAAGATTATATTTGATTTGCAAGTCAATTTTGACTTTTCCATTCATACAACAAAATTTTACTTGATTAGATTGGCAAACAAGTTTAGAATTGGAAAATATAGAAAGTTATTGCAAAGGGGTTTTTGGGATGGCAGTCAAGATTTTTTTTGGCATGTTAGTCAAGATTATGTAACATGTGGTGTTAGAGCATGTTCTGTATCCCAGGTTCAAGTCAGTTGAAGAGCTACATAGAGTAGAGCTAGAGTTGTTTCAGAAATAGCGAAAAGGGGCTATTTGTAATAAATTGGGAGTCTTCATATAAGGCTACATGTAGTGGAGTATAAACTGCCCCCAAAAGAAAAAAGTGCCCCTGCTTCTGAAGTGAGGACTACCTTGAGTTAGGGCGCAATCTACAGTAGCACTAATCGTCTTTTATGATCCTAAAGGCTTTATGTCTATGATAATTCATATAGAGAATCATACTCTCATTAAATCTGATCCAGGTGCGTCACAGTCAAATGAAAGATTTTAGTAATCTTCAAGGTTACATCATCACAAGATGCTGTTGTGAGAATCTATTGTGTCCCACTTGCATTTGTTATACTAATTCAATATTCTTCAATATTTCCTCTATTTTGCTTTCAAATCTGAAGGCAGAATCCATCAAAAACTTGTAAAGGAACATTTTGATTGTCTAATTGGAGTATGTGTCTTATAGATGATAAAGTCCTACTGGTCACTGGTCAGTACTGTTTGTTTGGATGATGGATTAAATGTGGTAAGGACAAAAGTAGGTAATAAGAACCTTGAGAAGTGCTCTGTGATCTTCTAATGTGGACCATTAGAAGGGCAGTATTGACCTTTGTATCCTAATTGCTTGCTCTAATACCTGGAGTATGGGTGCTAACTTGTTGATCACTTTGCCAATCAGATATTGTTTTGTTACTATGTTTCTGTTAGATTACACTACCGTACCAATAGTTGACTGTAGAGCCATGTCCCAACCATTCAGGGTCTGCTGATGATATCCATCAAGCAAGGACAATATATTTTCTTGTGATGCATAATTGGTCATCATGTTTGTTCCGACAACCTCAGCCTGTTATTGGCCTTAGCTTTGTGCCATATCACTTCTTAATGGCTGCAAATATTTCTCTTTGCCAATATGTTCGGATTCTTTTTCATCTGTAGCTCTTCAGATATGTTCTTACCATGTTTTGAAAAGGTTATATTAGCATGCCATTTCACTTCTTAGCGTCTGCAATCCTTGCTTTTTTGTGCACAGGTGATGCCTTTTTAGCTGGTATTTGCTTATATTTTATCTTGCAAAGCAAAATCTCTCTCTCTGTCTCTCTCTATATATGTGTGTGTGCATATTGCTTTGTGGAAATAAAATTTGCTGCCTCTGCTGGGTTTAATATGCACCTTATTCAGCTAACCTTTTCATGGCAATTATGCTAGGCCGTGCGTCTCTGGTCATTAGAAAGCTACAAATGTTTGGAAGAGCATTTCCTGCCAAATTTGGCTCCTCTAGTTGATTTTGATTTTGATGAGAATAAGGTAAATTGAAGGAATCAAATGCTGTTGCTTTGTGGTTTATTGATAAGGTTGATTTTATGAAAATATAAAAGGCCCTGTTCTCCTTGTAACTGCTAATTTCTTTGAACTTCTTCCTGTAGATTGTTGGTTTGATAGGGACTCGTATATGCACATGGAGGCGCAATGGTAAAAGAAGTATTTTTCCCTCACGTGAAGGCACATTTATGAAGGGTTTATGCATGCGGTGCGTGGACAGATTTTTTCAGTATCTTGATTGCTATTAATATTTCTTTAGAATTAGTTGCACATCAATGTGAGCCAAATTAGCTTGTACAACCTTCTATGCAGTCAGCATCATAGGCAAGCCAAAATCTTTGAAGATATACATTGCTGGGTTAAAATTAAGGAATTTTACTTGACTTGTCTGAATATGCACTTTCTTCTTTTGTATAAGAGGTGCCGATAGAAAGCCTTGCAGGATTATTGGCTGTCTTTGAAGTGTATTAATCTTAATGTAGATTGCTTTTGAACTATATCCTACACAAGATTCTGTTGTTTATTATTTGTATCAGGTCTTTCTATTTCTGAATATGGTTGCTATCTGTTCTTTTCTATGCTCATATGGACAATAGGTGTATTACTTCATCTTTGATGGTGAATGCATTGGTACAGCAGCCTTCATTTTCATCAGCCTGCAAAGCAAGCACATATAGGAAAGTGTTACTAATAGATTCCTTACTATCTAAATAAATTAGCATCTATTGGTTTGCAGTAATGCAGTGGTCATGTCAGTGAGTGAAAATGGGGTTTGGAGTTTGGGGGAGTGGGAAGGTCATACAGTCCTGGGAAGTTGCATTGAGATGGTGGTGGTGCGATGGTCATTAATTCCAAAAAAAGGAAAAAAAACAAAAGTGAGGGAGAACTAATATAGATTATGAATTAACACCCTATTTACCATAATATCTGTTATAGATAATTGTCATGAAGGCTCAGAACATGTTTCCCTTTTCTTTTGTGTGTGTAATGTGTATATGTGTGTGAAAAATAGCACCAATCAAAACTTTCAGTTTAATAGGGCGTGTTCACTCCACAAACCTGCACGTGCATGGCAACAATTCATATTAAATGTAGATGCAATTTATGATTGTTTCTATCGAGTTCATAAACTTTTCTTGCTCCTTAAATATATTTCATTTGATTAGCATTTAGGATTTTTCAGTGAGATGATATTTGCTTTTTTTATCTGAAAAACACATTCACATTTTTCTCTCCTTGTAGCTATATAGATCCAGAGGCCGTGGTTGGGTGTGAGGATGGAACAGCTCGAGTCTTTGATATGTACAGTAGGAAATGTTCTCGAATCATTAGGTACACACTGCCAGAAATTGCTTGGTTCTTCTATGTCTTGTTCTTTAATATCTCTATCAAACAATAATTTCTGAATATAGGTTTGTGGTTGAATCCGTTACTCTTTTATTCTTGAAAGTGATAGCTGCAGGTATTATTATGGACGTATTTGGACTTGTAGCTGAGATTCTTGAGTCATCTGCTGAGCAAAGAAGCTACATTTTTCATTTGATTCATTTGTTGATAACATGTCTCTTTAACTGGTGTTTAATTTAAAATTTAATTCTCAAATAATGGAGTCAATCTCAAACTTTAATGATCTCTTGTGTGATCTAAGGCTTCAAGTATATTCCCTAGATTGAAGTCCAAAGCATTGTTAACATTCCTTTGAATCGAACCTATCAAGAAAATATAAAAAAATCCTTTGAATCAAAATTTAGGAATTGAACCGAATTCACCCACCATTAACATTTTACAATTTCAATAAAGCTTACAATTCATTTATAGTTACTTAAAATATTCAATTAAATAATTTTTTTAGAAACAAGGGTATAGCCTTCCAACTAATAGAAATAGAAGAATTACATAGAAGAAAAACACATCAGAAAAGTAGAAAGTCTCTTTTCCCATCTTTCTATTCCTGTATATTGTGTAAGGACCTGTTGTCCTTCCTTTTGAATTCCTTCTTTACATTAGTGATGATGTGAGAATGAAGCTATGTTGTTTTTTCTTTTGGTCAAAAAAAAAAAATAGTGAAAGTACACTAGAAACACCCAACCATAGCCCCTAACAGAGGAGCCCCATCCCAGAACTATCACCCAAGGCAAAGACAAAAACAGTGGCAATGTTGTGATCCATGATTAGGGCTTTGCTATGTGTTGAGCTGGAAGTTTGGTGTTTAATTTAGTTTCACCAGTGTCCACATTGTACACTGTCGTGATGGCTGACTTCCAATCAATTTTTTTTGCTTCTTTGCCCTTATTCTGGTAAATACACCCTCTATGCAGTGAGACACTAGATGTCCTATGCCAACAAATCCACTATCATTTCCTTTGTCTGAGAAAACCATGCAACACATTCTGAGAATAACATTGACAGAAAGAACAGGAGCTAACTAATATAAGAACACCTATATCCACTTAGGTAACCATAAACCACAATTTGAACTGTCCCTGTGAAAAAGTAAAAGACCTATGGAAGAAAGATCTTTGAAAACCATCACAAAGTAAGCATCCTTCGAGTAAAGGAAAATGGAGAGGAAAAAGAAGATTCCACTTGGCTCAGAAACATATCAGGATTTCGTCTGAACTATTTAGATGGAAATGGTAGTGGGTTTAGGCTATTTTGGAATTCAAATCGTGTTCTAGCTGTACTTTATCACTTGTAAATGTGTGTGGAGGCAATTGATGTGACTGGGAATTAGAAGCAACTCAAGGCATAGTGTTACTAACTCTACTGGGTCAGATGGTTGGTAACAATCCTTATCGAGACCACATTTCTCACTTGAGATGCAGTGTTTTATTTACTTCCCCTATTAGTTGGATGAGTAGTTTCAACTTTGAAGTGAGTGAAAGTGACTTGCTAAGCTTATTCAAGTAACTTTGATATGTTAGAACATTGCTTTTTTGCATGGCTCTATTGCAGCAAGAAATCAGTTTTATGCCTTATTTATGAATCTTGTTGAAATATGGTGGGGATATAAAGCAGTTACATGTTAGTGATGCTATGAATGTCATATAATATTTGGTTTTCGATCTCCTATTTTCAGGATGCATTCTGGCCCAGTAAGATGCTTAGCTTTAAGTGATGATCAATGTATTATTAGTGGCTCCTCTCTCGGCAGTATCACAATTTCAGGTCTTTCATCTGATCAGCGGATAGCTAAACTAAGATCAACTGATTCCACAGGTGGTATTCTATGCTTACTCTGTTAGAAAATTTTGAGCATTATCTCACGTGGCTATGCTATGGTCTTTTTGTACATTTCTCATATTAACTTCATTTTACATTGGTGATGACAATTCTATTCTATGTCCTCGTTTTCTCGTAGCTTTCCTGCCTTTCTATACATATTATTCCAGGTTACATGCCATATATGGACGTGACAAGTGAAGATAACTTCCTGTTTAAAAAAGAAAAACAGAACAAAAATCAAATACCTTTTTTTCCTTTAAGCAAGTGCACTTTTTAAAAAAATAAGAAACTGCCATTGTGGGGAGTTCATTTGTTTTGGATCTGTCCATTAAACTTATAAAAGGATTTTAATTTGGGGATGACATTACTGTAAACATGATTTCGTCTTCTCTTGACAGGCATAAGAACCTTGTGCTTCAACCCTCGTTCTCACCTAGTCTTTTCTGGATCAACTGCTGGATATGCATCTTGTTGGGACCTTAGGTATGCCATTATGGATCCTACTTGGATACCATATTTCATGAATTTCAACTCTGTCAGATCTAATTGTGTACTTCCTATTTTTTGGTTCTTATTTTAATTTTCTGTGAAAAAAAAATGCATTTCATCAATTTTCTGAACACTAGGTAAATCCATTTTCCAATATGAAGTAGTCATGGCTAAATTAGCAAACAGTTAAACAGTTAACCTTACAGTTAAGATGTAAGACATTGGCAGAGCAAAGCGTGGGCATATGCCCGTCACATATTCATGATTTCAACCTTTTCCCTCTTTCAAGTTCCAATCGTGTATAGTTTGTCCCCCACCCACCCAATAGAATCCCGAGCCCACCACTGGCACAGCTTGATTTATACCTTCTAGCCTACAACAGCATAAATTCTAAGCAAATACCTTTTTGTCCGATGAAATTCCCTCGTTCTTCAGTGTAAAAACTAACCCATTTTCTAAGTAAAGCAACATGCCATCCCCACAACATGGCTAGCAGTGAATGTTTTCATCAGAAAGCTATCATAGAATGTTTATCTGCCAGTTCCCTGCATTCTCTGAACTGCATTCCTTCTTGTCAGACAATTCTTGCGGTTTCATGATCAATCCCAACAGAAGTAAATGATCCACATTGTTCTGTTTCATTTTCCAGGACAATGAGACCGCTATGGGAGAACCGAATCAGCCCAAATGTTATATACTCCATGCAACACCTCTGCAGTGACACCCACACTTTAGTAGCCGGTGGAATAGACGGCGTGTTACGCATTTTAGATCAGAACACAGGTAAAGTTGTTTCAGGGTGTGTCATGGATGATAGCCCAGCACCAACTTCCTCCCAGAAAACCGACAGCATCATCGAAAGGAAGAAAGGAAGGAGAATCACAGAAGATACACTCATAGACAGCATCCCTAAAAGCAGTCGACCTCCCATCACCTGCTTGGCTGTTGGAATGCAGAAGGTGGTGACCACACACAATGGCAAGTATATCAGAATGTGGAAATTCCACAAGGAACAAACCTTACAAGCTTAAACGTACCGTTTGTTGTCGTATAATTATCAATTTCTCATTCAGTTTGCTAATAAGATTACGTTTGGTGGTAATTTTAGAAAACATTTCTAATCTTTTCAACACTTGAAATTTTTTGTTATTTAAGTATTAAAAGTATTAAAAATGTTTTTTAAAATCACTCTCAAATGCACTCTTAGTAGTTATTTTATGAAGTGTTTTTAGTTTAAAAAAATATTTTTGAAAAGACATTAGTGTTTAGTAAAATTTAAAAAACACTTTTAAAAATTAAAAAAAAAAAAACAATTATAGTATTGAAAAATCACCTATATTGTTTTATAAAGAGTGTGTTTGATAAGTAATTCTCTTAAAAATATTTCTTAAAAAAACACTCATTAAAATTATTTTGAGTAAAAATGTTTTTAAATACATTTTAAGAATCTGATTGGTTATATTGATTTTCTAATAAATAAAATATTTTTTAGGAAAAAATAAAAGTTTGGTAAAGTTTAGAGAGGATTCGTATAGAGTAGAAAAATCATTTATGCACTTTAAGCATTCGAAAGGTGATTCTCCCAAAAAATATTTCTAAAGCAAACATTTTTACATTTCCATTAAAATCATTTCAAATAGAAACATTACTAAACATATTCCAATCTTTTCATTTGTTGTTAGTATTGGACAAGAAAATTAATTGCACAAGACCTATTAAAATCAAGTATGACACTGAGGGATAAATCATTCTAAATTTGTAAAAGATTATTTAAGATGTCCTTGAATTTATAAAAAATATATATACTTAGGGAAAATTATTTCAAAAGCTTAAACTGGAGTTTTGAAAGGAAAAAATCAAAATCAAAATCAAAACATAAAGTCATTTGTGTCCATTTGTATTGAGATGTTAAAAAATGAGGGAAGTTTTAGGAGGAAAAGTGAAGTGCTTGGTAACTATTTTCAAAAATTGATTTAAAAAATAGTTTTTGAGAATAGTCATAGAAAATTGTTTTCTAATATTTTGTAGAAGAAAATCATTAAAATATCTTTAGCTTATTTTTAATATTTTTAAATATGTTTTATTTTTATATTTATTGTTTTATTTTTAATCATTCTACATATTTATATAATTATTTTTAAAACCATTCTCAAAAAACAAATAAAAACAACAAAAAACAATTAAAATATTTTTTTTTAAATACCTTATTTTCTACTTTTAAGAACAGAAAAAAAAAAAATAATTATTTGTTGTCAAACATATGTTTTCAATTTTTTGTTTTAGAGAACAAAATACTATTCTTGAAAATAGTTATCAAACAAACCCTAAACCTCTTGAAAACTGTCATTCACAATAACTTTTTTATCTTTACAAGTTACAACTATAACAAGTTTTTAACTTAAAAACGATAAATATTTTATTCAAAACGGTTATTAATAATTGATTCGGAAATATAATAGTTTTAATTAAATTTGTTGATGAAAATAATTAAGAATTGTTCTAAAAAATTAATTTTTTTTTTGCAACTTGCTTTCAAAACCAAACAAACCCTTTTTCATTACCAAACAGGTTTTACCCTTTTTTTCAATAATATGTAAACAAATGTTTATTGATCTTATAAAAAAATTCTATGGAAAGTCAGTCAATTCTTGTTATAAGAAAATCGAAGAAATTATTATAGTTAATACTAATTTGATTAATAATCTAAAATGTAAAGTAGAATTTACCTGCAATTGGATCCCAATCAAACCCATCGGGCAACCCAAAGCCCAAGCCCAAAACAAGTTGATCCTTGAAAGCCCAATCCCAAATCCAAGCCCAAGCCCAATCACAGTGCCAACACAGTATAGCTAATTGCAGATTACAAAAGCCGAAGCCATTTCCGAAGCTTCTCTTCCTCAGCTTCTCAAACCCTAGCCCTAACCCTCGAAATCCTAGGATTCAGTCCACCAACGATCAACAATGGTTTGCATACGCAAAGCGACTATCGACGACCTCCTTGCAATGCAAGCTTGCAATCTCCTCTGCCTCCCAGAGAACTACCAGATGAAGTACTACCTCTACCACATCCTCTCGTGGCCACAGCTCCTCTACGTCGCCGAAGATTACAACGGCCGCATCGTCGGCTACGTGCTCGCTAAGATGGAGGAGGAAAGCTCCGAGTGCCACGGCCACATCACCTCCCTTGCCGTGCTCCGGACGCACCGCAAACTCGGCTTGGCCACCAAGCTTATGACTGCCGCGCAAAACGCCATGGAGCAGGTGTTCGGGGCCGAGTACGTCTCGCTACATGTGCGGAAGAGTAATAGGGCAGCGTTCAATTTGTATACGGAGACCCTGGGCTATAAGATTCATGATGTGGAGGCGAAATATTATGCGGATGGTGAGGATGCGTATGATATGAGGAAGCAGCTTAAAGGAAAGCAAGTTGGCCACCACCATCATCATCATCATCACCATCACCACCATCACGGAGGTGGATGTTGCGGTGGAGAACCGAAGCTCGTGGAGACGAAGGGGGAGGCAAAGGCTGAGGCGAAAGCAGAGTGATTTTGGAGGTAAATTGAGTGCTGTAGTCATTGGGGATGTGGTTTGGGAACTATATGTCATTTACTCATAAAACAGATTAAGAATTCATGGATATGGATTGATAAACATGTTTGTACAATGGTATGTGCCCCTTTTTTATGTTGTTTAAATTGGATCCTTGTGGCTAAATATTCTTATTTATGATCAAGTAGAATTCGTTTTCGTTTGGCGTTTTGTGATGGCTTTTTATTGGGGATCTGTTTTTATCAATAGTATGAGTTCTGTAGTTTTACGCATGGAATATAAGAAAATATTTGCTCGGGTGCAAGTATGAGAAAATGGTGCGAGTAGAAGGATGTGGAGAACAAGACTCGGTGAACATCATTTAAACAATTAGCTAACACAGAATTTCTTCCTAAAGAAGAACTGTGCACCTTGCTTTAGAAAGAGAGAACTTGTTGATGATCATATAAAATGGTCCAGCCTTCTTACTTTAATGTTTTCTGTTTACAATTCTAATTTTGGCATTGTAGAATATGCTTTTTTTTTTCTTTTTTTTTTTGTAACTGTAAATGAGGAATTTAGTGGTTTGTTGGGGACAGGTTTCAATGATTTGAATATAGGGGGGATCAGGAGTGGTAAATCCCCCTTTTTGTTTTGAGAACATGTGGTTGAGAGTGGAAGGGTTCAAAGATCTGGTGAGGAGATGGTGGACAGGCTACACTTTTAGTGGCTCTTTTAGCCACATCTTAGCCTGCAAGCTAAAGGCGTTGAAGCAGGATCTCAAAACCTGGAACAGAGAGGTTCTTGGGAATGTTTTCTCTAATAAAGAGGCTGCCCTCTCTCAGATTGGTTATTGGGATGCCAAAGAAAGTGATTTGGGACTTTCCCCTGAAGAGGCGGAGGCTAGAAGAAGGGCTGTCGAGGATTTCAGTAAGTGGGCAAGTATGGAAGAGATTTCATGGAGGCAGAAATCTCAGCAGCTGTGGCTGAAAGAAGGTGACAAAAATTCTCGGTTTTTCCACAAGATGGCTAATGCTCAGAGGAGGAGGAACTATTTGGCTGCCATCAAAGTGAATGGAAGAAGGCTGACAAGGGAAGAGGTGGTAAAGGAAGAGGTGGTAATCTCTTTCCATAGAGTTTTGTCAGAGATTGATGAGTGGAAGCCAAGCATCATTGGGCTGCCCTTTTCGGTTCTGGACAGAGAAGAAGCAAGGGCACTGGAGAATCCTTTTTCTGAATAAAAGATCATTGATACCCTTTCCAATTTGTGCAGGGATAAGGCGCCAAGGCCGGACGGGCTCTCTATGGCCTTTTGGCAATTTTGTTGGGACATTGTGAAGTTCGAAGTGATGATATTTTTTGCTGAATTTCATCATTTGGATCTCTTTAAGAGAAGTCTGAATGCCACTTTTATTGTGCTCATTCCTAAGAAAGGGAGTATAGAGGATTTGAGGGACTTTCAACCTATTAGCTTGGTGGGTAGCCTTTATAAGCTTCTAACTAAAGGCATGGCTAACAGGTTGAAAAGAGTGGTTGGGAGAGTTGTGTCAAATTCCCAACACGCTTGCATGGAGGGTAGGCAAATCTTGGATGTAGTCCTCATTGCTAATGAAACCTTAGATTCAAGGCTTAAGAGTTCGAATAAGGGAGTTATTTGCAAATTGGACATTGAAAAGGCCTATGCCCATGTGAATTGGAAGTTCTTATTAGTAGTCATGGAAAAAATGGGCTTTGGGGCCAAGTGTGTTAGTTGGATGAGGTGGTGCATTTCCTTTGTTCACTATTTGATTCTAATTAATGGAACTCCTACTGGCTTCTTTGCTAGTTCTAGAGGTCTGAGATAGGGAGGCACTTTCTAGTATATTGAAGAAGCTTTGGAAGGAGGCTTCATTCAGGGTTTCTTAGCTAGTGGAAAAGGAGGTGTCTCATCTCCTTTTTGTCAATGATACTTTGATTTTCAGTGACTCAAACAAGGAGCAATTAGAGGCCTTGAGTTGGGCGTTCATGTGGTTTGAGGCAATCAATGGCTTAAAAATCAATTTGGACAAAAGCAAGTTAATCCCAATTATAGAGATCACTAATATAGAGGATTTGGCTAGCATGTTGGGGTGCAAAGTGGGTTCTTTACCTTCCACTTATTGGGGTCTTCCCCTCGGAGTCCCCTTCAAGTCTATTCATGCTTGGGATGTAGTGGAGGAAAGATTTCAGAGAAGACTTACTTTGTGGAAAAGGTAGTACTTGTCAAAAGGAGGGAGACTAAGTTTATTAAAGAGCACTTTATCTAGTTTGTCTATCTATTTCATGTTTTTATTTGTGATCTCTCGTAAGGTGAGTCTTAGATTGGAGAAGATTCAAAGGGATTTCTTATAGGGGGAAGGAGAGCTTTATAGAAGGTCTCATCTTGTAAGATGGTCTATTGTTGGCTTGGAAAAAAAGGAAGGGGGAAGAAGTTATCTCTTCTAAATAAGGCTCTTCTTGGGAAGTGGTGTTAAAGATTTGCTTTTGAGAATGATTGCTTTTGGAAACAGGTGGTTGTAGGGAAGTATGGAGAGGAAGAGGGGGAATGATTTTTAGAATTTCGATAGAAGGCTATCTTTGGAAGGCTATTCGTTGTGGGTGGAAGGGGATCTATGACAACATTGGCTTTAGAGTGGGAGATGGCAAGAAGGTGAAGTTTTGGAAAGATAGGTGGCATGGGGAGGAACCTTTAGCTGTGACATTCCTAGAGTTGTTTTCAATTGCCATTGATAAAGAAGCTTGGGTAGATTAGTTGTGGGAGCATCATGGGGAGACGGGTTGTTAGAGCCCAGTGTCCTCTAGACAGATAAATGATTGGGAGTTAGGTGAGGTGGAAGGTTTGCTTAGAAGGTTGCAAGGGCACATAATTAGTGGAGGAATGGAGGATGCTATAGTTTAGCGGTTGGCAAAGGGGGGGAAGCTTTTCTATCAAACCTTGCTACTCCTTAGCAGGTTGTTATCTGAAGGGTTTCCCCATAAGCTTGGTGTGGAACCCTTGGGTGCCAATGAAAGTCAATTTCTTTGCTTAGGAAGCTATCTGAGAAAAAAAATTCTAACTCTAGATCAGCTAAAAAGGAGGGGGTGGAGCCTTCCAAACAAATGTTATTTGTGTAAGGGTGAAGAGGAGTCAACAAACCACATTCTCATTCATTGTCTTAAAGCAAGCATGTTGTAGCCAATTATTTTGGCTATATTTGATGTTTGGTGGGTGATGCCGTTCTCAATCAAGGATGCCCTCACTAGTTGGCGGGGAGCCTTTGTTGGGAAGAAGAGGAAGAAGGCCTAGAAAGTTGCATCTTTATGTCTATTTTGGACTTTATGGAAGGAGAGAAATTGAAGAGCTTTTGAAGATTCTGAACTTATAGACCACATGATTTTATGTTCTTTTATGTACATGTTTTTGGAGTGGATTAGGGTACATATTGAGTCTAATTCTTTGTCCCTTTTAGATTTCATAGATTGGTTGGGCTATAAGTGAAGCAAGGGTCTTGGTTTTTTGTATATCCCTCCTTTTTTTTTGGCCTTGTATACATCGTGTATACTTTAAGCACTTTTTGGCGCTTTTAATACAATTGCTTTACTTATCAAAAAAAAAAAAAGGCTTCAATGCTTTGAATATGTGGTTTCTATAATTCAGTGGAAAAAAGTCATTCATTATGAAGGAGTCTCTCTGGAATTGTCATGGAATGGGCATAGGTTGTTAATTGCTGATTTTATATATCTAGGACATATTCAGTGGGGAAGGACTGTTCAGTAAAGAGATAATATTGAGTGCGAAGTTCCATCTACTTGGTATATCAGTAGGGGTTTATTATTATGAGTTCAAGCAGTGTCAAATTCCTCCCTTTTTCACAAAAGGTATAATAAGCATGCAAAGAAACAATTAGACAATTTTGAGGCTAGGCTTATAATCAGGATAAATATATGATTCAAGGAATGGTAAGAATTATATGGGTGGAATGCTGAAAAGGAAATTTTATGTGAATGTGAATGTGTAGTTTGAGAATCTTATTTTATATTTGCTTTTGAAGAGAATTTTCTCAAGGAATCTAAGATTTGTATAGGAGCAAAATATTTTCAAATTTCAATGAGAGCTAAGAGTTACTTGGATTGATTCATGAACCAATCTCACGCCCATCTCTCACTTCACACACGTCAACCCCTTTCTTCCTTATCATACTTGCTATTAATAACCTGTTTTCATAATGCTTCTCTCCATATGCATATCTCTAAGTCTACTTCCCATGAAGGGTCTTACTAAAGGAAGAAAGGCATCTAATGCTTAGCCCCCTTTCCTATACAATCAACGACTTCACTAGATGCACCTTTTTCTCCAAAGTCATGCCTTCGTAGAGGAAGGACCTATGTAAGCAAGGGTCTTTGAATTTGCTCGAGCTTTAATCTAGCCTTCATCAAATTACAAAGCAAGGACATAAAGTAGATAGGTAAGCTAGTTAAGGTGTTTCTAATCAGAGTAAGTCTCTCTCCTTTTGAAATATAGTGCCCTTTCCACATCGATATTGTTTTATGAAACATCTTTTCCACCCTATCCCAAATTAGCACTAAATTAAAGGAAGCACCCAAGAGAAGACCCAAGTAAGTAGATGGAAGTTCCTCCACCCTACAAACCAAAACAAAAGCCAACTCTTCCACATTAGCAACCCCCCACCCCCCTAAATTAGGGTTAACTCACTCTTCTCTAGGTTCATTTCAGCCTTTGGATGCCTTCAAACCACATGATTAATCAATTTATAAATTAATTAATTAATTAAAGTAAAAGAAGAAGAAGAAGCCATTTGGTCTTGAGGAGCTTTAGAAAAACATGAGGATCATAAGGAAATAACATATGGAACAACTCCACCCCCTCTCCTCCAACTCACCTTAAAGCTCCAACAGAAACCTCCCTCCCTAGCCCTTGTCAACAGACAATTAGGGGTCTATATTGCCAATTCAAATAAATAGGGAAAAAGATGATCCCTTTGGCTCAAACCCTAAACATTTGAAAGGATGCCATTGATTAGCACAAAAAATTATACTGTAGATATGTACCATTTAATCCACCTAATGCATCTCTAGCCAAACTTCATTTTTCAAAAGAATTGCTAGCAAGAATTTATAATTTCATTTAAGTTCAAAATTTGAGCTCATATTGATTCAGATTCGATACAGGGATCATAAAAATAAAAAATAAAAACAGAATAAAAGAAAAAGGGAAGAATATAAATGTTTTCTCTTCAACTTGAACCAATGATTGCAATTGAATCTCCTCTTCAATTCAAGCTTAATTCTCCCAAATCTCCATAGATCTTGCCTTTTGATCTTTCCTCCTCCGAAAAAAGCAAGATCTTGTCGTTCAATTTCATGAAATCAACTCACCAAGATATGTTTGGCTAATGGGAAAATGAAAGAGAAGAACCATAATCTCTCTAAAGCTTCAAAAGTCTCCCCAAAAAATTTCTCCCTAAAACAAGAAACAAATCCCCCTAATGAATGCCTTATTAGCAATAAGCATAACATTTAAAATTTGTTTTCCCTCTATAAAAGAATTGTAGGACTGGGAGACCACTTTTCCCATGACCTTCTTTAGCCTTTCCTCAAAACCTCAGCTAGAAGCTTATCCAGACCACCAAGCAGGCTAATAGGTATAAACTCTTTCAAATCCTGTGCACCTCCTTATAAGTTTATAGGGAGGACAATTTATCACCAAGGGAGGAAAAGAAGGGGAGATTCTAAAAATCTTTTTTAACTCCTTACATATGATAATTTACAATTATTTGCCAACAAAATTTAGGGTACCAGCACCTCCTTTGTGGACATGTCTTTTTCCTTTCTTTCTTTTTTTTTTTTTTTTTTTTTTTTGGGTGCTTGGTAGGCTGTATAAGGAAAGATCCTAATAATTGATCTCCTTATGCAGAGAAGAGAACTAATGGTGAATTGATGCAATCTTTGTAAAGTGGGTGAGGAAGCAGCAAACTACAATATATTGTGATAGAACCAACAAATTAAGGGACACGATTTTAGCAATTTTTGTACTGCAGTTGGTATTTCATGAGTCATTGAAAGATATCCTACTAGGATGGATGTCTCAGAGAATAGATAAGAGGAGGAGAAAAGTATGGTGTGGGGCTCCCATTTGCTTGTTTCGGTGCATATCAAGAGAGTGCAATGGTGGGAGTTTTAATTAGGAAGAGCTTCCTGATAAAAAAATTTAGGAAAACCTTGTCAAGTCCCTTTCAAAGTGGTCTACAGCACCGCTAGGAATGGAGAATCATCCATTGTTGGACTCCTTAGATAGCCTAAAGTTTGAATAGCGGGTTGGAGATGGGCTGTAATGGCTTGATGATTTTTATTTTGTTTTCATTTTTGTAGGTGCCTCTTATATACCCTCCGTGTATCCTAAAAAAGGGATACATTAGGTCTACCCTATTTTTTTTAGGGTATTTATAATTAATTTTCTGTTTGCTTATCATAAAAGAAAGAGTTAACTTGGATTAAACTGCCAGTCATCAACTTATCTCAGTAGTCACAATTTCTTCCAAGAGCCCACACACAAAAATTAATCTCTTGTACAAGCCTATTGGAAGTGGATTATTAACCATAAAAGTATAAGATGGTGATGTAACTGAAATTACTTTAGTTGTTAAAGGAGTTTCTTTTGAACCTAATTGTTGTGAATGCAACAAATATCTGAATTTTTGATTGACATCAAAGTGTGATTGGAAGTCTTTGGTTACATAACCTTTGTGTGAAAGATATGATGTGTTGTAGTTAAGAACTACTAATTTCTTTCATGCTTCATACATGATTAATGGTATTGATCCCCAATACAGTTGCTTGAACTAAGACTTGGTTTCTTGCTTAGCTATCTATTTTAGCATCTTTTGTTCTAATTTTTGACAATTTTTTTCAATAGAGGAAGCTTAGATCATCTAGATTGACCTTTTTTTTATAGGCTGGCTATACTATGGTGTTCCTTATTTCTTCATTTGGACTTACCACAAAGGGCTTTGTGGTGATGACAATGATAGGGATTATGATGATTATGATAATATTTGAACAATGACATGTTACAACTAAGAAGATCCTACAAAGCCCTCAGTCCTGATGTTTGTTTGTTGTGTATGGAGAGTGGTGAAACAGTAGATCATATCTTCTTGCATTGCTCATTGAGTTTGGGGCTTTGGCATAGACTATTCAGCTTGGTTCATTTGGATTGGGTTCCTCCTAAAAGTATTTGTGACATGATAATTATTTCATATAAAGGATTGGGAAATACCAGTAGAGGCAAGGTGTTGTGGCAGTTTGCTTGTCTTGCTCTAATGTGGGTTGTGTGGCAGGAAAGAATTGCTAGGATTTTTTGGACAAGGTGAGAACTTCAAAGGGTCTATGAGACATAATTCATTTCTTAGCCTCCTTTTGGACATCTTGCACCACAACTTTTAAGGGTATTCCACTTAATTTGATCCAACTTGATCGGATGTTGGTGTGTAGTTCCAAGGGTGTGGGCTAGTAATGATAGATTATTTTTTGTATATTCTCACATGGTACATAGTTTGCAGAAGCTTATAGTTGTATAGATTCTTGAATTTTGAGGTTTTTGCTTTCTTTTTGTGTACTTTTTGGAGGATTTCTCATCCTTCTTTGTACTTATTTTTACTTAACTTAATCTACTATACTATTGTTTCTCATCAAAAAAAGAAATATATATGTATATATTTGTTTCATTTCATCTTTGGTCTCTCTTGAATTATCACCAGGCTGATATATCTGAAGGGTTCATCACACTCGTCTCTTTATCACTCAATCTGATACATGCCATGGTTGTCCTTTTTTGTAAACCTTCAGCTGATCTCTATGTATGCTTGATCAGCCCTTGCATGTAATAGCTGTTGGCTTCCCATTGTTAACTTGATTTGTGGAAGTATTTGTTGGACAAAGGATCTTCATTTTGGGTTAGCCAGAAACATTGATTTCTTAAATTCGAAGCTCCAATCATGGTGAATATTATTTAGTTTCAACAAAAATGCCACTGATTTTGTCATTCTTGTTTCTTCATAAGGTTTTTAGCTTTAAACAAGGTCATTTCTCTGTCCAGAGAAGTGGATTTCTCGTGGTGTATGCAGGTTAGCTGTTCTCATTTGATAACCTTCCTTGTGGGCTGGTGCTACCGTCAGCTGACCCCTGTGGGATCAGTTCCTTTTTAAGTGTACCTTGGTGTAGACTTGGAAGTTATGGCTTGAATGTCTGTACATCGGTCATGACAAGAGGATGAAGTGGAGGAAAAAACCCAGAAATGAATGTGAATTGAGAAGCCAAAAGTCGTTCTTGTGAGTAGAATTTTTATAGTTTTTTTACAAGTATAGGGCTAGGGATACATTGGAAAAAAGAAGTCTGATTGGGAAAGCAATTTCCAGTCAACTACGGCATATAAAATGGCCCTTAGATTGCCTCTAATCTTTGGGGTAGAAACTTGTCATTGTCAGTTCTTTCCCTTTGTTCTGCTCCATGCTTCAACCGGTAAGATGCAAATTCTAAATCACAGGCCTATCTTCAGTGCACAAAAAGGTAATATCTGGGGGTTCAAGCTTTGAAATGTTGTCAGCTTCGAACTTGTTGACACATGGTTTCTTGCATTGTTTTCCAGCCAGCCAAACAGTCCAATTCGGCACCTTTGTAATAGTTCATGTGAAATATAAAACTATTTCGCTATGGAAAGTTCTTTTCAGAATTCCCTCATATCCAAGTTCAGTTTCCATTAAAAATGTAGCTGGCAGATTAAAAACAAGGCCAGCCTTAATTGACCAGGCTACAAACCGCCTCTACTCCATGGCGAACTGCTCGAAGATATTGACTTGGGCATAGCCCAAAGGTCAATTTCTTGTGTACCTGCCCTTAGGTGACTTGCACGATACAAATTCAAGAATATTTGCATCGCTCTATTTGAGGGTCAGAAACAGTTTTCAATGTCCGTCGGTGCACATGGTCGGTGGAAGCCTAAAAGAATATGCATACATAATCCTGATTCAATCTTCCACCCATGAACTCATGACCAACAAGAATGTCTACAATTGTAACAAAATATTCAGAAGGATAACAAAGGATAGAAGAGGATCTCCAATGTATTGATGTATTTTGTTGGTATATGGAGATTGGATTGTAGTCCACGTTTTGTCAAGGCACCTTTTTAGACCAGACAACATTTAAGTCTACTAAAAATGGTAGAATCTCTTTTCGGAAAATGGAAAGGAGGATGATGCAAATGCTGATACGGAATTCAAAAGTGACACGTATAACCTACCAATACTAGAAGGATCTCATGTGCGCTGGATGGATATTATTGTTACGAATATTTAATTATTTTGAGATTTTATTTTATTTTTTTATTCAACAAGTGGGTGGGGGCATCCCCATCCATTTCCTTTTTGAATTTCTTGAGGGCTGAGATTCTTGGAAGGGTTGATTATATTTAAGACAAAATTGGATCTGAAAAAACCCTTATTATAATTATTTTAATTAGCTTAATTTCATTCACATCCATTTCATGTAAATAAAAGTTTATAAAATTTATTTTTTACAAAATTATTAAATATATTTACCTAAAATAATTCTAGCTAAAACATTTCTAAAAAATAAATTTTATAAATAAAATATATTTTATAGGGACAACCAACGAAATTTGAAACTATTAATGATTAAATATATCAGGAGAATTATCTTTTGGACTCAAAAATTAAGATTTGGTTTATAAAAGTTGTAAGTGATGGAAATGATATAAAATATGAAAAAATCAATATACCCTTCAAAACTATTTTCTACCATAATATTTAAGAAACTTTTTTATCTTAATTTTTTTTAATAATTATTCTGAAAAAAATTATTATTTTTAGAAAACTATTTTTAAAAAAAATATATTATAAAAATATATCATTGAAAAAAAAAATTTGACATATTTTCAGCTATTTTTTATATACACAATTTTAAAAATATATATTTTTCAAGATGTTTGATTTTTAAATAATAATAATTTATTTTTAATTTTTTAGAAAAGTGTATTTTTTTTCGAAATCCCTAAATTATATTAAATTTTATTGAGGTTTGCAAAAGAAATAAAATTTAAATTAATGTTTTTTTTTTCATAATCAATAAAGGTCATTTTTTAAAAGATAAAAACTTCATATCATTCTTCTCAATTTTCACATTTCTTCTAGGTGTTGGGCTTAAATAGTAAATTTATATCTTAATTTTTGGGATCAACTAAGTCTAAAACATAATTTTTTTTCAAATATATTTACATCAAATCTTCAAAATATATATATTCCTACTTTAATTATATCATTTTTTTGGTATTATGATAATACTTTTTAGGTGGTATCACATCATTTTACCATATCACAACAAAGATAGGATTTAAAACAATTGTTTTCCATCTTTATTTAAAATATATATATATATTGGTGTAACGTATATGTTTAAAATTTGAAATAAGCTGTAATTTGTTTTAAACTATTTTAAAAATTATTATACTTAAAAAATTATTATTATTATTATATTTAAACCCAAGACCTAAATTATTGACGAGAAAGTGTCTCATCAGCAGCTGGGAAGGTGTGGTGAGAGAACTTGCATACCAAGTAACCATATAATAGAGGTTTGATTTGATTTAATTGGGGCCACCAAATGTGAACATGATTCATGAGTCATGACAAGTAAAAAATTTGGAGCAAACCAAAAAAGCTTATCAACCATACAAAGCCTAGATGTCTCCACGAGAATGTCTAGTGGCCACTTGCATTACCACCATTCACCAACAAAAGATGAAAAGTCCTTTTCCTCTCGATCACCTCAACCTTATTCCATTTTGGCCAGTAGGTGGACCCCTTCTATAGTGCCTAAATAATACTTCTTTTATGCTATTTTTCTTTTTTAAAACTCCCACCCTTAAATATAAAATCTTTCCACAATGAACTGTTGTAAAGAAGTCATGTGATTGAGATAAAATTATAAAGATTATGCATATGAGATACGAGAAAGAATGAAAGATCCGAGAAAAAAATAAGAGATACCCGTTTCAGAAACTCAATAATTGTATCAAATCTTATCCTTTATAATATTTTATATGATATAATAGAAAGATTCTTTTGATGTAGACATATTAAGACCTTATGTACTGTGATATCTTACCAAATCCTATATTAAGAAAAACACCATTTGAGTTTAGTTGATCACATTTTTTTTATCCTTATTAATTTTTCATATTCGATCATATTTTTTATACTTTAATCACATTTATGACCCTTAGATTGTTGTCATATTTTTTTTGTACTTCAATTATATTCTTACTTTCCACATGTCATGCAGATAATATTTCAACATTTTTTTATATTCAATCAAATTTATTTTACACATGTTGAAGTGAGATTTTAAACAAGGATATATCAATATGATTTTTCATGTTTTATTGGTATTTTTCACCAAATTGTTGGTAGATTTCAATGCTTTCCAACAATGCATCAATAGTTGATGCTGATATCTTAATTCTTGAAAGTGACATGATGTATAAAAGAGGTCCATTTTCAGCTACTTTACAAAAGGGCTTTCTTTCTCTATTTTAAAGCAAAGGGCAAAGGAGCAATGAAATGGCACCAAACGAAACATCCTTATCATTTTAGTTTCTACTCTCTTTTCTCCCTTTTTTTTTCCTCTGTTATTTTCTGGTCTGCTATTGCCTTCCACTATTGAAAATGGCTTTCCAACTCTATACAACATCTAGACAGTGACTGCAATCACATCTTTTTTGAATCCATAACTGAGATATAGAAGAAAAAATTCAATCAGAAATCATGGGTATTTTTACAAGAAGATCACTCTTATAGTGTTATGTAAAGTAATGATGGGTTTAGGTTTATTCATGACTGATACTAAAAAGAAATGATCAAATTAATGGTGGGAGTTATTAGGAGTCAGGACAGGATATCCCAAAAGGTAGAGCAAGGGATATAATACAAAGGACAAGACCTAAAGACACTTTGTCTTTGGTCTTTGCAGCTTTGCTTGGTTGGAATCTCACTGGGGTTTCACTCATTCCTCCCAATCTGAAAAATTATCCCCACTTTGATCTTAACTTTCATGGTCCAAATCATTATCATCACTACCACCACCAAGGGCAGGGCCCGGGTTGAGCCCTGGGTCCTGGTTGAGGGCAACCTAAGTGTTATTGTACATCTAGATAGTATGGCCAAACAATACCGAATTACAAGATTTGTACACTTACAAAATTAGAGCCTTTCGCTTACTAGCTATGCTGGGAGGTGCCGTGGGACTCTAGGCGTAGGCACAACCACATCGCGACCAGATTTTATCAAGTTCAGACGATCGGGTATTGTTTTATCAAACAGCCGGTTGTCAGGGTTTTCTGCATAGCACACATAGTAGCAGCTCACACAGGCATGTGGTAGTGCCATGGCAATCCTCGCCTGGTAAATAAGATATACTCAAGTTGAGCCCATGATCTGTATGAATGGATAAACAATTAAATAAAATAAATCGGGTTAGGTTAGGACTAATGGACAACCCACCATGAGATATCCTACGAAAAATGCAAGGAGGGAGAGGGTGGCGGTGAAGCCTTCATGCACAGAGAAAGTCCAAGCAGCCACAACAATGGTACACATTGAGCCGCTGCAGACGCCAGCGAGGAAACATATGGCACTGGTTATGTCAGAATCAACGATGGCTTCCATTTCCTTTCCTCTCTTTTCAAAGAGCTCCCAAGTGTCTTGTGATGCCTTCACAAAACCTTTCCCATATGCAGCTATCTATAACATTTATTTTATACATAATTCAATTCCATTTCACAATGAAAGGGGTCTATACAATTGATAAGTAGACAAGTGTATTAAGCAACCCAAGACTGACCACATTGCCAATTTGGAACCAAGAAATCATTTGATGAAGAATTCAAGAATCAAATCAGGTTATTTACTCTTGATATGGTAGTTTTGTTTCTAATTCATTTTTGTTTTTTTTTCAAAAAAAAAAAAATTCATAGAATTTTGAGGCGATGCAATAAGAGTTTTGGGATCCCAGGACAATGCAGCCATGGCATAAGCCCATATTTTTCAATAGCAATAGACAGAAGGGAGTCCATGTAAGGGCTATGAGCCACTGATAAAAAAAGTTGCCCCATGTTCTACAAAATTGATAAATGAAATGCAATGTGAGCAAAAGAAATTTGCAGGTTCTAATGGCAGATCAGTTGTGATACCTGTACATAGGCCCAGCCATTGCCATATCTGAAGATGGACTCCATGATATGGAGACAGCAATGGGCGCAAGAGAACATGAACTCATCTTCTCCCTCAAGCAAATTGAGTCCCCTGGCGACAATTCTCAAAGCTTCAATTGCAGGCACAAAGGTTGACCCCAGACAAGCGCTGCCAAGATTCCGAGACAGGGCTCTTTGGAAGCAAAACTTTGTATTACATTGCATTCCTCTGAGATAATACAAAGCAATTACCCTACTAACTGTTAAATTGGCAACATTCCTCATCACTTCTGCAGTCCAAGCCAAGCTCAGTACTAATACAATTATGATCAATGGAGGGAAGTGGAAATTCGAGGCTCCCATTACAGCTAAAATCCATAGTGACATCCACATGAACCCGACCCCAAGCATCCAGTAAGTGGGCTGATTCAGATCAGGGAATTTCGATGCGGGTTCGAGCGATTTGATAAAAATCTTGCTGCAAAACTTGATTCTGTGTGTGACCCAACAAGCATACAACCCATTGCCTATTGCAAATAGTATAAAACAAACACCAACCCCATCTGTGGAGGGCATTTGAAAACAAATCAGGAGAATTCCAGCGGACAAGGACATCAAAAATGTGCTCCACAGAATGAAATGAATCATGAATTTGGGCCATGTTCTCACTGCCTTTTGCCATGCAAATGCGAGAGTAATGCTAAGAAGAGAAGCAGCTTCTACTTGAGGCAAAAAATACTTTAACAGCTTCCTCTCTTTCCTTTGAACCTGGCCTGGTTCTAATAGCCCTTGAATTCCCTTGAATATAAGGAAACAAACAAGACCAACAGCAAGAACCGCGTGGAGCAGGAATAGAAATAGGGATATTCTGTTGGTGTAAGCCGTTGAATTCAGAGTTGTGATTGTTTGCTGTTTGGACACAAAGAAAATGACAGCAAAACCCAGAAAAATTCAACCCAACAACATGAAAATAAAAAAGAAAAAGAAAAATTGGAGGTTTTTCTCTGGTTCTTACTTGTGGGGTTGGAGTGGAGGTGGAGCGAGGCTGAGCAGGAGATGGAGTGGTTGCCCTGGTGACACCAGGGATGGCAACCCTCAAGGGGTTTGAGGGGTTCAATCTCTGCAACATGGATACATGAAAATCCCCCTGCGGCTGTGGAGTGCCTCTTCCCACTTGCTCTTCAAAACCCTCTTCACCTTTCTCCAAATCTTTATGCTCCTCATCTTCTCTCTTCTCCTTCTCTTCTTCAGCTCTCTCTTCACCATCCTTTTCCGAGTTTTCTCTCTCCTCCACCTGTGAAAACCACAGCAAAACCTCTGAAATTTTCACAAATTTGGAGCAAAATAAAGGCCTGGAAGAAGAAGGGGTTGCTGCGTCTTACAGGCTCTAAAGCACCCATCGCAGAGGAGGTTTTCCGATGGCCAGAGACGACGGCGGCGGCGGCTGCGGTAACGTTGGATTTGAAGCTGAGTTAGTGGTGACGTTACTGGTTTGTTGTTTCACTTGGCCCCTTAGATTTGACCTCAACGTCTCGGACATATACGTCTATGACGCACCGGTTCTTCTCATTTCCACGCTCTTTGAGGCGCGTGTTGCCACGCCATCCTAGAAAACATTTCAAATATTTTTATACTTCTTCTCCTCTCCAACGGATAAAACTTTAAAGTTTAAATGGTAGAAAATTCTGACAAAAATTTAAATTTGGGGATGCTTAGGTGTGTAAGTACGGCACACAGGGGCTCATGATACGAATGAATCAGAGGTGGACCAGATGAACACGTGGGCAAGGAAATGTGATTGGAAATTGGGCGGCTGGGATTAAAGCATGCTTGATGATCCGGACGATGACGTGTACTGATGTGATGGGTTTATGGAAGAAAAGGATAGATACACCCCACTTCATCACCTTATCATCTTTACTTCGCAGGCCGTATCAGGCACCCTCCTGCCTGTCCTACAAAGGAGCGATATCATTATAAGGATGGAAAAGGTCAAAAGTACCCTTTTCCCAATGGTAAATTAAAAGTTACCGTGAGGGGTAAATTTAATAGGTACTATTCTTTCATATTTCTAACATTAAGGGATATTTATAATAATAATTATTATTATTATTTGGTTTAAGATAAATATTTAATTTTAATAGATAAAAAATTTATTTATTTATTTATTTATTTTCATATAAGATAAATTATTTGATTATTACTTAAAATTTTAAAATTAATTAAAATTTAAATATAAATAGTTAAATAATATAATATAAAATTTAATTTATTAAATATGTTCGTATTGAGCTGGATTGGATTGCCTAATCTTCCCAACCACAAACCCTAGGTATAAATCATCTTGTTTGTAATTTATTTGATATCAAGACTATTGTAGTTATGTTTATAACTATTTTTTTTTCTTTTTGTATTTTATTTGAATCCATATAACATGGTATGTGAAAATCTTTTAGGGTTTATTCATATATAATTTTTTATTTTAAAAAATTATTGTGAAATAGTTGAAAAACAATTAGTAAGGATATAAGTGTAATTTAAAAGTAAAAATCATGAAAAATAAAATAAAATTTCTGACATATGTTGTCCTGCCTTGAAAGCCCACAAATAAATGAGATGTGTAATCTTAAAAGGTCAAACATAACTTGTGATATCCTACATGCGGATAAAGTTTTTGACGCTATATATATGTATGACCTTCTCTTAACATTATAAACACGTTTTAAAGTCATAAGAACCTCTTTGAGTTTAGAATGGATAATATTCTCAACCCTAGTGCGAGGGTTTGTTATTGAGAGTAGGTCATTACAAATAATATCAAAGTTAGTTATTGACCTATGTAAGAGTTTGTTTAGCCTTACAGCACAATGAGAGCATTGTGTTTGCATTGACTGTTTATAATATTTTATATCAAATAGAGGGGAAAGTTCATAACTCTATATATATATAACATAAGAGTTCTTCTTAACTTTGTAAACACATTTTAAAGTAATGAAATATTAATTAGATTTGGAATGAACAATATCTACATAATTAGAAAAGGGTTATTACATAAGTGAGATATTCGATCATTTAGTTACAGACATTTGAGATATGTCTAGTTGAGATATGTCTAGTCTTTTAAAAGCAGACACCATATTACATCAGGAACTTCATTAAAGTAAATTTATATTAAAATGAGAATCCGAAAGAGTTTTAAGTGGAAGCATTTTTAAACCCCTTTTCAAAATCACTTCACCATCATGGAGCCCTAGGAAAATGAACCAACCCACAACAGATGTTTGTGGATAACACTCCAAAATGAAACATCCACCCCATAAATGACACACCAAACTCTTCATTTTGGAAGGTTGAAAAACATTCATTCTTACCTCATTTATGAAGCATTCATGAATCATGAGGTCCCAAATAGAATGCAACACAAGATAGCAAACAGGATAAGAGAAATGAATTTTGGCCCTCTTGTGTGAATGAATGAATATTCACATCTAGTTACTAAAACTGTGATGTTGTTTTTCACTTTTTCAACCCAATCTTTAAATATTCTGCACCCACAAGAACTGAAAGTAAATCAGAAATAACATCTCAAAAATATTTTTATTGAAGATAAATTTAATTATAATATTTTTTTAATTTTAAAAATAAATAAAAATTAATTTAAAATTTTAAAATTTCTTTATTTCTTTAAAATATAGATATATTAGGGGTGACATAAGTTGAAGGTGAAAATAATGCAAGGAAATTTGAACATATATATATTATTTAAAATATGAAAAATATAAAAAAATAATGAAAAACTTTAATCTTTACTTTTTATAATTGCACTATATTAATAAGTTTATCATTATTGTTTGATTTTTAAATTTTTGGAATTTGAGTTTGAATTGTAATTTATATTAAATTAGTAATTAATAGTATATTTAATAGCTTTGAGAAATAGCTTTTATAATCTTATTATATAATATAATTTATATTTCATAACTTTAAATAAATATTTTATTTATTATCAAACTTTATTATCGAGTTTTTCTTTGATAACTTGGTAAGTTGAGAATTAATAACACCTCTAATCCATCCAAATTACAATCCTACTATAAAAAAAAATCAAATACTCTTCAAAATTATGTTTAATTTTTAAATCATGCTTTGAAAGTTTTAAAAACTCTTTCAAAAAGTAACTTAGAAATAGTTTGATAATGATTTTAGGAAATATTTTTGAAAAAAAAAAAATAGGTGTTTGACAAATTTTATAAAGAATTAATTGGTTAAAAAAATAAAATAATTCTCGTATTTATGAATTTAACATTTTTCATGTTTTTGTTTGAAAAGTAACTCATTTTTTACATAATTGTCCTTAACCATTTCAAGTATTTACACTTAAGTTTTAAAAGAAATTGTTATTTTTATAAGAAAAGAATAAAGATATTTTTTGTCAGAATGAAGTGAAAAAAAGATGAAGGATTAGATTTTCAAAATTTGGTTCTCAATTATCATTTTAATCAAATAACTCTCTTATAAAACACTTTTAAAAATCTAAAAAATCACTTTTAATGTTGAAAAAACACTTATAGTGTTTTTTAGATAAACATTTAAGAAGTGATTCTCTTAAACATACTTGTAAAAAAAACACTTCTACTAAAAACACTTTGATAATAAACACTATTAAATGCGATGTTTACAATTATTTTAAATAACATTTTTCTAAAAAAAAATTAGGTATTTAGCAAAATTTAGGAAACATTCTTATAAATTTGAAAATTCATTTATAATGTTTTTTATGTGTGTTTGATAATGATTCTTAAAAATGTTTTTAATCTTTTTAATATTTAAATGATAAAAGTTTTCAAGTGTTAAAAATATAAAAATGCTTCCTAAAATCATCTGCTGATTTTTGTAAAAACACTTTCATAAAAAATAATTCATTAAAAATATTTTAATGAGAAATGCTGTGTTACCAAAATATCTTCTATATTATTTAAATGTACGTAAAAAAAAAAAAAAAAAAAAGGGTTTGACAGTTCAAAGTTGTGATTAAGACATAAAAAGTAAAAAAAAAAAAAAAAGTATACTAAGAATAAAATATGATAAAAATGTTGCCTATTTGAAATGAAATTGATGATAAAGTTTGAACATCGTACCTCTTCCATTTAGTAGATTTTTCTAATTTGGATTTAATTCGCATGGTAATTACTAGAAGCACGTAAAAGAAGCCATATCCGCCATCTGAAAGGAGAGAATCCCGTCCACCCACTAAAATAATTTTCTGACAAAAAAATTATAAAGTAAAAATCCAAATAGAGCACGTCGGAAATAGAGCCGTTAAAATAGTGTCACGTGCGAAGCTTTTGACAAATAGTAATACTCGTTGGCTTGGCAATTAGTGATGTCAGAAAAAAAACGTGACCAACTGAGGGGCCCACCACATCATCACTACACTCCCTTTCACATTCTTTGGTGACTGGCTGCCAGCTCATGTTGTCCCAATTATCATATAAAATAAATATTTATATTACGATTTTATAAAAATTTTAAAATTTTAGTTTATTATCAGAAAGAGAAGGAATGATGCGTTTGGAGTCTGGACACTGCTTTTGATGGGTCCTGGTCAAGGCAGGCGTCTCTTTGTAGCCTTTACAATTATTATTATTGAAATGTACCAAATTGTAATGTTGGTCTTTAGCCTACTACCAAACCTCTTTTAGTAATCAATCTACTTTACGTGACACATGAAAAGTTACATTTTGAAAATTATTATTATTATTATTATTATTTTCTCACAAGATATTTATAAAGAAATTTTTCTCCCCCTTTTTTTTTCCTCGAGAACCAACATGCTTTTTCCTATGTAAGCTCCACTCAAACTCATTGACATAGAAAGGAAAATATTATAAACTTGACTCAAATTCTTTAACATAGGAAGGAAAATGTTAAGATATAAAAAATAAATGTACCCATCCAAACTCTATAGAATTTTGGGCCAAAGGTATGGTATCATTCATAAACTTATATGTAATATAGTTTTTTTTGCCATGTAGATAGCATAAATCAATATTTTAATTCAAAATTAAGGTCGGATTTGGTAATTAAGGTTTTAATTTTGGCAATCGAAAGCTTCAATTCAAAAATAAAGTTGTATTTGGTGATTACGGTTTTTTTATAACAGGGCTATTTTGCACCAAACCTCTAACTCTACATCCAAATGATTGAATTTTTGCAATAAAATGGAATAAATGAGATTAAAAAGCATGAAGCCTTCAAATTCATTGTGGCATCACCTAATTGATGGTGCCCTTTCAATATGGTACCCAAAAAATATCATTCAGTACATTAACCAAACCCACAATGTAATCAACAGTTTCCAGACAATTCCAACCAAAACTTTCATATAGGACAAAAAAGGCAGGGATCAGTGACCATCTCAAACCATGGGAAATCTGAGAAAATTTAAGGACCGCAAGAGCCTTAGCCTCTGCAGCCACATACTTACAAAAAACTTGCAAGTTGTGGTAGAACTGCACACAAGGCCTGGTGAGGCAGATGCCCACTGTCAGAGCCTTATTAAGCAGGGTGTGGGCCTATTCCAACTTTAAGAGTTACTTCATGTCTTCACATCTATTCCCAGCAACCACTAGGGTTCAGAACTGAACCTGGTTAAGAAGCAGAGTTGTTATCATGCAATTTTGCTGGTTTTAGACTCTTGAATGAGGGATTGCTGCATTCAAACACCTTCCAAATGAAATCTTCCAACCATCATAATCTCAAGTCCAGTCAGCTGTTAGAATTGTATTGAACCATTTCAATTGTGACCATCAATCATTCTCTCAAAACTTTAAAGTTTACATTCCTTCAACTTGCTATGAGTTACAACATGAGAAAGTTCAAGGAAAAGACAGCCCAAACTTCCACTCTGCCACAAACCAAAGAAGGGAAACAAAGAACTAAAAGAAAAGACCAAATGAATAAAAATATATGTTTTATATATAAAGAAACCCACAATCAGGCCAATGCCAATTTTACACGGTGTTTCCTCTGATCTGTTGCACTTAATAGCCCCAATTTTGTAGTATCGGTGTCTACTTCTTTGCAGCATTAGAAGGCTCTGATGGGGTTTTTACAATACTTAGTTGACCACCTTCCTTGTTGGCAACAGTGGCTGCTTTCACCTCATTGCAGTGGTTTATGAACTTGCTCACCTCCTGGATTCACCAAACATGGAGGAAAAAGCCATCATTAATGTAAACAAACCATATTTGTAATGATCCATTTGTTTGTCATGGAGATCATTGATTTAGAAGAAATTCATGGCATAGAAGTAGCTTCAAATAGTACCAACAACAGCAATAATTATTCTCTTTACACTAGGCAGACTTGGTAGAAACAACTTCCAATAGATATTCTGAAAGGGAGAATAAGTCCACCCATTTAGTTTTATTGGTTTTAATAAAAAGTTGTTCTTGAGTAATAAGCATATCATGGTATAATTTGGCAAATATTGCTAAAAAACAAGGTTAGCTGCAAGCCTACCACATCATACCAAATCATTTTGGAACATAGCCAAGTAAAGCATCATAAGGTCAAGGATATAGTTTCCATTAGGGAAAAGTGAATGAAAAATTGAGCTGTCACCTCCAGTTAAGAAGGTGAGTGTATGTCTTGTTCAATTATGATTCACACTGTCCATAAAAAAACAATAGGTGAATGTTCCACCACTGCACAGCTTATGACAAAGAGCAACATACATTAACTACCATCCACCTTCCTTTCTCTCTTAAGTAACACTGCTTCCTGATAATCAAGTCCAAATTTACATTGAAATTGGATTATCCAAGTTTGCAGATTAGAGACAACATCCCATCCAATCTCAATGGTTTCTTATGCACTCTTTGAAGCTTGTAAATGCACGGACATTAAAGGAAGAATGCACAAATGTCATATATTCAATACTTTTGGGTGAAGACCAAGCTAACACGAGTAAGTTACTAACTCAATTAATGGAATCTTCAAAGGGTTGGACAACTAGACCTAACAAATAAAGGAAGCTTAAAGAAAGACAATTTCCAGAAAGTAAGCATACATGAAGATCTAAGCATAAAAGGTAAGTGTTTGTATTGATATAACTATGCTCTTTTCACAAACTTACAAAATCATCTGTTCATTGAATTGGCATGTGCAACATTTAGTGGACATGGGTATGAAGTGTCCACTCAACTGTTGATTTGTATCTTAGTGATGCATTTGCCAGCAACCCAAACGATCCTGGACCAAGATCACTATTGTTGACTGGAATGCCAACTCTTTAGGCAAATGCCCAAAGTCTCACTTGGAAGCCTATTAACTGAATCCTACCCCGAGACATTTACCAGGGTAATCCCCTAAAGACCCTTTAAGATACCTGAGGCACTACATTCAGATGCTGTGATTCTTTCCCATGTTAGAAGCAACACTTGGCAGAACCCTATGCAGACTTGGGGCTGCTCCCATCATCAATATTTGTTTGAGGGCTTGGGCCCATTGTTAGAGTTGGCAGTTCGCTAAAGTGGGTATTTTCTTGCTTCAGAACATAATCAAGGGCTTTCACAGAAAATCCACCTTTGCTGCCGCCCCTATATACTACTCTATCCTCCTCACTATTCACTGACTTTCCTTGGAGTCTAGATAGAAAACACTCCACAATATCCAGCTCCTAATCATTCAAACTCCTTGCAAAACAAAAATTCCAATGTCCCCCCCCACTCCGCTCCCATAAATCCTCCACTTATGCCTCTTTCGACTCCACTAAAGCAAACAATGATAGAAAGGCAATAAATAGAGGTTCCTCACCACACTACTTGTCCTTCCAAATTTTCACTCTTCTCTCATTACCCATATAAAAGGAGACTCTACAAATGAAGAGATCTCATTCTTTTCTTATAGCTTCCCATAAGCAGACTCCATAAGTGTCTCTTACCTTACAAGAACACCAAACCCCTTTCGACTTGGCCTTACAAACAATCAACCACTTCACTAAGTGTGTTTTATTCTCTATGGCTCCTCCTCCCAAAGGAAATCCCTCTAGATCTTTCCTAGACTCAATTTGGCATTTCTCAAAATATTGAATAAAGACATATAGTAAATAGGCAAAAATAATGTGCTATGAATCAGCATAAGCTTTCCCACTTTTGAGATGTATTGCATCTTTCATATTGAAAGCCTTTTTCGAAACCGCCCCTCAACCCCATCCCACATTGCCTCTAATTTGTAAGAAGCCTCTAAGGAAGCCCTAAGTAAGAAGTTGGTAGCTCCCCTACCCTTCAACCAATCTTAGAAGCCAACTTCTCCATGTTATCCACCCAGTCAACTGGAATGAACTAACTTTTTGAAGGTTTATTTTCAACCCCAAAATGGATTCAAACCATACGAGTAGCCAACATAAATTAGTGGCATGATCCTAAGAAGCATCACAAAAAACAATCGTGTCATCAACAAAGAGAAGATGAAATATTTCCTCCTCATCACCCCCTCTTCCCCTCACCTTGAACCTTGAGAGGAAACCTCCTTCCCAAGCTCTCATGAGCAAACTACTGAGGACCTCCATTGCAATAACACATAAGTAGGGAGATAGGGGATCCCCTTGTCTCGACCCCTAAGAGCTTCAAAAGAAGTGTGAAGGAAAATCATTTATTAGAACAGAAAAAACGAGCTGTAGAAATGCACCATTTACTAGAATAGGGAAACTAGTTCTAGAAATGCACCTTTTAATCTAGTCTAGTCATTTCTGCCTGAAACCCATCTTACCAAAAATCGCCAACAAGAAACCCCAATTCACATGATCATGACTTTTCAACGTTGAGCTTACACTACATTCACAAGCATTATTTTCCAATATGGAATCAACAACCTCATTTGCTACAAGCGCACCACATCAAGGATTTGTCATCCCTCGTTTGCTATAACACCCCAAGTTGTTACAATGAAAGAGTCAACACAGCTGGAAGAACCTATGTTCACTCATAAGAATCATTAGCAATCCTCTTAAATACACTGAACTGGGGTCCATTGCTACCATTCTACCCCAAGTTTCCTCTCCTCCTACTCTAGTTCCCCTCAAGCATGACAACCCACCATTCACAAGGCTAGCCTCATCCACCAAAGAACTTTAACATCAACTATTAGAATAATATTTTAACAGCCAGAGCTTCTAACTGCACATTCTCGAGCCAGTGATTACTAACCTATGACAAGCATCATGAAGTATTCAAAGATCCTACCAATAGGTCTTACTTTTAAAACAGCAGGTCCTTGACATGAATTACTAGACATTGCCTTGGTGTGTTATTCAGTAAACTCTAAATTCCTTGTTCTAGTACAATTATCAAATTTGACTGGAGAGACATGACCCAGATTGTCAAAGTGTTTTGACAACTACAGAAACAATGGAACATCTCAAGACATCATTTTTGGATCAATAGACACAACACAAAACAAAGAGAGATGCACCATTTCAACCAAGCCCAGCATGAAATTGCAAGAAAAATCACTTCCTTTCAATCAAACCTCTCAAAATTTTATGAAACACAAACCCAACAAGTTCAATTAAAGCACTACCTATCTACAATAAACAATACAAATCCCACACAATTATCCAAACTCCACAGAATGAATGCCACAATTTGATAAAAATCCGTACAGCAACAAACACTTAACTCATCCACGATATCAAGCCTCTACATACCAGAAGCTTTAGCGTTTTAAAGCACAGTTAGAAACTAGTTACTCAACAAATAAATATAAAACAAAGCTAAAGCAGAGAAACATGGAAATTGCACTCACCCTATCAGCGTCCATCTCCTTTGTGACCTTCGAAGGCTTCACCACTCTCTTACCTGTAAAAACCAGAGTAAAAAAAACAAGAACAGACACATCCACACATAGAGATAGAAACTGTGGGAGAGTGGGAGAGTGGGAGAGAAACCTTTGCGAGTTTGGCAGGGCTTTCCATGGCGATTGGGAGCGATTACCTTCCTCTTCGGTTGGCCTTTGAAAAGATTGGATTTTTGCGTCATCTCTCCGGTTCACTAGGGTTTTTGCTTCTCTCTGGTTTTCTAGGGTTTCTGCTGTTTTGTGCTGGCTCGCTTTGGAGATTTGGGCTTAGTCAGTCGGGCCGTGAGATTGAGTGGCCTTGGGCTTCAATTTGAAGATTGGGCTGTTAGTAACCTACCATGAAACTAACATGCTTCCTCTTTTGACGAGTAAGGAATTGAAATGCCCTCATCCATGGTCACCATCCAATGTTGGAGTAGTTATTTTAAGAAGTATTTCTAATTTTTAATACTTGAAATTTTTTATCATTTAAGTTCTAAAATGGTTAAAAGCATTTTTTAGAATTACCACCAAATACACTCTTCATCGTATAAAAGAAAATTTGATTTTTAGATGTTTTTAAAAAAAATAAATACTAATCCCTATTTGGCAACTATTTTTTTGAAAAATAGCTTTTAAGAATAGTTTTTGAAAATTTGTGTATGATGTTTTGTAAAACAAAATTTTGTTTAGTAACCTAAAATATTTTTAACTTGTTTTTAATATTTTTAAAAATAATTTTTATGTTTACAACTTTACTTTTTATCATTATATATATTTGTATAATATTTTTTAAAATAAATCTCAAAAAAACAATTAAAAACAACTAACAAATGTTTTCTAAAAACACTTTGTTTTCTCATTTTCAGAACAAAAAATAAAAAATAGTTTCTGGTTGCCAAACGTGTTTTTTTTTAGTTTTTTTGTTCTGAAAAATGGAAAACTGTTTTAAAAAACAATTGTCAAACATACCCTAAGGGTTGTTTTCCAAAAACAGTTTTTAAAAATAATTTTTCAAGTATAGGAAAATCCTGGAGAGAGATGAGATGAGATGAGGCAGAAGTTGGTTTGCGATGGACTCTAAGTCCTTTGAAATCTCTGCGGATGTGTTTGGGGAGAAACTTAAGGGGATCATTATGGAAAGAAGTAGAGGTTTTACATCGTGGATCAGGTTTGGGAGCCTTAGTTTGTGTTGTCTACTGGAAGGAGTGGAGGCTTGTTGTAGAGGTGAGTCTACTAAGAGGTTTGTTAAAAGTTGGGAGGATGGAGGTAGGAAGTTTAAATTGGTACGTCGTGCAAATGAGGCAGACAGGTTCTTATGGTGCTCTGTGGTTGACATGGAAGCAAAGAAGTATTATTTAGTGTTCCCGAAGGAGAAAGGCATTTTGGAAGGTTGGGCCTTGTTAGCTGAAAAGCTCTGCTCTCTTAGAGTATTGATATGTAATGAGCCTAGGAGAGTCTTTGATTTCTTTAGGACAGAAAGTAGAGTTGGGGCTTCTAAGGGGAAGCCGGAAAATTCCTATGTTGATGCGGTGAAATCAAGAGCGAGAAGATTAGGGAAAGCAGCGTGGCTACAACTAGGGGAAAAAAATGGGCTAAGCGGAAGGGAGTTGTTAAACCGGTGTCTGGTTAGGAAATGGGGAGAGTCTCTTGTGTCGGCTCCAAACTTGTCTGCTTTGGGCAGTTGGGGAAGATCTCATTGGAACCTTAAAGGAAGAGTGAAGTTTGCGAGGCTAGGGGACCCTTTCATACTGATCGAGTTTGAGAATAAAGCAGAGGTAGAAAAAGTGTTATTAAGAGGGCTTTGTTGTTTTAAGGAATCGTTTCTGTACTTGGAAATGTAGGACGCAAAAGTAGGGTGTTCTCAAAATTGTGAGCAAGTTAAGAAAGCTTGGGTGAGAGTAGTGGGTTTACTGTTGCACTTTTTGGAGTCAAGAAGTGTTTAGAAAGATTAGGGAAGGTCGTGGGGGGGTTTGTTGCAGTGGATGAAGACACTGCTGCTTTTAAGGAGCTTTAATGGGCTAGAATATTAGTGAAATTTGAGGGATTAGAGTGGCCAAGCTCTTTGCAGGTGGTAGTTGACTCTTCTTGTTTTGCTATTCAATTGTGGTGGGAGGTGCAACCAAGGGTGTTGGAAGTTGCTCTGGGGGTTCAAAAATGGGATGGGAAAGGAGCATGAGGTTAGGGATGATGGAGAGAGTGGTTCACGCGCCGATTGTAATGTGGAACAAGTACAGACTCATTGGCAATCTACAAAGGTGGTTGTGACATGCAAAGTTGGAGAAGCTTGCTGCAGAAAAGACAGGGAGGCTGCTACCTTTGACTTTGTGTCGACAAGAGGGGCAGATAACGAAGCGGTTAGAGGAAGGGTGTATTCTGATTGAGATCAGATCTCAGCTGAAGGGCCTTTATCCCAAGGTAGTAGTTTTTTAGGCCAGGTATTGGAGTTGGATGTGGAAAGGAGGCCTAACTGGCTTGAGGAGGGCCAAACCAACAACGCTTCAAAAGACCCATTGGAAGTGGATCGACCCATGACTGAGTCTTTAAAAGATCCAACGTTGGTGGGTCGATCCTCTGTTAAAGCCTTAAAAGGGGTTAAGGTTCGTGGGGGCCTTTGAGAAGCTAACTATGGGAGGCCAGACGAGGATGATTTTGGCATCCAAATGGGGTTACCTCCACTGGCGCCAAATCATGCAGAGATCATCGACGAAGCTTTGATAGAGGAGGCCTCCAAGGACACAGATTATCATCCTTGTTCTCTTTAATATTTGGGGAAACGGGATTTCTCTTATTTTTCTACTCCTTCTGGGCGGGATGGGGCAATTGTCATCACTGATGAGGGACTCAAACGGGGTTGTGCTTCAGAAGCAGTTAAAGTAGCAGGTTTGGGCCCTTTAAAGGTGATTTTGGTGGATGGAAAGGAGGCGGAGGTTTCTGGTTTATCGGGTAAGGCTCATAAGGCTGTTGAAGAGGTGATAAAGGATGTTTCTAAAAGGGCAATACAAGAGATAGTGGAGGAAAGGGACGAAGCGGGTGGTTCGAGCTGGTATTCTAGTTGCTTGGCTAAGTTTAGTCGCTGTTTAGGAATGCCGACGGAGAGTTTTGAATGGAAGATTTTGATTTTACTGAAAATGATGAAAGATCAAAAGAGGAAGTTGAATGGTAGGAAAATGAAAAATTGGAGACGTCAAAGTTTGAAAGGGAGTTGAGAAGTTGAAATGTACTATGAATTATTTTGGAGAAGGAGGAAGAGAAAAGGGGGAGGGGGGAGGGAAGGGGGGGGGGTTGTTTTTTCAGGTCTAAATGAAAATTCGTTTGCTTTCCTAGAATGTAAGAATGGCTAATAACATTGATAAGAGGAAAGTGATCAAAGCCTTGATAAAGATAAATAAGGTGGATTTGGTTTGCTTACAGGAAACCAAGATCCAGGAAATGTCAAGGGGTCTTGTTCGTAGTTTAGGAGTAGAGAGATTTTTAGATTAGGGAGTTGTGGATTCAAAGGGTGTTGCTAGAGGTATAGTGGTTTTATGAGATAATAGGGTGTTGGAGTTGGTTGACTTAGAAAAGGGAGTGTTCTCAATCTCTTGTCATTTTAAGAATTGTGAGGATGACTTCATTTGGACATTTACAAGGGTTTATGGCCCAACCCTGAGAAGGGATAGATAGTGTTTCTGGGGTGAGCTGGGGACCATAAAGGGTCTTTGGAATGGGCCTTGGTGTGTTGCTGGGGATTTTAATTCCATTTTAAGCCCTGAAGAGCACAATAGGGGAGGAAGTTTGAATTCAGACATGAGAAGGTTCTCAGAAGTAATAGAAGACTTAAAGTTAAAGGGTTTGTCATTGCTTGGGGTTCCTTTTACTTGGAGTGGAGGGGTGAACAATCAGTCATTGTTAAGGCTAGATCGTTTTTTGGTAAATGAGGAGTAGGACTGTCGTTTTAGCGAATCGAGGCAATGTATCCTCCCGAGACCTGTGTTTGACCATGAGGAGGTTTGAGAGAAAAACCCCTCCCTTTTTAGATTTGAGAATATGTGGCTAAAAGTGGAGGGTTTTAAGGATCTTATGAAGTCTTGGTGGGAGGGAGACAACTTTAGTGGCCCTTCAAGTTTTATTTTGGAGAAAAAATTAAAGGTCTTGAAGTCTAAATTGAAGAAGTGGAGCAATGATATTTTTAGCAGGGTTGAATTCATAAAGGATCTGGCTCTAGATCAGGTGGAATTTTGGGATGTAAAGGAGAAGACTAGCAGACTGTCTTTGGAAGAGTTGGAAGCTAGAAAAAAAACAATGAAAGATTATAAAAAATGGGTTTTGCTTGAAAAGATTACTTAGATGCAAAATTCTAGGGAAGTATGGTTGAAAGAGGGTGACAGAAATACGGGCTTCTTTCACAAGATGGCCAATGCTCACAAAAGAATGAATAATGTGGACAAAATTAGGATTAATGGTGTTTGGATTTCGGAGGAGAATGAAATCAAGGAAGGGCTAGTCGATGTTTTTCGGTCTTTACTGCCCAACCTAGGGGACTGACGTCCTTCTTTATCCAGGTTGCAATGTGAGACTTTGGAGAATCTAGATGCTTGTGCTTTGGAGATGTCGTTCACGGAAAAAAAAAAAGTGCTTAGTGCACTACTGGGTTGTAGTGGGGATAAAGCTCCGGGGCCTGATGGTTTCTCTATGGCTTTCTGGTAGTTTTCTTGGGACTTGTGTGAAGGATGATGTGATGAATTTTTTCAGGGAATTCTATGAACACGGTAAATTTGTTAAAAGTCTAAATGCAACTTTTCTGATTTTAATCCCCAAAAAAAGGGGGTTGAAGATTTAAAGGATTTTAGGCCTATAAGTTTGTTAGGAAGTCTGTACAAGTGGCTGGCCAAGGTTTTAGCCAATAGGCTAAAAAAAGTGGTTAAAAATGTGGTCTATAAGAATCAAGGGACTTTTGTGGAGGGAAGACAAATCCTAGATGCAGTGCTGATAGCTAATGAAACAATTGATTTGGTCCTGAAGAATAATGAGATTGGTATTTTGTGCAAACTTGACATAGAGAAGACATACGACAATGTGCATTGGTTTTTTCTTCTCACAATTATACAGAAAAAGGGTTTTGGGGAGAAATGGATTGGGTGGATCAAGTGGTGCATTTCCATTGCAAGCTTCTCTATATTGGTTAATGGTCTTTCAAAGCTCAAGGGGTTTGAGGCAGGGTGATCCACTGTCACCTTATTTATTTGTGATTGCTATGGAGGTTTTTAGTTTTTTTTTTAAAGAGCTGTGAATGGAGGTTTTCTGTCGGGTTGTAGGGTGAAGGGCAGGAGTGTAAAAAGGGCTTAGATTTCCCATTTGTTGTTTGTTGATGATACCTTGGTGTTCTGCCAAGCTTCTCAAAATCATCTGACCTATCTTAGTTGGTTACTTATGTGGTTTGAGGTAGTGTCAGGGTTGAGAATAAGCTTGGAAAAGAGTGAACTAATTCCAGTAAGTAGGGTGGAGAATATTGATGATCTTGATTTGGATTTGGTTGTAGAGTGGGTAGTCTCTCGTCCCTTTATTTGGGTCTTCCTTTGGGTGCTTTGTTTAAGTCAGTGATAGTGTGGGATGGAGTAGAAGAATGGTTCCATAGAAGGTTAGCTATGTGGAAGAGACAATACATATCCAAGAGAGGGAGGGCAACTCTAATCCGAAGCACTTTGTCGAATTTACCCATTTATTTTATGTCCTTATTGCGCTTGCCAAGCTCAGTTAGACAAAGACTAGAGCAAATTCAAAGGGATTTGCTTTGGGGAGGTGGTAATTTGGAGTGAAAGCGACATTTAGTAAGATGGGAGTTGGTGTGCTTAACTAAAGAGAGAGGGGGTTTGGGGGTCAAATGTTTATCCAATCTCAATAAGGCTCTTATTTGTAAATGGAATTGGCATTTCGCAAATGAGAGAGATGCCTTGTGGAATCAAGTGATTAGAGGGAAGTATGGGGAAGATAGAGATGGATGGTGTTCTTAGGAAGTGAGAGAGGTGCATGGTATAGGGTTTTGGAAAGGAATGAGGATGGACTCGGATTTTGTGGGCTCTAGGATTTTATTCATTGTAGGTAATAGGCGAAGGGTGAGATTTTGGAGGGATAGATGGTGTAGGGATTCCCCTTTGTGTGTGTCTTTCCCTTCTTTGTTTGCTTTGTCTGTTGATAAGGAAGCGTGGGTGGCAAATATTTGGGACCCCTTGGTTGAGGGGAGTAGGGGGGTTGGAATCTATGTTTTTCAAGAGCCTTCAATGATTGGGAGGTGAAGGAAATGAAAAGATTCTTGGAGCGGCTTCATGAGAAGAGAGTGCATGGAGATGTGGATGACATGGTGTTTTGGACCGAAACAAATAGTGGAAAGTTCTTCGTCAAGTCCTTATACCTTGCTCTAAAAGTGGGTTGCCTTTCTTTGTTTCCTTTTAATTGCATTTGGAATGTGTGGGTGCAACCCAAAATTAGTTTTTTTTGTGTGGGAGGCTACGTGGGGCAAAACCTTAACCTTGAATCTTATTCAGAAAAGAGGATGGATCTTGGCAAATAGATGTTTTATGTGCCTTGAGAAAGAGGAGATCATAGACTATCTTCTTCTACATTGTTAAAAAACAAGGGTCTTATGGGATTTGCTCTTTAATTTGTTTAGGGTGTCATGAGTGCTGCCTTCATCAGTTAGAGAGACTTTCCTTAGTTGGCATGGTTCTTTTGTGGGTAAAAAGCGCAAGAAAGTGTGGAAAGCAGCTCGTCTTTACATTTTTTTAGACAGTTTGAAAGGCGAGAAATAGATTGACCTTCAAAAATGATGTATTTTTAATCTAGAGACTCAAATACTCTTTCGTTCTTTCTCTTTGGTCAAAGGCCAAGTTATTTATAGTTGATTGCCCTTTAACTATAGTTAGTATTATTGATTGGTTGGGTTCTAACTAAAGTTGTTTGTTGAGCCAGTTGGGTGTTTTTCTTCTTTTTTGGCCGTTTTGGCGATCGGTGTATAGGTATTGTATACCTTGAGTTGCTTTTTTGGCACCTCTTTTTATATGAGATATTTTCTTACCTATCAAAATAATAATAATAATTTTTCAAAACACCTCTCAATTGTTTTTGCAAATAATGAAACTCAAATATTAAGAATAATTTATGAACATATTTCATAAAGGTATTGTTTAAAACAACATAAACTTTTATATTTTATTTAATTTTTAAAATACTTTATAAAAAAATATTTAAAAATATCTCAAAATTATTTTTATAAAAAAATTTAAAAAATCTATTTTTAGTCAAAAATTTATTAAATATATATTTTTAAAATTACAACACTATTTTTATTCTAAAGAAAATAGAATTGATTGATTAAAATAAATAAAATAATCATTATATTTATGAATCTAACCTTTCTCATATTTTTACTAAAAAAAATAACCTACTTTGACATAAATACCCTATGTCCTTACAAGTATTTACATGTAGTTTTAAAAGAAATGATTATTTTTTATAATAAAAAAATAAGAGCATTTTTATCAAAATTATATATATATATATATATGATAGACTAAAATTTTAAATTTGGGTTTTTAATGACCTTTTAATCAAATAACCCCAAAAAAAGGGGTTATCAACAAAAAGGTCATTGAAAACCCAATTTTGGAAATTTAACCCTTCATTATTTTTTTGGTCTTATTTTGACAAAAATGCCCTTATTCTTTTATTGTAAAAATAACCATTTCTTTTTAAACATATTGAAAATACTTGAAATAGTTAAGGATATTTATGTAAAAAAATGAGTGATTCTTCAAATAAAAGCATAGGAATGAATAAATTCATAAACATAGGGAGTATTTAATCAATTTTAACAATTAATTTAAAAAATAAAATTATTTTCAATAATATTACCAAATAAATCCTAACTTTTAAAATTTGTATTAACCCAAACCTATAAATTAACTTTTTGTTTGAATTGATTTTAAAACATTAAAATTTATTTAGATTTTAAATATAAAAGGTAAAAAGGCTTTTTCCTTATCTGATTTAGAATATGACATTTTGATATTTTCCCATTTTTTTCAAATTAATTTTATTACTTGTTTTAAATTTTGAATTTATTTATTTTTTAAACAATATAAATAATCTAAATAAAATAACTTAGAATATGTTTGATAATGTTTTTCCTTAAAGTGTTTTTAATATAAACTAATCGTCTGAGAGTAATTTTAGAAAACATTTTCAATATTTTTAATGTTTGAAAGTTAAAAATTTTTAAATGTTAAAATGCTAAATTTTGCTACTTAAAATCAATATAACACACATAAGAATTAATTATCAAATATTTCTTCAAAAAATTATATGTAAATTTTTAATATTAAAAGTAATTTTTAAAAATTTTAAAAATTATTTTTAAATTTTACCAAATAACTATTATTTAAAAAAAAAAATACTTTTTAAACTAAAAATATTTTTTAAAATTATTATCAAATAGACTTTAATCATACAAAAAATTCCTACAAACAACTTTAAAAGATAAGTTTTTTTTTTTTTTTTGTTAGTAATAGAGTCATTTTATTTATTTTTAAATAACTAACTTGTTGCTTATGGGCACGTGGAACCATTGATATATTAATGACTCCACGTGTCATATATTTGCAAAAATTTTGCTTTTATTTTATTTCCATTCTATATTAAATTAAGAAAAGTTGACATTGGAATGAATTATGGAAGTTAAATTTAATTATAAATAAATAAGATAATAAAACGGATTCTTGTCATGACATCATCGATAATTTAAAGGAAATGGAAATCACATGTTTAAAAATATAAAATTTTTTAAAAATCGTGATTTTATATTTAAGGATAAGATATCACACCAAACCAAATCCCTTGGAAAATGACCATAATACCCCTCAATCAGACAGGTGAAAGCCATGGTCTCAGCGCTGTCTCCACGTGGCACTAATTCACTAGACCGATCACCCATCTCTGCTGCACCACGACATAGAGGAACACTCCACCGCCACATTACCAAAACTTCACGTCGTCTCCAGTTCGTTCTTTACGGTTACTCCCAGCGAAATTACGATCAGACCCCTCAGCCGTGGCGCGCAGCGATCGTGAACTGTCACCGCACTGAGGTGTCAGCCTCAGAGCAAACCTACCGAGTCAAGGGTCAACTCTTTCTTCTTCCTCTCGCCTTCCTTCCTCTCTCTCTCTCTCTTAAGATTTTTCAACTCGATCCCTCTCTCTATATATATCTGTTTCTGGCTGCAAATCCACGACTATCGGATCTCCAACTTGCATGAGAGCACAGCAGCCGGGCCAATTGGAAGAGAATGTGTGGAATATTCGCCTACTTGAACTACAGCGTCAACAGAGAGAGGCGCTACATTCTCGAAGTCCTCTTCAATGGCTTGAGGCGTTTGGAGTACAGAGGCTACGATTCCGCCGGAATCTCAATTGATTCTTCACTTTCTCTTGATGCAGACACTCTCTCTTCCACACCCCTCGTTTTCCGCCAGGAAGGCAACATCGAATCTCTCGTCAAGTCCGTCTACGAAGGTTAGGGGTTCTGATCATGCGTTGGTTTGGTCGGATTTTTTTGGTTTTTGGTTTTTGGTTGTGTTTGGTTCTGGAGAGAGCAGGGGAATTGGTGAGAGGAGGGAAGGAATCGGAGTTTTATGTGTTTGGTTATCGAGGAAATGGGAGAATTGCTGAAAAAGGAAATGGAATTAGGATTTTAGGTGTTTAATCAATTGGGAAACTGAGACAATTAAAACCTCTGTTCATCCGAAAAAACCTTAAACTTTGAGGGATTTTTGGGATGTAACATGGCTTAAAACACGAGACGTTTAATCATTTTTTACTTAGTTCTTTTTTCCTTGGTATTCTCAGCTGCCAAACAGAGTGTTAGGGTTTATTGTGTTGAATTTGGGGTCGTTTTCTTTTTATCATTCGGATAAGTACTGGATATAGGTGGGTTTATATTGTTTTAACGGTTTATGCCTGGCGAATTAAGCATGCAAAACCATGCATGCGCTAAATCACATTACAGCAAAAGGAAATGTAGGTCTTTGGGATGACCAGTTGAAATTGCAGTATGGATGGGGTGGATTTGACAAAGCTCTGTATACAGCACAATGGAACACTTAATTTTTCTCGTGGAATCCCAGGCTCACCCTTGGTGAATGTCTCTTTATTTTATGGTGGCTGAGGCTTCAGAACAATATATTTTTTCCAAATCTTGCTTGACCGATATATAAATTTGTCATGGCATTCAAAGCTGGAATCTGGATTATAGATCAATTTACAAATTTTAATGTGTTTGATGAATATGCTACATCAAACATGATTATCAATTGTAGCATGCACTGCACACAGGGGTGTGGTTGCAGGAAGAGAGGGAGGAAGTTGGACAATTGGCTGCTTCCTCAAACATAGACGTTGTTTATTTCCTGTTTAGTGGATGTCTAAATTTATTAGTTTACTGTTTTTCCTTTTCTTTACAAGTTGTAAGTAGAATTTTAGGGTTAATTTCCAATATTCAGTACAAGGGCCATTAAGGGCTGTAGCAATGTTATAGATTTAAGTGTGTATGCATAAGTCTTGTAGAAATTGAATAGTTGGATTGTGCTATCATCTATACCTATTTGGAGCCATTACTATAGACAGATAATTCATGCTTCCAATGCATCCATATCACTCTTTAACCATATTGCTTGAAATTTGATTCTATATTTACACTTTGCTTACCAGGCATGACTGTTGGTTTAATTAATGGTGGATTTGGTGTTCTCAGAGGTTGCTGAAACTGATCTAAATTTGGAGGAGTCATTTTTTGTACATGCTGGAATAGCACACACTCGGTGGGCGACCCATGGGGAGCCTGCTCCAAGGAATAGTCATCCTCAAACCTCTGGCCCTGGAAATGAATTCTTAGTTGTTCATAATGGTGTTGTTACTAATTATGAGGTTTGCTTAAGTTTTCTTTTCCTACCAAACTCATTCTCTTTTTGTTTGTTATTGGAATTCAATTTTTTAATTCACAAAACATGTTCTAAAAATTGATCAGATACTCCTCACCCCTAGTGGTATACATATTTTCTGTCTAGCATGTAAAATATATATTAAAGTGGTCAAAGTTTGGGGTGGATTTGTGGGAGTTTTGAGGTTCTAGTCCCAAAAAAAAAAAAAAAAAAAAGGAAAAAAAAAACTGTTTCATTTTTTTTCTTTTTTGGTTTTTTAGTTTTATGCGTAGTACATACCACATACCGGATTGAAACTTGAGCTCAACCCTTGAGAATAAATATGAAGATAAGATTATTTAGCAAATCATACATTTTTGTGTGCAAGGTGTTTCAATGGGCTGATCTATTTGTAGTAAAACTTGGATCATTTATGACCCCAAACCAATACTGTGGGTTGCTCATTCCAATCGAAAATGATAATTCCTGATATTGAAGCAGGATCTCTGTTTAGTTGGCTTCTTATGGGTTTTTCCTTGACATCTTTCATGACATGCATGGAAAATGGATTCTTGTTGGCTTTTCTTGATGGAGGATCAAAGAGAAGCTTTGAACTCCTTCAGAAACGCATTTTTGTTTTCATCACAATGAAATTGTTGTTTCTTGTCAAAAAGAAAAAATAAGAAATGCTTGTTTGTTTGGAACTTATTATTAATTCTATTGAAGATGTTGAATTTTTTTAAGGCCCTTTCTCTTTATTTATATGGTCATTTTTGTCTAATTTTAAAGTTTTACATGTATTCATACTTTTATATTCATAATCATAATTATTAGGGAGTCTGACTGATTGACTTGGTGGGTAACCCCACCACACAACCAGGTCAATGTCTGGTCTGGTTCTAGTTTCATACAGAGTTTCTTTGAACCTTCATCAATTTGGATTTTGTTTTCTTCTTTGTTCTTGGCCCTAAGACATCTTTTTATGTGAGGGTTTTTTTTTACTTGTTTTGGTGTCTGAGCATGTACTGACATGGTTTTCATGTCCATTTTCAGGTATTAAAGGAAACTCTAGTTCGACATGGATTCACTTTTGAATCTGAAACTGACACTGAAGTAATTCCAAAGCTTGCGAAATTTGTTTTTGACAAAGCAAATGAAGAAGGTAATTTCTGTGAGTTGAAGTTAATTGCCTTTATGATGTTATTTACTACTGGGATTAAAATTCAAGCATCAGAAATTGGCACGTAATTACCAATCATTTCATATCTTGAGATTTATTTAAATCCATTGGTTTTGCTGGATGCCATGGAATCTTGACTTAAAGCTTATCATATTATGTTATGTTTAGTGATGGAGTATCTGTGGTTACACATGCACACGCATACATGTTTATTGTTAGGACATGTGCTATGTGCATGTGGTATATTGTTTAATTGAATAACATTCATTGTGATGTGTCAATTGGAAAGTGATTTGACTGCAATCTTGAAATGCTTAAGTAGAGAAATATCAATGCTTAACGTGGTAAACCTCTCTGTACGCATCCCATGTGCTTAAATTCAGCCACGTTGGTGTTTTAATATATATTTTTTTTTATTAAAAAATTAATTAGCCTATTTGGGAACTGTTTTATAGACTCAAAAACACGTTTGGCAAAAAAGCAGGTTGAAAACATTCAAAGTTCCCAAAGAGGCATTTGTTCTTGAAATCACCAGAGAACTGTTTTTGAAACTTATTCTCAAAAATTGTACTTTTGAGAACTATTTTTGAAAACATTTCCAAATAGACCCTATGATTCTCTAAAATACCTAGTAGATTGTAGATATAATTAGACACACACTCATTGGTTAATTGGCTAAATTTAACCAAAAATCACTTTTGTTGAAAAAGCTTTCTTAATCACCTTGTAAATTGTTTTCATATGGTTTCTTAAGGTTTAGTTAAATCCTGCATGTCATTTAATGGAAATTAAAATTTGGTTTTATGTAATGGTCTCTCAATTCTTTGGACATCATTATACCTTTTAATTATGATTAAATTCTTTTATAATTGAAAATGCTTGATAATATATTAAAACAACTCTAATTTTGGTAATTAAACCATCAAATGGGATCATTGGATTCACTGTCTGATTCTATTTTCTGATGCTTATGTAGATAGCATTTGATTGAGGACCTGCATGAGCACTTTCTTTGACACACTGTTATTCTTTTATAGACAAAAATAATGGCAAGTTCCTAATAAAGGAGGTGAAACCCTGGCATGCAGGAGTCCACAAGGATTACCCAATAGACAAAAAAAGGAAAAGGAAAAAAAAGAAGAAAAAAAAACACCACCTTCCATGAGCCTTAAGCTAAGGCCAATTGGTCTAAGAATTCTAGAAAGCTTTTCACTACCCAAAAAATCTACAGAGTTCAGCAAAAATTTCAACTTCAATTCCTTTAAAATAAATAAATAAATAAATAAATAAAAATTCGAGGACATGCTAACATGAAGAGGTAACTATACTTGTCGTACAGTTGTCAATGAAAAGATTTTATATTAACTTAAAAGAGAAGGATCTAAACCTATCGATGGAGGATCCTGTTTATTAGATTGAATGTGCTAAAACTTGGCCCAATTTGATAATTTTAGATAAATTTTAAAAAATGGTTTAGGCAACAAATATCTCAGTTGAGATGGTTGAAATACATTACATTAAATTAGTTCTTTGTATGTTCTATGGCCCTTTTTTCTTTTTAATATGAATTTTCTTTATTGACCATTTTCTTTTACATGAAACAGACATTTCATTAAAGAAAGAGAAACATACTCTATTCATTAAGAATAAAAATAAAACTTATGTGCATGAAAAAGCAGAGGTATAAATAGTAAAAATTGATTAAATCATAGTGGACCTGAAGATAAAATCATTTAGGGACTCAAGGCCTAAGACTTTTTGGATAGTTATCACTTGATTGTTACAATGATTAATTTTCTTCTATATTGCATCATATATAGCTAGTAAAAGAAAATTGGAGGTGTCTTTTGAATGATAGACATGTGATGACCACTTGAATTTTCATGTAGTAATTAAATATATGCATATATACCTGCATGCATTCCCATATACATGCATATATATATATATATATATATATATATCTTGTACATGTATTTATATAGGCATGTCTATATATTTATGTAGTATGAGTTTTCATGTATTGGGGCGTAAGTGGCATATTGGATCTGCCTCCTTTTAAGCAATTTTGGGTGTCCTTTAGCATTTTTTCAACAATATGAAAGAGATTCTGTTTAATTTTGAAAGAGAAGCATCATGATTCTTTTGAGGAACAGGGCCTTAGCACTTATGGCGTTCAGGTTTGATTTCTTTTATGAGTGGCTATGTGCCTTTTATTACAGTAGTGATGTTTCTCTTTAAAGCGTCTTTTCCATTTCATATAAAATCTCAATTACAATTTAGAATATGAGGAGAGTTGTTACCTTTTATGTTGCAGGTGACCAGACTGTCACATTTAGTCAAGTTGTCCTTGAAGTTATGCGGCATCTTGAAGGAGCCTATGCTCTCATTTTCAAAAGTCGGCATTATCCAAATGAATTGATTGCCTGCAAACGTGGTAGTCCATTGCTTCTTGGGGTCAAAGTAAGTTATATTTGAACAATATATCACTGAAGCAAAATTTTGTCTTATATTGGCATTGGTTGCTCCACTTTTTGTTATGAGCCACTCTTTGTTATGAGGCTTGGTTTAAAAAATGTCAACCTAATGTAGTTATAGAATTACATTTGCATTCACTTATGCCAATTGTTTCAGATTTCGAAGTAGTTGAATTTAATTGAATTGCTGTAGAAATGATAATGCATGCCTATATATAATGGAAACAACAATTCGTTGGTAAATGAATACAATGTACAAGATAGACGGGCTATCATTCAAGTAGAAGAAAGAAAATTATTAATGTAATTATTGGCTATTTATTATTTATTAAGTTCGTGTGTGTATGATGTTTTCTATGCTTGCTGTGATGTGTAACACTTAAGACTTCCATTTGAAAGTAAACCACTTCATATTGCACCAACTTGTTGGCTTTTATGGTAGCCTAGTAATGAGCATGGTTCGTTATGAGGGAATTTCTAGATAATATGAAAGATGTTCTTGGTGATGTCACTTGAATAGTAATTGTTCATCCAATGTGAGCACTTTTTTTTGAGACACAAATCCAATGTGAGCACCAGTTAGTAAGAAGTATTCATGTATAATTACATAAATGTGGCTGTATATTAATCAAATAAGATTTCATTTCTTGTTTTCTTTTAAACTTTCTTGATAAATTCTAAGTTATTGAATCCAAGTTGCTTTTCTGCCCTCTGAGTATTGCAAAAGATCTTCCAATAAAAAAAATGGTATTGGAAGAAATCTTGTGGAATTGGGGAGTGTATTCAGGTTCAAATGCATGCCCCATAATGTTCCAGGGTTGTTTTACTTGGTTTGCTCATATCTGTGCAGAATAAGCTGTGGATATCTTGCTGAAAATTGCTGAAACATTTACTCTATTAGGACTCCCTATTTGCTTGACCAGGAAGATGGGTACTGTGAGACAACTTTGTGATTTTTTAGTGGGTTTTGGAACTACCTAAAGTGGAACTCATGTGAATTTATTGCACACCCACACATATATGAAGGAAGAAAGTGGAATTATCTGTGAAGGAAAAAAAGTTACCGTGTGTGACTGTTTTATTTCCTGATGTATACATTGTAGAGCTAACTGGCTTACTGGATTGCACATAGATGGAATCTGAGTATTCATTTGAAGGCTTGAAATTCTTCTACATCATGTTGATTCAGTGATTATCGTTTTCATAATTGAAAAGATTATTTTTTACCACACAGTGCTATCATTGGGAACTTCTTTTGAATTATAACCTGATCATTTCATGTTTAACCACTGTTTGGTAGGAACTAACTGAAGATTTCGGTGTTGAAGCCTCATTTCATGATGCTAAATTCCTTTCAAAGGATGGCAAGCCCAAAGAGTTCTTCTTATCCAGCGACGCCAATGCTGTAGTTGAACACACAAAACAAGTTTTGGTGATTGAGGATGGTGAAGTGGTTCATCTTAAGGTACTTCCCTTCTTTGGCTTCATAACCTGCAAGTTCCAAGCTCTAGTTGTACTTCTGTTGGCCTAGTGTGCATCATTATCTTTCTGAAGATTGATGACCTTATGTATATTTTCCTATGTTTGATCGATCTTCTGGATTAAGTTATTCCTATTATCTTCCAAAAAAGTGCTTCTTTTGGTGCTCGACTAGTGACTCAATGCAGCTATTACTTGTTTATTGATGTTTGAATCTCATCTTTTTTTTGATAAACCAAGAGAAGAAATCATATTAGAACACGCCAAAACAGGGGGCGTTCCCTAAGTACACCGGCAGTATACAAAGAAGGCCTCACCCAAGGCAACAAAGGAGGAAACAAAAACCTAGAAAAGCCAAATAAGACCAACAAGTCAACCACCCAACAAATTCATAAAAGAGAAATAGTCCACGTCCATAAATTGTTGAGACCATTTAAGAAGAGCCCGAAGGAAGAGATTCTTCAAACTCATATCTGACTTCTCTTCTTCTTGAAACATTCTTCTATTCCGCTCTCCCCAAATACACCAAAACAAACAGATAGGCGCCATTTTCCAAACTACACTCTTCTTCTTTTCTAGGCCCTTAATTTTCCATTCAAGAAGCAAATTTCTCACTGAATTCGGGAACACCCACACCACCCCAAAAGAAGAGAGCACCATAGTCCAAAGCTCCCTTGTCTTACCACAATGAATTAGAATATGATCCGCCGATTCCTCATTCTCTTTACAAAGAACGCATCTGTTGACCATAGACCAACCCCTCCTCATTAACATATCAACGGTAGAAATTTTACCCCACACCGCTTCCCAAGCAAAAAAACGAGTTCTTAAAGGGGCATGCGAACCCCATACCTCCTTTGCTGGAAATAAGGGGCTGTTCTCCACCTTCAAGGACCGATAATAAGATTTAACACTGAACTTTCCTTTCCTCTCAATCTTCCAAATTAAAGAGTCCTCCCCTTCTTGGACCTTTATTGCAGAGATGTGAATTAGAAAACGACTCACCTCCCCCAATTCCCAATCATGAAAGGGTCTTCTAAAGTGCACCTCCCATCCCCCGCCACCATCTCCTTATCTCCCCCAAAGATCAGCCACTAGAGCTGAATTATGGGAAGCAATTCTGAAGAGCAAAGGAAAGAGCTCTTTCAGCTTAGACTCTCCAATCCAATAGTCCCACCAAAATCTGGTACATCTACCATTTCCAATACAAATACTAGTTCTGAGGAAGAACTCCTCTCAACCCTTTCTAATGTCTTTCCAAAGGCTCATCCCATAGGACTCCCTTACCTCTCTAGTGGTCTAACCCCTTTCCCCCTTTCCAAATTTACCAACAATGACTTTCCTCCAAAAACTCTCCCTTTCTAAAGAAAATCTCCAAAGCCATTTTCCAAGTAAAGCATAATTGAATTCCTTCAAGTGCCTTAACCCCAAACCTCCATACTTCTTATCTTTGCAAATAGCTGTCCATCTTACCAAGTGGATCCTTCTTCTCCCCTCCACATCTCCCCACAAGAACTCCTTTTGAATTTTCTCCAATCTAATTCTCACTTTCCTTGGGATTACAAAAAGTCACATAAAATAGATGGGGAGATTTGAGAGGGTGCTTTTGATGAGGGTAAGATGACCTCCCTTAGACAGGTATTGTTTTTTCCATGTAGCCAATTTTCTCTTGAATCTTTCCTCTACCCCATCCCACACTCTACAAGAATTATGAGGGGCTCCAAGAGGTAAGCCTAGATAAGTAGTAGGGAAATTCCCTACTTTACACCCAAAAACTGCAACGGCTCTGTCCACATCCTCCACTCCCCCAACTGGGATAATTTCACTTTTCTTCAAATTTATTTTTAGGCCTGAGACCACTTCAAAACAAATAACAACCCACTTCTAAAAAACCAACTGGTTCCTATTATCCTCGCAAAAAAGAAGAGTGTCGTCGGCGAATAAGAGATGGGAAACCGAAGCCCCTTCTCCATTTCTCCCCATTACCCTGAATCCTCTAATGAAACCTTTCTCCTCAGCTTTAGAGATTAAACTACTAAAAGCTTCCATAATTAGCACAAATAGATAAGGAGAGAGTGGGTCTCCTTGCCTTAGGCCTCTATAAGTTGAAAAAAACTCTGTGGGAGTGCCATTCACCAAAACTGCCATCCTCACAGTTGATATGCAGAAAAGTATCCAACTACGCCACTTGGGCCCAAACCTCATTTTCTCCAAGACTGAAAGAAGGAACTTCCAATTAACGTGATCATAAGCCTTTTCAATGTCCAACTTGCACACTAAACCCGCATCGGCGCTTCGCTTCCTTGAGTCTATCGCCTCATTAGCTACCAAAACCGCATCTAATATCTGCCTTCCTTCCACAAAAGCGTTCTGACTGTATGAAACTAGTTTTCCCATAACTCTTTTCGACCTATTTGCCAGGACTTTGACAATAATTTTATAAAGACTCCCCAATAGGCTGATGAGTCTAAAATCCTGCACATCACTAGCTCCTCCTTTCTTCGGGATAAGCACTAAAAAAGTTGCATTATGGCTGCGAAAAACATTATTCTGCACATGGAACTCCTCAAAGACCTGCATCACTTCCCCTCCCACGAACGGCCAACAAAACTTCCAGAATGCCAACGTAAAACCATCCGGCCTTGGAGCCTTATCTCCCCCCAACTCTGAGATAGCTTTGTAAACCTCCTCTTCCGAAAAATGCCCCTCCAAAGTCTCATTATCCAAAGCATCAAGCGTTTTAAATAGACTTGACTCCACATCTGGTCTTCTCACCCGAGGTTCCTCAAACAAGGATTTAAAATAAGACCCAATCCCTTCTCTAAGCTCCTCCTCTTTACTTAGCCGAACACCCCTAACAATCAGGCTGCTGATAAAATTTCCCCTCCTCCTTGCATTGGCCATACGGTGAAAAAACTTAGTGTTACTATCTCCCTCCTTTAGCCAAAGAGCCCTTGACTTCTGCCTCCAAGATATTTCTTCAAGGATGTCACAGTGGCTGAATTCATCTCTAGCTATCCGTTGGCTATATCTATCTTCCTCAAAAATAGGACCACACCTTTCTAAACGGTCCCATGAGTTTAGATCCTCCAAGGCAGCATCCTTCCTAGCTGTCACATTGCCAAAAGCCTCTTTATTCCACCTCTTCAAATCATATTTCAAAGCCTGAAGCTTCTTTGCAAGCACGAAGCTAGGTTTCCCCTTAAAACTATAGGACTGCCACCAATCTTTAACGTTGTCCATGAAACCTTCCACCCTTAGCCACATATTTTCAAACCTAAACGGGCTTTTACCTGTTCTCATCCCTCCACAATCTAACAAGATCGGCTAGTGGTTAGAAACGGGTCTTGGAAGAAGAACTTCCTCCCAATCTCCTGAAAATAGAAAGCGGTCTAACCGAGCCTTTAGGGACCCTCCTTCCCCTCCACTCCAAGTGAAAGTTCCACCTCCCAGGGGAGGATCAACTAATTCAAACTCCTCTATAAAGCCTGAAAAATCCTTCATCGTGGTTGACATCTGTCTTCCATTACTCTCTTCAACTGGAAACCTCATTGCATTGAAATCCCCTGCTATACACCACGGATCACCCCACAGCCCCTTGACAGCAGCTAGCTCCTCCCATAGCTCCCTCCTCTCCTTACCGTTACACGGTCCATATAAACCAGAGAAGACCCACACAAAACCCTCCTCGTAGTTTTTAAAAATGCAAGAAATAGAAAAAGAGCCCACTTTAGCCTCCAATCCTTCCAAAACTTTCTTATCCCACATCACTAGCACCCCACCTGCCGAGCCCCTTGCATCTAAGGAAACCCACCCCAAGTTTCTACCAATCCCCAAGCTTCTTACAATCCTATCAAACATCTCCTTCATTTTTGTCTCCTGAAAACACACCAAGTCTGGTTTGTATTTTCTCACCATCGACTTAATAACCATTCTTCTATCAGGGTCATGCAACCCTCTAACGTTCCAAGACATTATTTTAAGCTTCATAAGGAACCAATGTAATTTGCCTTCCAACTCCCCTTCCTCTGCCTCTCTTCCAGCCAACCCATCATAATTAATAGTACTGACCAACTTCTTCAGCTCCCTTTCCTTTCTTGACGCTGACACTGTTCCTCTCTTGCTATCATTAGACTTCCTAATAACACCCCTTTTATTCTCAATCTCCTTAAGGATTCTCAAAATGTCTTCTTCAAAGCCTTCAATCGAGACCCCCACCTTCTTACAAAATCCCAGAAATTTCTTATTCACCCAAGGGGATTTGATCTTTTCCCCTTCTCCTGCTGCGACTATGTGAAGAGGTGGTGTCTGAAGCTCTTTACCCCGAGACTTAGGGGTAACCCCTTCTGGCAGGGTGAAGGAACGACCATCCTTGAGTATCACCCTCAGCGGCATCTTAGCCTCCAAAGGCTCGTCACACGTCACCTCAGACTGCCATGCCACTGGATACTCCACAGAGTTCCCCATTCCCGAAGTAGAAGGAGAAGAAAAGCCAAAGGACTCCCCGGACACCCCCCCAAAGGCATTCGATCTAGGGAACATACCTGGCGATTGACTTTTCAGAGTCGATTCCCTGTTGCCTTGGTCTAGCGGGGTCGCCTTCTTCTCTGAGCTCTCCCCAACCAAGCTAGGCCTCTGACGCTTCGTCTTGAACTCCCCCGACGTAGAGGCAGGGAGCCCTAAGATTGCATCTTGGATAGAAACAGGGTCTTCACCGCCTACTATCCTAGCCTTTTCCTCGGGAATCCGGAGCCCCCATTCAGAGACTCCATCACCTACGGCTGCATCAGAGTCTCCTTCTCCATAGCACATCCCTTTCACGCGCATCATCTTGCGTGGCTCACACCCCCCTTCCTCTTGTTGGAAGGAGGCCCTGTTCTTTGGTTCACCTTCCCTTTGAATCTTTAACCTATTCGCCACCTGAAAAGCCGAGAACCACACCGAGTCCTCCCACCATAACGGGATAGAGAACGAAGCTAATCCCGCTATTACCTCTAAACTTCCAGGCACCTCCTTTCCATTGTTCTTAACAAGGATTCTAGCCCCTTTCCTGTAACTAGATTTTTTGGTCTCTTCATCCACATCTACAAATCCCCCACAAGCATCCCCCACCCTTTTGAAGAACTCCATACTCCAAAACTGAAGCGGCAACCTTGGGATTCTCACCCAAGATACATCCCTCTGGAGTTCCCTCCTAGAGCACCCCACAGTTGGAGCCCACCAATCTAAAGATAATTGGACACCATTAAGGCACCGACTCCCCTCCTCCAACACTTTTTGAGCATCTCCTACTTTAGAAAATTCAAAAAGAAGCAAGGACTCACTTAAGGAGGCTACACTCACTTGACCACTGAAACTCCAATGGGTGTTTGCCCAAATCTCCACCACCCTTAAGTCGGGAACTGCCTCATTCTCGGCATTCCATCTTCCCACCAAACATCGTCTGAGATCTTTCAATTTAGAAGTGTAAGCCTCGTTCCCTACTTCAACCCAAACTCCTTCACTTCTTTCTTTAGCCTTCCTCTTGAACGCATCTACATAACTTAACCCGGGTCTTACAAGAGAAGTTTCATTCCTTCCACCATAGGTACCATAGTCCTCTGCTCCATGTTTAGAGCCATCACCAACTCTGGCTAGCTCCTTCAGCTTGCTTCTGAATAAGTCCCAACCCAAGAGGTCAAATCCCTCTGGTATAATAATGAAATATCTCCTGTCATCTTCTGAAAGGACCGAAAACAAGAGGTAACGTCCAGCATCATTTTGCCTCATTTCTATTCTAAACCTCCTACCACGATCATTCACATCTCCCATGAATGGTTTTTTCCCTCTCCACTTGCAGCATGCTTCAATCGACTTCAGAATCCACACCACCACTCCTCTACTTGCCTTGATCCATCTTCGGAAGCCTTTACCTTTCTCCACTATCTGCACCTCACCCTTACTCTTTGACCAGACAATCCTCACCTCAAAGGATTTGGAATCAATGCGGAAGAAACAAGAGGGATGCAAAGCTGAGCTCTGAGAACTCAATGGTGGATTCATCTGAAGGGAGCAGCACTCTCATCTTAAATGATTCCTTTTGGTAACTCTGAACATAGGAGTTGAATAGAAACTTGCGAGACTGAGATCTTTTATTCTTTATCTTCACTTCAAATTTTGTTTATTTTGTGTTATCTACTGCTACTAATCAATATATTATTATTATTTATTTATTTATTTATTTTTTTCCTATAGGTAAATTTTTGTCCCCATTGGGACTTAAACCTAGAACCTCCTACAGACCCTTCCCATCCCTTTGCCACTTAAGTCAGGCCTCAAGGCCCTCATCAATAAAATTGATTGCTACTCAATCAATTTTCTATAGCCTATATATGCACACACACACACACACACACACACACACACATATATATAATGAAAATATCTATAGTCGCATATGTTTACCAAACTGTTAATGCTGGATTGCAATTGAGGATTCAGGTCTGCTAAGTTCCTTAAATCATATGGATGTGTTTCTGGCTGAGTGGCTAAGGCATGTTTGACCAGAACCAATCTTTTCCAAGAACTATGACAACCTTGGGCCTGGATTTGAAGCTGAGATCCATCATGTCCTTGTGTGGCCGGTTTATAGTACTGAAATTTCCCTGGGTGGGGTGTACCGACCTTTTTCTTAGTATGTTGATGATTATCTAATATGTTGATAAATACTTTCTGAAGTCTTAGTATCAATGTTGACAAAGTTATTGTTACTACTAGGACTTATTGATGGAGATATTGACATGTCTGAAGATCTTAAGAAGCATTACTTACATGTACATAACTCTATCTATTGTGTGTGTGTGAGTATATGCACATGTGCTTACGTACTTATGCTTGCATCAAAAGTTAGAGACTGTTAATCCATCTTGATTCACAGAAGATATTTTTGCATGAAAAGGCTCTCTCGGTTCCAAAGAAAGTGTGATGTAAATGGGGCATCTTGTGAAGGCATGCATGGATACAACACCTAAGATATTTATGCATCTTAGATACACCTGCACTATGCTCGATTACTTATCTTGCCAAAGAGGTGGGCATAGAAATTGGAAGATTCTTATATATCCTCTTTTTACTTTTAAAGAAGCCAAAGTTTGGGTTTAATTAGTATAATAAGTGAGATGTGTTCTTTGTTTGTTTCTTTTCCATCATTGGGATGTTAAAAAGTAAAAGATTTGGTTTGTTACGACTTTAGTTGGTTTAGGTTTATTTAGTTTTAGTAATTTTGAGTCCAAAATGGGGGGTTCTATCCTTGTAGTTATAGCCTAGGGTTTTAAATGATATCATTTCAATTTTGGTATCAAAAGTCAAGTTTGAAGATTTGATTTAAGAATGGTGTTTGGTCAGTAGGTTTTCTGTTGTGGTGAAATTTTAGAATCATACTATAGCTGAAAGGTTGTTAGAATGTAATTGATAGTGACACTAAAAATAGAATGTTGGCAGCAGTAGTTGTTATCAGAGAGGGCTTCCCAGGTTGCTTAGTTGTGTAAGCAACCAGGCAAGGTGAGTGAATCTTGATAGCTTTTTGAAGATCTGCAGCCCCCAGCAAGGTGTCGAGATAGTGTGGTAAGCACCTCTCTGAGGTTGAGGTGATGAAGTTTTCCCCCCTGGAAAGCATACTAAAGTAGGACCAAAAGGTCAATGGAAAACTTGACTTTTATTTATTTATTTAGTTAATATAATCATGCTCTTAAAGCATGGTCTGATAGGTGTGATCTTATTTATCCCACCTCATTGGGAGATGTTAGCGAAAGTAATGGCTGGCTAATGGGAAGAATGGTGAAGATCCTTCCATATGAGGAAGATGATTTGCCTTTCACGTTAGGCTTTCTTTAGTATAATGAAAGCAATTAGGCTATCACTTATTTGTGGGCTTCTGCCTTGGGCAAAATAGGGTTCTACCACCTTCGCTATGCCTTTTTCCTTCGACAACACTAGGTAGTCCTGAATACAACAATGGTAATTAATGAAACTAGTAATATCATCCATTCCATTTTATTCGAACGACATCACCTTTAGGTTTCATATGCTATTACATATGTGGTTTCCATCATATTTTCTTGTGAAAGTTGTTGGTCATAATGGTTACTCAACCCTATAAGTCGTGTTTCCCTTTGGACATGATGGAATAAAAAATAATATTGTGGGAAGATCAGAGAATAATTTTGTTTCTGATGAGCAATCAAGCGAGGAGGCCTATATTCTGCCAGTACCAAAAGATCCAAAGTTGTTGCATGAAGAAGTGACTAAGATAAGTCCTCTTTTGTTACAGTTTGCAACCCAAATTGCATGCTTATGTTAGAATCTCTAGTTCAGGCTTTGCCAAAGTTTCTAACAAGAATGGGAAAAGGTTGAGAAATCTATAGTCCATTCAAGTTGCTTTATGATTTTATTATATCAAAGAATGAGGTCAGTCATAAAAGTGTTTTCATGTTCTATCGACCTTGTTGAGAATAGGGATGATATTTCTTAGCCAGGACCAAATAATCTAAATGGTGAACTCTGGCTCATTTGGCAAGAGGTTGGGAATGGAGAGGGGGATGGGGGGAATCCATCTACCACAGTGAATAAACAGAGGAAAAAAATAAAATAAAATTCCTAATGATGTGTTCCAAGGTGCAGTAGAATTTTGTACACTAAAGTTATACCAAAGAAAGCCTTTGGCCGGTCTATCTGGGATTCATCAGCATTACACCCAATTGCTTCTCTTGCCAAATGAAATAGATGTTTAAAAGGAGACGGAAGATACTATTGAAAGCAGAAGATACTAATGTTATTGCCAAAAGCAATAGTTTATTAATTTTTGAACTCTGTTAGCTTGAGTAAATCAAGTAAGAGTGTGAATTTGATGTCTACATCTGGGAAGATTTTTTTTTTTGGTAAGTCTACATCTGAGAAGATGCAAGATATTTGTTAGATCTCTTAAGAGTCATTCTACTAAATAAGGTGCATATACCTACTACATTGTTGATCCCAATTTCCTTTTTCCTGGTTAAACTGGCTTTTTGTTTCCAAAAGTTAAAAATTTATATGTATTTGTTAATATTAAACTCCACTAATTCTTGATAGTGATTGCTTCAGGATGGATGTGTGTCAATCCTCAAGTTTGACAATTCCAAGGGAAAACATAGCGGTGCTCTTTCTAGACCTTCTTCTGTGCAACGTGCATTATCCATTCTTGAGATGGAGGTTGAGCAAATAAATAAAGGAAGTTATGAGCATTATATGCAGAAAGAGATCCATGAACAACCTGAGTCTTTAACAACAACGATGCGGGGAAGGCTTATACGTGGAGGTTCGTCGAAATCCAAGACTGTTCTTTTGGGTGGGCTGAAGGATCACCTGAAAACTATTAGGAGAAGCAGGAGAATTGTTTTTATTGGTTGTGGCACAAGTTATAATGCTGCTTTAGCTGCAAGACCCATTTTGGAAGAACTTTCAGGTAATTACTGAATGACTGTTGGGTTCTGCAGATTTGACATTTTCTTGTACTGATTTTTCCCCCTGATCTGGAAAACATAGGTATTCCTGTTACAATGGAAGTTGCTAGTGATCTGTTGGATAGGCAGGGGCCAATATACAGAGAAGATACAGCAGTTTTTGTTAGTCAGTCTGGTGAAACTGCAGATACTTTACACGCTTTGGAATATGCTTTAGAAAATGGTGCACTATGTGTTGGTATAACGAATACTGTTGGTAGTGCTATAGCAAGGAATACACACTGTGGTGTTCACATAAATGCTGGCTGTGAAATAGGTGTAGCAAGTACCAAGGTAAAGATATTCCTTTTTTTCTTTTGTTATCCTTTTCTTTTTTTCTGTTGTATTTTTTTTAATGTCTTCTATTTTGAGTTTTATCTTGTTATTGTTTTTATAAACAGGCCTACACAAGTCAAATAGTAGTAATGGCTATGTTAGCTCTGGCAATTGGAGATGACACAAGTTCTAGTCTAGGAAGGAGAGAGTCTATAATAGACGGTTTATTTGACTTGCCAAGTATGTTTCGGTTGCCTTTTCTCATGTATTCCAGGGTTCTAAGTCCTTCAGTTGGCTAAATGAGGAACATGCACAAAACCAGTTCCAATGTTACTAAATAGTTGAACTTACTATGTGTTTTTTCTTCAGATAAAGTCAGAGAGGTTTTGAAGCTTGACCAGGAAATGAAGGATCTTGCAAAACTATTGATTGCTGAGCAGTCCCTTCTTGTGTTTGGAAGAGGTTACAACTACGCAACAGCTCTTGAGGGTGCTTTGAAAGTAAAGGAAGTGGCACTTATGCACAGTGAAGGAATAATTGCAGGTGAAATGAAACATGGTCCTTTGGCTCTAGTTGATGAAAATCTTCCAATTGTTGTTATTGCTACCCGTGATGCTTGCTTCAGGTTAGTTATTTTTTATTTTTTTATTGAAAGACTTAATAAGTTGTTTGACATTCTTCTTGCTTTGTATTGACATTTTCTAATGCTGACAGCAAGCAGCAGTCAGTTATCCAGCAACTTCATGCTCGCAAAGGTCGCTTGATAATGATGTGTTCGAAAGGAGATTCAGCAGCTGTGTGTCCTGGTGGATCTTGCCGAGTTATTGAGGTTCCACAGGTTGAGGACTGTCTTCAGCCTGTAATTAATGTGGTTCCACTGCAGGTATTTTGATACTACCTCATTGAATATATATGCTGTATCTTTCCACATTTGTGCAATACTAAGTAAATACTGGTCAATTTATAAAGATACATGGTCTTGTTGAAATGTCACTTGACTCTTTCATGTTTTATTTGGAATGTGGGAATTCAAATTTAAAATAGTTAATACATTTTTCTATCTAGGATTTTGCACCCTAGCATTTTTTCATGTCTTCTCGTACTTTAATTTGGCAACTCCATGAAAGAAATTCCTGTTTTGATAGATAAAAGAGATAATAGCAACTTGTAGAAAGACTTAAATGCATGAATATCTTGCTTGTGGTTTAATGGTGGCATTTTAGAATTTTCATTTTTCCTAGACTAAAAATATAAACAGTGTCTCGAATTGTGGTTCTGGATCAGCACCTTGATAGAATATTTACTAGTTGGTTGAGTCACAAAACTTTGATTGTGATTGAGACAGTTTTAAGTTCAAGTTCAATATGAAGTTCTTGTTATATGCATGTGCATTCAAAGGAGATATAGATGAAATGTATTTGTCACCTTTATTTCCAAAAGCTGGAGTTATCTTCTACAGTTAGGTTTTAAACAAAATTAAGTTGTCACTTATTCCTTGTCAATATTTTCTTTCGGTGCAGTTGTTGGCATATCATCTTACTGTCCTACGTGGTTACAACGTCGACCAACCTCGGAATCTTGCAAAGAGTGTGACTACCCAATGAGAAAGGTTCATTTATAGAAGTTCCTAGTTGTTTGTCTCTTACAACTTTGTAAAAAGCAGGAAGTCGAGCTAAGAACAACTGTCAACTGGGGGGGGGGGGTGTTTCCTTGCTTCCTAGTCTGTTATTCCTTTTTTATATTAACAGTCGTTGTGATAGTGCAGTTATTTGCATTTTTTCATTTTGTTTAACCCCTCCTAATATTAGCTGTTTATTTAACCCCCTTTTGCCTTTCAATGAAGCTTTGGAGACTCTGCTTGATTTAAGTTGGTTTGTTCTTTGTTGTAATGTTTTATGCATGGCTTGGTTCCCTAACCTGAGTTAAAACTTTAATATTGTATGCATTATACAGGTTAGAGGTAAATTATAAAACATTGGATGAAACACCTTTGAAAATCAAAATCATAGGGCAAGAGCAATTTAATACATACCTTTGATCAACTAAGTTTGAGTAGGGACCAAAAATATCAGATGAAGGTTGTCACAATTGTTCTGCAAAGTAACTTAGGTTAGCTTGATATAGATTTAAAGAACAGCTTTGTTTATTGAAAGGATCATTTCATATCCTTGTGTGCTTCATTTCTTTATCAAGTCTATATTCTCCTGAAATTTGCATGTTGAAAGGAAATCAAGGAAGATAGCTGTTTAAATTGCACACATGCAGACTGTTGAACATGCAGCCTGCCTAGGGTGGCATGGGGTGGGAATGGGGGAGGTTCCAAGTTCAATTCCTTGTACAGAGGAAAAAAAAAAAGTCAATAAAAACACTAAATTTTAAATCCAATTTAAAAAACATGATACAAATCATAAATTTAAAATAAAATGGATTGAATGCAACATAAAAAGCATTCTTTTCAGTTGCTTGTATGATTAACTGAAGGGTTTTATCACTGACAATGCCACGGTTAGAAAATGAAAATGATGACAGATGATCCAACAGGAGGGAGCTTATTGAGTAGTGAGTACTAGAGTGGGTCTGTTATAGAGCTTATTGAGAAGTGACACAGAGTACTTGCAGTATGGTTTTCACACTACTTGCTGGCACCTCCTTCCTTTCAAAAAATAAAGGAAAAGAAGTCTTCTGCCTTTTGGGTGTGTGAGGATATTTGAGTTGAAAGACATAATCAGTTCTTTTGCTGCTGCTACTGCTGTATAAGATGTCTGATCTGTCTCCAAGGTCTAAACCCTTCATATTTATGTCAAAAAATAGCCTGCTATGACACTAGTTTGAGAGAGGTATGATGGTGATACGATTGAACCATCAAATTTCATTGGTAGAACCTTCTTTGGATATAGAGTGTCTGTATGTAGAAAGCCTCTACCCGCTATTCTCTGACCAGAAATTTAGCAGAATGCCTTGTGTGGGTACATGTCTGAATGTGTTCTTGTAATGCTGGACTCAATGTATCTCTATATATGCCTTGTATTTTATGCCATTCCCTTTTTTGTAAGAAACATTAGAAATAGTCTGTAATTGATTGTAGGATTATAAAGAGGTTTAGGGTTCAAAGAGTTTCATTGATTCCAACCTCATTTCTCTGTAGTGTGTACCCCACAGATCTTGTAAGGGAGTTTTAGGGATGCTTGTGGGCAGGTCTTTTCCTGGAAGGTTCTCTAAAGGGTTCAAAGAGTTTCATTGGTTCCAACCTCATTTCTCCGTACTGTACCCCACAGATTTTGTAAGGGAGTTTTAGGGATGCTTGTAGTTGTGGGAAGGTCGTTTCCTTGGAGGTTTTTCTAAAAGTCTAACCTCCATTTAAAAATTGACTAGTTTTTTGAAAAATATTTCAAAAAAAGGGTTTTGAGAACACACTAATCACTCTTTCCTTAATATTTTTAATTTTTTGGAATTTAAAATAATAAAATGGTTCTCATCATTGACTAAATCAAAAGAAAAAAAATCATTTTATTGATTTGATAATATCAAACTGATGAACTAAAATAGTGTTTGTGATAATAAATTCAATTTAATTATATTGATAGATATCAACAAGTTATTTTTAATTGAATACAAAAAATTAGATATTTTAATTTTTTTTATTCAATAAAAAAATAAAACACCACTAAGTCTTTAAAGTGTATAATAAAATAAAATCTCGATATAAAATGAATGACTAATAGATTCTAATACCATGCAAAAATGTCTTTCCAACATTTTAAATGACCTCTAGTCTCAAACTCCCAATAAATTCTCAAATCTCAAGTCCTAATGGTTTTCATTAGTTTAGTATGGACAAGAAAGGGTTGGTAATGTAGGTCATGCGTCCATAGCATCACCAATTCAAGTTGGTGGCACAATGCTACTTTACCAATAAAAGCGGTGCGTGACAAAGGAATTCCTAATACCCCATGCATCAAATTGATGTCTGCCAAATTAAGGCTACGTTTGGTTGGAGATTACTAAAGAAAGAAAAAAAATAATAAAATCAAACCTTATCGGTACATCCTTTACAATTTCTAATATACTTAAAATACCCTTTTTATTCTTTTCTTCCATATCCATCTTTTTTTTTTTCGTCTTTGAGGCTTATTCTTTAAGTAAATTTTAATAACAAAAAAAAAAAAAAAAACATGTAAAAATAATTGAAAAATGATTTGGAAGAATTTATTGTGTGTTTCAGCTGGAGAGCCGCATGACGCAAATACTCTGACCCAATTTACTAGATACTAAAAAGTGGTCTAGACTAGGAAGGTTTGACACTGTACAAATATTAATCATAAAGTTCATTTGATAGTATTTTTCAAAAATATTATTTTAAAAATAATTAAATATTTGATAAGATTTATGAAATATTTTTAAAATTATTCATAATATTAAAAAATTATTTATAATATTTCCTAACAAACCATTTTATTAAAAATATTTTTAATAAAAATATTATATATGTATTGGAAGAATGAGTATTTGTAATTGAAAGATAAAAAGCCACTTTGTAAGAAATGAAAATTTTTATTATTAAGTATTAGAAGGGATAAAAATATTTGGTGAAATCATTGGTAAACACTTCTTAGTTGTTGTAGGAGTAAAAATGTTGGAGGTTTAAGGGGGTGGGAAATGGATGTGCGTATTTCTCCACAGGGTTATTCCCAACAGAAATTATTTTTAAGATAGAAGTCAAGAATCAATTTCCTTAAAAGGGAAAAGCTATGACATTTGAAGGCTACCATGGAAGCTGTTGGAACTCTAGGCGTTTCGATACCTTTACTTTCAGCTGAAGCCATCCCACCGCAGAACCACTTTCACTTGTTTTCCATCTTCCCTTCTCTACTATTTGCTCTTTGTTTGCCTTTGCAGAACACCATGGAAGTTGTTGGAGATGCTCTTATTTCCGCTGCCGTTGGCTTGCTCTTTAACGAGTTGGTTTCTTCTGATCTGATTAAGTTCGCACGGCAGGAGGATGTCCACAACGAGCTCAAGAAATGGAAGAAGGAATTGCAGAGCATCCAGAAAGAGCTCAACGACGCGGAGGAAAAGCAGATCACACAGGAGGCTGTCAAATCATGGCTGTTCGATCTCAGGGTTGTGGCGTATGATATGGAGGACATCTTGGACGAGTTTGCCTACGAATTGATGAGAAGAAAGCCGATGGGGGCGGAAGCTGACGAAGCCAGCTCAAGCAAGATACGCAAGTTCATTCCTACTTGCTTTACTAGTTTCAATACAACTCATGTTGTGCGTAATGTCAAGATGGGGCCCAAGATTAGGAAAATCACCAGCAGATTACGAGATATTTCGGCCAGAAAAGTTGGACTTGGCCTAGAAAAGGTGACAGGAGCAGCTACTTCTGCTTGGCGAAGGTTGCCACCCACTACACCTATAGCATACGAACCTGGGGTTTATGGCAGGGATGAGGATAAAAAGGTGATCCTTGATTTGCTGGGCAAGGTTGAGCCCTATGAAAACAATGTTGGCGTGATCTCCATTGTTGGCATGGGCGGGGTGGGCAAGACAACGCTCGCACGGCTGGTTTACAACGATGAAATGGCGAAAAAATTTGATCTAAAAGCGTGGGTTTGTGTGTCTGATGTGTTCGATGTGGAGAATATAACAAGAGCATTTCTCAACTCGGTGGAAAATTCTGATGCAAGCGGTTCGTTGGACTTCCAACAAGTTCAAAAGAAATTGAGAGATGCCTTGACAGAAAGGAAGTTTTTAATCATTCTCGACGATGTGTGGAACGAAAATTTTGGTAATTGGGATCGATTGCGTGCCCCTTTGAGTGTAGGGGCAAAAGGAAGCAAACTCATAGTTACAACACGCAATAAAAATGTTGCATTGATGATGGGAGCTGCCGAGAATCTTCATGAACTAAACCCCTTATCAGAAGATGCTTGTTGGTCTGTGTTTGAGAAGCATGCATTTGAACATAGAAATATGGAAGATAATCCCAACTTGGTGTCCATTGGTAGGAAAATTGTTGGCAAGTGTGGGGGATTGCCCCTAGCAGCAAAATCCCTTGGTGGTCTCTTACGCTCTAAACAGAGGGAAGAAGAATGGGAAAGAGTGTCAAATAGCAAAATTTGGGATTTGTCAAGCACGGAATGTGAGATTCTTCCTGCGTTGCGATTGAGCTATCACTATGTCCCTTCATATTTGAAGAGGTGTTTTGCATACTGTGCAATGTTCCCCAAGGACTTTGAGTTCAACTCAAAAACTTTGGTCCTCCTCTGGATGGCTGAAGGTTTAATTCAGGAACCAAACGCTGATAACCTGACAATGGAAGATCTAGGAGACGACTATTTTTGTGAATTATTGTCAAGGTCATTTTTTCAATCATCAGGCACGGATGAATTCCGATTTGTGATGCATGATCTTATCTGTGATCTAGCTCGAGTTGCTTCTGGTGAAATATGCTTTTGTTTGGAGGATACCTTGGATAGTAATCGACAATCCACAATTTCTAAAGAGACTCGTCATTCATCATTTATTCGTGGAAAATTCGATGCGTTCAAGAAATTTGAAGCCTTTCAAGGGTTAGAACATTTAAGAACATTTGTGGCTTTACCAATTCAAGGTACGTTTACAGAATCTTTTGTAACTAGTTTGGTGTGTGATCATTTGGTGCCAAAATTTCGACAGTTAAGAGTCCTCTCTTTGAGTGAATATATGATTTTTGAGCTACCAGATTCTATTGGTGGATTAAAACATCTGCGTTATTTGAATTTGTCTTTCACCCAAATCAAATTATTGCCAGATTCAGTGACCAATCTCTATAATTTACAAACATTGATACTATCCAATTGTAAGCATCTTACAAGGTTGCCTTCCAACATCGGAAATTTAATTAGCCTTAGACATCTCAATGTTGTTGGATGTTCATTGCAAGACATGCCACAGCAAATAGGCAAATTAAAGAAATTGCAAACATTGTCTGATTTTATTGTGTCCAAAAGAGGATTTTTGGGAATAAAGGAGTTGAAGGATTTGTCACATCTGCGGGGGGAGATATGTATTTCAAAATTGGAAAATGTTGTGGATGTTCAAGATGCTAGAGATGCCAATCTAAAAGCTAAGCTCAATGTTGAAAGGTTGAGTATGATTTGGAGTAAAGAATTGGATGGTTCACATGATGAAGACGCTGAAATGGAAGTCCTTCTCTCTCTACAACCTCATACTAGTTTGAAGAAACTCAATATTGAAGGTTACGGTGGTCGGCAATTCCCCAACTGGATATGTGATCCCTCTTACATTAAATTGGTGGAGTTAAGTCTTATTGGTTGTATAAGATGCATATCAGTACCTTCGGTTGGGCAACTACCCTTCCTCAAGAAGTTAGTCATCAAAAGAATGGATGGAGTGAAAAGTGTGGGGCTGGAGTTTGAGGGCCAAGTTTCTCTTCATGCTAAGCCTTTCCAATGCTTAGAGTCTTTGTGGTTTGAGGATATGATGGAATGGGAAGAGTGGTGTTGGTCAAAAGAGTCATTTTCTTGCCTCCATCAATTGGAGATAAAAAATTGTCCAAGATTGATTAAGAAATTACCCACTCACCTAACTTCTCTAGTAAAGCTCAATATTGGGAATTGCCCAGAAATTATGGTTCGACGACCAACACACTTGCCTTCTCTTAAAGAGCTCAATATTTATTATTGCCCAGAAATGATGCCACAATTTGAGAATCATGAATTTTTCATTATGCCACTGAGGGAAGCGAGTAGAAGCGCAATTGACATCACCTCACATATTTATTTGGATGTTAGTGGAATATCACAGCTTTCCAGACTTCAGCCGGAGTTTATGCAGTCCCTGCCGAGGCTTGAACTTCTAGAAATTGACAATTCTGGTCAGTTGCAATGTTTGTGGCTGGATGGGTTGGGATTAGGAAACCTCTCTCGTCTTCGAATATTGAGTAGTGACCAACTTGTATCCTTGGGAGGGGAGGAGGAGGAAGTGCAAGGGCTGCCTTACAATCTTCAGCATTTGGAAATACGTAAGTGTGATAAGTTGGAGAAGCTTCCACATGGATTACAAAGCTATACATCTCTTGCAGAGTTGATCATCGAGGATTGCCCAAAACTGGTGTCATTTCCAGAGAAGGGTTTCCCGCTCATGCTTAGAGGTCTTGCTATTTCTAATTGTGAAAGTCTAAGTAGTCTACCTGATGGGATGATGATGAGAAACAGCAGCAACAACATGTGTCACCTTGAATACTTGGAGATAGAGGAGTGTCCATCTCTTATTTGCTTTCCAAAAGGGCAGTTACCCACCACCCTTAGGCGACTATTCATATCCGATTGTGAAAAGCTAGTGTCTCTTCCAGAAGACATCGATGTGTGTGCCATTGAACAGTTAATTATGAAGAGGTGTCCATCTCTTACTGGTTTTCCAGGTAAGCTACCTCCCACTCTCAAGAAGCTTTGGATATGGGGGTGTGAAAAGCTACAGTCTCTACCAGAGGGAATAATGCATCACCATTCCAACAACACAACCAATGGTGGACTTCAAATCTTGGATATCTCGCAATGTTCATCTCTCACATCCTTTCCTACTGGCAAGTTTCCCTCTACCCTTAAATCTATTACGATCGATAATTGTGCACAGATGCAGCCAATTTCAGAGGAGATGTTTCACTGTAATAATAATGCACTTGAAAAGTTGTCCATCTCGGGACACCCTAATCTCAAAACCATACCGGATTGCCTCTACAACCTCAAAGATCTTCGGATTGAAAAATGCGAGAATCTGGACTTGCAGCCTCATCTATTGCGAAACCTCACTTCTCTTTCATCACTTCAGATCACTAATTGTGAGACTATCAAAGTGCCCTTATCAGAATGGGGACTTGCTAGATTGACCTCTCTTAGAACTCTTACCATTGGTGGCATATTTCTGGAAGCCACCTCCTTTCCTAATCACCACCACCACTTGTTTCTTCTTCCTACTACTCTAGTTGAGCTTTCCATTTCAAATTTCCAGAATCTGGAATCCTTGGCCTTCCTGTCTCTCCAAATGCTCACCTCTCTTAGAAAGCTAGATGTCTTCCAATGTCCTAAGCTCCAGTCGTTTATACCAAGGGAAGGGCTGCCTGACATGCTTTCAGAACTGTATATAAGAGACTGCCCGCTCCTAATTCAAAGGTGCTCCAAAGAGAAAGGGGAAGATTGGCCCAAGATTGCCCACATCCCCTGTGTGAAAATAGATGGCAAATTGATCCTTGAGCAATAAGAAGTTGAGATTGCAGCAAAATGCACGCAGAGACTACCACTATATGTAAATGCTTGGTATTTTTCTTCAATCTGCCACAATTCCTTGTGTCATTTGTTTAATTTATTATTCCAAGTTTATTTGTTTAATTGAATTGTCTCACGTATCTTGCACAGTTGAAACTCATCCAATGGCAAAAATTCTCCTTCACCAATGACTGGTTTGCCATCCATGCTATAAAGTCTCATGCTTGATGGTTATGAAGGTTAAAAATTCAGTATTTCATTGACCGAAGAACAAGAAGAAGAAGAAGAACAGATTTAATTAAAAAGGTAAGGGAACAATTCATGAAGACACCAATGGTAACAGGACTATATGCTCTGCCTTAATCACCCTATCATAGAGATGAGTGATCCATCACCCTTAATCAAATTATGATTTTTTGTTGCAGAAACTGGAGTCAATTTTAGCAAAAAAAATTGCAGATAAAACTTACTTGGAAGCTTTTGTAGTTGTACGAGTCAGAACTTTATCTGGGGCCTCATGACATGCCTGTTGTTAGATTGCATATCTACGCAACACACATAGGCTATTAATTCCCTTTCTATTAGAATCAAGTACGCCCATTCATTATAAGTAACTTTTTTGTTCTTAAGAATTAGTTTCAAAATGTTCATTTTAAAGGAATTCCATTTCGTGCATGTAGGGTGTGAAGGAGAAGATAATGCAAATGGAATCCAATTCTCTAACCACAGGGTCAGCCAGTTAAAGTGAGTATACTCTATTTCATTCATGATCTTTTTTGACTTTGTGCATCTGAATTGCATTGTCCTCAATAAGCTTCCTTTTTCCATATATCTCTGTATAAAATTCTGCCTTTTTTTTCCTTACGTATTCATAGATGTGCATTTATCAACATAAGCTGTGTTCTTAATGCTTTTAAACCTATGACTTCACATTTTTCCATCACAGGATTCTACCATGTCTTTATAATTTTCCATTTATCAACATGATCTTTGTTCAACTTACAGGTTTTTCAAGTGAGTGATAAAGAATACAAATGGTTAGATATCAGTCTTTTCTTTGTCCTCTTGATTGCACTGCATCTTTATTTGGAATTGGATATTCCTATTTGTAACTTGTTTTTCTTGGGGTTTTTAATTACATTCCTTGTTACAATAAGTCAGGATTGGCCTTTTCTCAAAAATAATTGTTCTGCTTCTTGGTCTTCTCCTCAGTTAATGCAAGCATCAAATTTCTACCTTTGTTATATCTGTAGATAATTTTCTGGTTTGAATTGTACAGCACACCTAAATAATTCAAAGTTGCAGAAGTCTTGCTGGCTCACAAATTACCATCTCATGTGGATTTTGAAGAAAGGAAATCTGCAACTTGAGATACAATGAGCTATGATCATTCTTACATTTTTAAAGCTTCTTCATTTGTATCGTATGTTCTGATGGCATTTACTTTTTCTCATTACACATGCATGAGGAAGATTTTATGATTTCCATTATAAGTTTTGAATAACTATATTTGCATTTCTTTTTATTTCAAGTAGATGGAGGGGTGAAAATTCTTTTGCATGTTTGTTGATGTTTTGCACTTAAAACTCTACTCTGGTGTTTGGTGTTTAAAAAGGGGTACTTCATGCAGATAATGAAAGTATAAATAGTTCTTTACCATAAAAAAATGCTTCATGGTTGTTAAGATCCATCTAATTCTTTGTCCTTTTATTGACATGTTCTTCAACTTGTGGAAGACTTGGAAGGGAGAGCTTGAATCAAATTAAGCCAACACCTTGCAAAAGATGAATTCTGGCTAAGAAACCCCACTACTCTCAAGTTCTTTCTTATCCAATAATTTTACAGCAGGTAATTCGAGATTATGGTCTCATATTTGTATTTGTTCATGGTGATGCACTCACTGTTTTCACTCTCATGTTTTAATCTGATGGTGACACACTCTTCTTCTTCTATGCAACCATTATGTGATAATAGTCAGAGCTCTGTCTTCCTTGAGTTCAAGCAGAGCTTTCTGATTGATCAGCATGCTTCTGATGATCCTTCTGCTTATCGAAAAGTTGCAGCTTGGAAATGTGAAGGCGAAGGTAGTGATAGAGGTTTTTTAGTTTAGATTTTTTAATAAAATCATAATTTGTTGATTAGATATTTAGTAGGTTGTTATCTCTGTTCCTATTTGTTAGGGTGTTGAGATTCTCTTGGAAGAGATCTTTATTTGACTTGTAATCTACAGCTTATTCAATAGGTTGGATGATCATTTTCTTCAGAGCTACGACTCTCAGCTAGGGTTTCTTAATGGTCAATACAGCCATGACCGGTGCAACTAGACCCACCAACTCAACCAAGGAAACGACAGAGGAAGTGTAGAGTGGCCCTGCTGTCTTATTCAACAATTATGAAAATTCCAACACTTTTCAGATAACTGTTCACAGATTCAATGGCAAGAATAATGTAGAGTGGGCGCAATCGATGAAGCTAGTGATAGATGGCAAAGGCAAAATTGGCTATCTCACTGGTGAAGTGACAAAACCAGCAGAAAGAGATCCCAAATTCAAACCATGGAGGTCCGAAAATTCTATGATCATAGCCGGGTTAATAAACTCAATGGAAAACCATTTATGTTTCTTCCAACTGCCAAAGATGTATGGGATGCAATTCGAGAAACATGCTCGGATTTGGAAAACTCGTCTCAGATATTTGAATTGAAAACAAAGTTGTGGCAATTGAAGCAACGAGATCGAGATGTGACGGAGTATTACAATGGGATTTTGACTCTTTGGCAAGAATTGGATTTGTGCTATGATGACCAATGGGATTGTACTAGTGATAAGACACGTGAAGAGAGGAAAATGACAGAGCATATGTTTTTCTTGCTGGACTTAACAAAGAATGGACGAGGTCAGGGAACGAATTCTTGGGAGGAAACCCTTGCCAAATATTCATGAAGTGTTTTCTAAAGTTAGGCGAGAAGAAGCTCAACGGAGAGTGATGCTCAAAGATGCTGATCAAAAGCATACAACTGAATCTGAAAGTTCTACTCTTGCTTCTAGAAGATTCGAACATGAAGGAGACCACGGATGAAATTTTCTTTATATATTGCTGATATATTGTGTATAGGAGATTATGGAAACGATATTATGTGGGAAAATATCATTTCGACGAAATTTTGAGGAAAATTGTCGAAAATCATCGATATTTATCGATATATGCGCTACAATGTGGTCAAACACGCTGCATTACCAACCAGCTACAGTGCTCCCTCAAAAATGCCTTGCAATTTGCAATTTGCTTACCACCGGGGCAAGTTTGCTTCTTGTTAAATATATTACACCAAACATATATATTCAAAGTCATCATATAAACAAAATATTAAAAGAATATTCTAGAGAACAAATTAATTATAACTATTTTATAATTAAATGCAAAAATTTCTTTTAATTGATTATCAAAAATATAAAAATTATCATAATAATTTTCTTCATAGTGTTTTTAATATCATTAATAAATTAATTAAATATTAAAAAATTGTATATATATTATAATTTATTTTATATCATTTAATACAATTGAATTAAATAGATTATAATTTTAATATTAAATATATTTTAAAATTAGACATATTATAATTAAATATCACAATATTATTATGAAATAATATTTGATGTAATTTAATAATAAATGTACACTTATAAAATTCATATTTTTTTATCGATTCATTCAATATTATTATCAAATATGATAAATCATATTATACATATATTAAATTATTTAATAAAACAACTTTAAAATGTCAATTATACTTTTAATTACATTTTTATGACGTTTATATATATCAAATATGTATCGGTACTTCAATTTTATAGATATATCAGATATATCGAGGATATATTAACAGATATTTTGGAATATATATATATTCATGATTACCAATACTTTTATCCTTGAAGGATATAAGCAAAATAATAAGTGGTTAGAAAAACCATGGTGTGACTACTGCAAACGAGCCTGGCACACAAAGGAGACTTGCTGGAAGACACATGGCAAGCCATAAAATGTGGATAAAAAATCCAGCAATGAAGAACGTGCATTTCAAGTTAACAGTGATGACCAAGGGACATAAACTTCCTTAGAAATTTTTTCTCTCACTAAGAAACAACTAGAGCAATTCTGCAAATTCCTTCGATCCCAAATAAGTTTCCTTCATGTTCATTGGCCTAGAAAGGTAACTCTTATTCCACTGCACTTACTTGTGTCAATTCCAGTTCCCCATGGATCATAAATTCAGGTGCATCGAATTATATGATAGGTTCATCAAAATTGTTTTCGTCTTATACTCCCTGTACAGGAAATAGAAAAATAAAAATAGCCAATGGTCCTCTATCGACCACAGCAGGAAAAGGGTCAAGAACTATTTCTTCCTCATTAACTCTTCACAACATCCTTCATGTTACAAATCTTGTTTTGAGAAAACAATCACAACGTACTTGTTTTGAGTTGATATCTATTTCTCTTGACAATGAAATCGTGTTATGACATTTTAGATTAGGTCATCCCAACTTTTAGTATTTGAAATATTTGATTCCAAGTTTGTTTAAGAATAAAGATCCATCTTTGTTTCAATGTGAAATTTGTGAATTATCAAAACATCATTGTGCATCGTTCCCATTACAACCTTCAAACCCACTAAACCATTTTCAATTATTCATAGTGATGTTTGGGGGCAATTTAGGATTAATACTATTACGGGTAAGAGATGGTTTGTTACATTTAATGATGATCTGTGGACCTGCATTTTTCATGTGTGTTCTCACTCAATCGACGAGACTCGTTTTTTATTAAATAAAAAATTTAGTTTTAGAAAAAGTTGGAGTGCCACTTATTTTATTTTATTTTAAAGGGAAAATAAAATAAGAAATAAAACCCTAAAAAATGACTCCATAGTTTTTTTGGAAAAATGTGTTTTTAAAAAATCCGAGTCTAGGTCTGGAGATTAGGTTACTTATTGGGAAGGTACCTCTATGAGATAGCACCTCTCTAAGCCTTATAAAGGTCTCTACTGACTAAGTTAAGGGGAATGTGACAATTAATTGATTAATTATGGATACCTAAGTGAGCTAGGTGATTTCAAAAGAACATTTAAGGTGCGTACCTGGACCACTTTTTAAGCGCTATTATAAAACATCAATGATTAGTTTGAATAATATATCACCCAATATGCACTTTATCAGAAATAATCAAACTATGAAACAGATATCAAGACATTTAAGCACTATCAAACATAGACATAGTTCACAATGACAATCATATTTACAGAATTCAGAAAATAGGTGTTAGGGAGCATACCTAGATAGCATAGATAACTCGTAATTCGCTTTCTTAGGGCATGGGGGGCGAGGGGTTAGATAATAAATAATAAAATAAGAAATCCTAACACGCTTATCTGATTAGTATAGAAAAAAAAAATGATCAAAGTATATTAAATCATCAATCGTCACACACATTTTGTATACAATTCCTAAAAAATAGATAGATATATTTACAACAAATAGCAAGGATGGTAGCAAAAATAAGTTTTGAAAAGATTTTCTTATGTAGGGGTTTCACCAATTCCCCAATTGATATACACGAATTTAGCCTAGAATTATCCCATTTATTTGGGACCACAAGCATTGATTCATGTTTTGTTCAAAACCAAAATTTTCATTGAAAACTGAAAATGATGCAAACCGATCGAGATATGGTTGCATATTATTTTGAAAAAAAGAGATTTTGATTCTAAAGACTCTAAATGAATTTTCTTTTTAAATAGATTTTTTTTTAAAGGAATCTTTTGAGAAAAAGTGTTTTGTTTTAAAATAAAAGAAATTAATTTTAAAAATAACAAAACATGGAAAACAAAATGCCAACCAAAACAAAAGGAAACGAAAATCACAAAATGAAGATTTAGACAATCATGCCAATTAAATTGGTGAGAGTAAGGTCAACCTTCATGGGTTTCCAATGGCCTTCAAAAAAAGATTTGACCAACAATCATTATGACAACAAACTTATGACTTCCTAATCAAACAAACAAACAAAATATTATCTAAGACTAACATCTAGATTTCAAGAAACACATGAATTAAGATAAGAAAAACCAATCAAGGATTAAAGTTAACAAATTTAGCATGTGGAGATAATAATGTGGGATTAATTAAGGTAAATTAACATTCTAACAAAATATGATAAATCAAAAACCAAAATTTAGCAATCTTGAAAATATGAAAACAATAACATGCAATTAATTAGATTGACTATCCAAAACTCCTAAAAAATTTGAACTAAATATTAATAGATCAAAGCCAAAATATGTCATACTCAAAATATGAAAAATAATAACATGTGATTGACTAAATTAATTAACTGAAACTCTTAAAACATTAAAACTGGATATTGATGGATCAAAATTAAAATTTCCATACATAAGACATGAAAATAATAACACGTGATTAACTAAATTAATTAACTAAAATTATAATCAACTACAAAATTGGATATAGATGGATTAGAATCAAAATTAACGAAATCAGAAACGCATAAATACATTCAAACTAAAACATAATTAATACTAGATTAAATTCGAATTAACAAAATCAACATCATTTAATAAGATTGGCTAAACTATCAAATTGAAATTGCAAATATATTTAAACTAGAATAATTAAATAAATCATCAATTTAAAACTAAACTAAAATTGAAATTAAAAACATGAAATTTATCTAAGAAGGTTAATCAAACAATTGAATTAAAATCATGAACGCATTAAAATTATAGAATAAATTAAGATCAAACTAAATTGAAATTAAACTCTATTTAATAAGATTATTTAAATCGATGAATTAAAATTAGCAAATACATTTAAACTAAAATGAATTAAAACCAAACTAACTGAAATTAAAAAAACACAAACTTTATTTAAACTATCATATAAGCTAAAGGATTAAGATCAACAAACGCATTTAAACTAAAAATAGATTAAAACCAAACTAACTAGAATTAAAAAAAAACACACACAAACTTTATTTAAACTATCATATAAACTAAAGAATTAAGATCAACAGATGCATTTAAACTAAAAACAGATTAAAACCAAACTAACAAGAATTAAAAACGCAAACTTTATTTAATAAAATTGTTTAAACTAATGAACTAAAATCACTAACACATTCAAACTAAAACTAAACTAATCCCGAATTTAAAAATATAGACTTTATTTCACAAGATTATTTAAACTAATGAATTAAAACCACAAACACATTCAAACTAAAAAGGTAGGTTAAAACTAAATTAATTCAGAATTGAAAAATATAATTTTTATCTGACAAAATTATTTAAAGTAATGAATTAAAATCACAAATATGTTTAAACTAACAGACAAATTAAAAAGAAACTAATTTTGGATTAAAAAAAAAATGAACTTTATCTATTAGGAATATTTAAACTAAGGAATTAACAACACAAGCACACTTAAATTAAGAGAATAAATTAAACTGAAATTAAAAATATGTACTTTATCTAACAGGATTAATAAAACTCACAAATCAAAATCTCAAATATATCCAAATAAAAAAATAAATTAAAACTAAACTAAAACCGAATTAAAAGTGAACTTTATCTAACATAATTAATTAAGTTAATGAAGTAAAATCAAAAACACATCCAAATTCAAAAAATAAAATTAAAACTAAATTATATCGAAATTTTAAAAAACGGGAACTTACCTAGCTCGTGTCGCCGATGCCCCTCTCGGATGCATGGCTCTTGTGCGTGTTACTCAAAAAAATCCTCTTGATAAGTCAAAGTGGCAACCGAATCCTTGTCTGAAGTCCTCTGTTGTTCTCAAAATCTGCGCGTGTCCTTTTTTTAAAAATTGCTCTCATGTGTTGATCTCCAAAAAAACCCAAAATTGTTCTTGTGTGTTTTCTTTGCCAAAAAAAAAATCCTCTCAGGTGTTTTCTCTGCCAAGAAAAAAATATATTCCAACTTTTTATTCTCGTCCCTCTCTTATTTATATGGCAACCTATCATTTCCATGGAATACTCTGTTTCTTTTTTTAATTCCCGTGGATATATGGAAAGTGCATATATATGGCTCACTTAGAGACTCCCTCAAGGATGCAACCCTGTGTCCTATTTGGTAAGTGTCCAAATCCTAGTAATCGCACCATCGGCCATGGATTGGAGTGATCGGGTTGGACATTGCAGGGCCTTATCCAAGATCGACGAACAAAGATTCATCTTCTTTTCCCATGGTGAATGTCTGGCTATGGATTCTTCTTTTGCCTTCGGCATTGGTTTCTTGAACCAAGCAGATTTCCTCAGCGCTTCGATGCTCATCATTTTATTAGGATTCGGATCGAGCAACTGTGATATTATCGATCATGCCGGCCTCGAGATCCAAGGTAGAAACTGGTAATCCCGTCGATAGATTTTTTGGTACATTGTCACGAGATTATTATCATCAAACGGGAGAAATTTGAAAAGAAAGACGAAATGTATAACTCCGTAAGGCCACGCGTCCGCCTTTGCGTCGTCATGGCTTTTTTGATAAACGACTTCCGGCGTTGTGTACTCAGGTGTGCCACAAGCGGTGTGGAGTAAGCTATTCTTAAGTTGATCTGGAAGCGCGAACAACCTGAAGTCAGAGACCTTGAGGTTACCGTCTTAGTCTAGGGGAAGGTTCCGCGGCTCCATGTTGCGGTGAGCCACGCTGTTCTGATGGCAGAACAAGAGGGTGAATACTAGTTGCTGGAAGTAACAGCGCGTCGCTGCCTCAGTGAGACGGTTGCGGTGGTACCGTCTGTGATGGAAAGGGCCTGGTACAGCTTGGCGAAGCTGCCTCGGCCGAGAAGGCAGCTGAGTTTGTATTTGCCAAGGATAAACTCGGCGGGGAGAGGTTCCATGAAGGCAGGAGGAGGAAATGTCGGCGGTAGTCGCAACTCTCATTGAAGCAGCGTTGCCCAAGCTACCTGTGATAAAATGGAGAATCCTTGATAGTGTTGCCATGCGTCCACCCTTTTTCATTTTTTCATTTTTACTTTTCTTTAACTCCTCTTGTTCTTTCCTCCCCAATCTCCTAGAATACTCCAAAACCCAAAAATGATGGTTTCTTGTGACGTCACCTTGCTCATCCTATAAATGCTTGTGTAGTACCCTTCCAAAACGCATGTGTCTACAACCTCTTAAAGCCTTCTGGGACCGAAACATGGTGGTCACGTGATGCTGGGACGCACACTAGAGATGGATATAAATTCCCAACTAATGATTTACGAAAATATTCTACAGATGGCTTTCTCGAATCCTCATCGTTGCATGTATGCCTTTGCCTTGCTCATAATCTCCCCGATAATAAAAAATTTCATGCAATTTTTCTCCTCATGCAAAACAGAATAAAATAAAATTGAAAGGAATTTAAAAGAAAAGAAAAGAAACTAATGAAAATTATGTGAGTTATAGTGAAATATAAGATGATTAAAAGGAAAAAAAAGAAAGAAAGGAGACTAGATTATATAGTTCCATCATTTAATAAGAGGCCGCAAACATCTTTAAAGTCTAAACAATTCAAGCAAATTTCTATTAAATAAATAAATAAAAATAAAAAAGATAAATAATAATAAAATAAATAAATAAAATAAAAATAACAATAATAATAAGAATAAGTAAATAAACAAAATAAATATGATCATCAAATGCATGCAATAATAATAAAAAGATTATATAAAAAGTTAAGCCCAATGAAGTGTCTAAGCGGGCCTAAGGTAGTGCTTAATGGGCCATGTGTATCTACATAGACCTAGAGGGTGCTTAATGAGTTTAGGGTGGCTAGGTGGACCTAACTAAGTCTAATCTAAAGTGCACCTAAGTGAAACTTAATCTAAACTTGAAGGATAACCAAGGTCTGAATGTGGGGCCAGATAAACCCCTCAACCAAAGTTTCTAAAGTGGCTCAGAAATGGTAAGCTACACGAGTAGTAATGAGCCATTAAAGAACCATTGTAGAACATTGGAAGTGAACTTAAAGATATATGCTAAAAGGACAAAATGAAGGGTGTCTACAGATCACACAAGAATTTGTTGGGTACATCCATTAAAAGGCAAATCGAAAGTAGAATAAGTTTTCAAAGCCTTTCATAAGATGATTCAAACACAATTTCAAGGAAATGTTAAGGTTTTCAAAAGTGCTAATGGGAAAGAGTTTTTTTAAAAAAAATTCTAGGAAGATATTTTCTTGAAAACGGTTTCGTACATCAAAGCTCTTGTAATGATACACCACAACAAAATGGAGTAGTTGAAAAAAAAAAAAAAACAAACATCTTTTAAAAGTTGATGGATCGTTATTGTTTTCAACAAAAATTCTTAAGTATTTGTGGGGAGAGGCAATTTTGGCAACAACTTATTTGATTAATAAGATGCCCACATGAGTTTTGAAATTTAAAACTCCATTTGATGTTTTCAAAACTTTTTTTTTTCCCACATCATGAATTTCCTCTGATTTACCTCTAAAAATCTTTGGTTGCACTACATTTGTTCACATTCATCAACATAATTGTGAAAAACTTGATCCAAGGGCTAGAAAGTGCGTGTTTGTTGGGTATTCTCCCACACAAAAAGGATATAAGTGTTTTAACCCAATTTCCATAAAAATGTATGTTACAATGGATGTGACCTTTTTTGAAATAAGATCTTTCTTCCATAAGGCTCATTTTCAGGGGGAGAGATCATGTGAAGATTCGGATCCTATGAGTTTTCTAGAGTTGTTAGACAGTGAAGAATTAGACAATGGATCTAGTTGTGGTGAAAGTTCCGGTTTGGGTTTAGGCTCGGGCTATGAGGAGATAGGCACGAGTGGTGGAAAGAATATGATACATATTTCTCAAGACCCAAGGCCTACATTAGAAATTGGTAGATCACCTCTAGAAAATATTGAACAACCACAACCAAGTCTGGAAATTAATATTTAGGTGCTGAAAATATTGAACAACCACAACCAAGTCTAGAAATTAATATTTTAGGTATTGAAAGTGAGGGGGAGGCTACTAACATGCAAAAAAATGTTCAAAACACTAGAGAAATAAATACTGATACAAATGCAGGTAAAGAATTGATTGTTTACTCAAGGAGGAACCTGACACAAAAAAATGATGATTCCACTTTACTGGAAGGCCATGACTCCAATCCGAGGACAGATAATCTAAAAAGACATGAGTTAGATAAAAACTCTTATTTCGAATATGATCTTCATACTTCCATTTTCCCATCTGTGTCATAACATGATCTGAGTGTTCCAATTGCCAATAGGAAAGGTGTTAGGTTTGTACTAAACCTCCTTTGTCCAATTTTGTGTCATATAAGTGGTTATCTCCCTCATTTGCTGCATTCACTTCACAACTTTATAGTGTACAAATTTCTAAAAGTGTGCAGGATGCTCTAATTATTCCCGAATGGAAGGAAGTTGTGCAAGTGGGTGTTCACAGTTAAATACAACTATAATGGGTCACTATAGAGATATAAAACTCAACTTGTTACCAAATGATTTACTCAAACCTATGGCATAGATTACTCATAAACATTTGCACCGATGACTAAGCTAAACATAGTAAGAGTACTCCTTTCAATAACCGTGAATTTGGATTGGCCACTACAATAATTAGACAAAAAAAATGTTTTTCTCAACGGAGATCTAGAAGAAGAAGTTTACATGGATTATCCTTCAAGTTTTGAAGATAAATTTGGCTCAAAGGTGTGCAAGTTAAAAGAAAAAAAGTCCTTATATGGGCTCAAACAGTCTTCGAGAACCTAGTTTGTGAAGTTCACAAGGTCAGTAAAGAATCAAGGTTACACTTAGGGCCAAATTGACCATGCTATGTTCATGAAGTTTTCAATAGAGAGGAAAAGTAGCAGTTTTGATAGTCTACGTTGATGACATTATTCTAACAGGAGATGACGTGATAGAAATGAACAGATTGAAGAGTTGCTTGGCAATAGAATTTGAACTAAAGGACTTGGGCTCAATGAAGTATTTTCTCGGGATGGAAGTTGCACATTCTAAGAAGGCAATGGAAATATGTATTGGATCTTTTAGAAGAAACGGGAATGAGTGGTTGTTGACCTATTGATACTCCAATGGATCTTAACATGAATTTGTGGGAAGAAGGCAAAGAAACTTCAGTAGATATTGTTCGATATCAGAGATTGGTAGGCAAGTTGATTTACTTGTCACATAGTTGGTTGGACATCGCTTTTGCAGTCAGTGTGGTTAGTCAATTTATGCATGCTCCTTATGAAGATCATCTTGAAGCAGTTTACTGAATTCTCAGGTACTTGAAAAATACACCAAGGAAAGGATTATTCTTTTTTAAAAGCGAACAAAGAAATATTGAGGTGTTCACAGACGTAGATTGGGCTGGATTAGTAACAAATGGAAGATCAACCTTTGAGTACTGTACTTTTTTATGGGAAAATTTAGTGACTTGGAGAAGTAAGAAGCAAAGCATGGTAGCTCAAAGTAGTGTTGAAGTCGAGTTTTGGGTAATGACACATGGAGTTTGTGAACTATTGTGGTTAAAAAGAGTCTTGGAGGAGCTACAACAAGAAGCAAAACATCCAATAAAGTTATGGTGTGATAATATGACAACAATTAGCATTGCATATAACCCTATCAAACATGACCGCACCAAACATGTGGAATTGATCGACACTTCATAAAGGAGAAACTTGAAGATGACATCATTTGCTTCCTATTCGTTCCTTCAACTTAGCAAACTGCTGGCATTTTGGCAAAGGTACTTCTTCGACCTAATTTTGAGCATTTAATCAACAAGTTAGGTATGATAGATATCTATGCTTCAACTTCAGGGGGAGTGTAAAAAAGATAGGTTTTTTAGTTTAGATTTTTTAATAATATCAGAATCTATTGATTATGTTAGCCCAAGGGTTCTCCTAATCAGGTTTTGATGATAACAAACCGTGGTTAAGTGACTAATTGCTTTAAATTGTTAAGAATCTCAGGTATAATCTCAAGGACCAAACGAATACGGGATAAAGACCATTTGGAAGACTTGTGATCATAGGAAATGAATGTAAGATGATAGCATGAGTGCACTTAGGATGTTCATACATTTTCATGCATCTTAGAAAACTCGGTTTATTCTTTAAAACTTGATTTTCTTTAAAACCCGAGTTTTATCAAATATACCTTAGGCAAATTGACTCAAAATTGACATATTAACTCTCCTAAAGACCTTGCCTAAGTATTGGAAAAGAAAGAAATAAAAAAGGATAGGTTTTCAGGGCCAAAAGGCTCATCCGGTCGAGGCTATGGCCAACCGGCTCAACCGGTTGGGGAACCGGTCGACCGGTTTCCCTTGTCCGGTCGAGGTCCGGTCGAGGGAGACACAAAAACTTTCTCTCTCTCCCAGTAGCTTCCTCTTCCCGGTCGAGCCTCACCCTTTGTCCGGTCGAGGTCTGGTCGAGGTCCGGTCGAAGTCCGGTCGAGGCAACGATAACCTGCTATGCATTAAATGCTCCAACGGCTAGTGATCCGGTCGACCCTTTGCTCGTCCGGTCGAGGCTACTTTCTGCTGTTTTTGTCTCCCGAGCTTAGAAACCTATAAATTGAGAGCTCCTATTCATTTATGACTAAGAGAACAATTGCATTCAAAGCCTACCTACCTGTTCTTGATCAAAAAAGCTCTCATCATCTTTCTTAGTGCATTAAACCATCAATTGCATATTCTTAGTGCACTCTTGCAATTCATCCTAGCTTTCTCTTGTACTTGAGCCTTCCTTAAGCTAGGTTGAGAGTTTCATCCTTGTGTAAATTGAGTGTGAAAGCCTTCAAGTGGTTCAAATCTTGAAGAGATTGTGTAAGAGCCCATTGGAGCCGGAATCCAAGTGTAAGACGATTGAAAGCTTGATTGTAGCTTCAAGCTAGTGTAACCCTCACTCGGTTAGGAGATTGAGGAGAGTGGACGTAGGCAAGGGAGTGCCGAACCACTATAAATCTGAGTTTGAATTCTCTACCTTTATCTCTTTCCTTTATTTATTTTGTGCATATATTGTTGTGTGGAAAAAGATTTTGAAAAACCCAATTCACCCCCCCTTTTGGGTATTTTCCTTAATTATTCATAGCCTTTGTTTTATCAGATTAGATATTTAGTAGGTTGTTATCTTTGTTCTTATTTTCATGTTCCAGTTTTTTAGGGTGTTGAGATTCTCTTAGAAGAAATCTTTATTTGTAATTTGCAGCTTATTCAATAGGATGGATGATCATTTTTCCCCTAAAATCTTCATAGAGTGTGACAAGGACACTGCCCATGTGATTGGCCTTAACCTTGGCAACAACTATCTCTATGGTTCTATCAACTCTAGTAGCACCTCTTCCACCTTGTGCATCTTCAAGGGCTTGATCTATTTGATAACGATTTCAGTTCCTCTAAGATCCCATCTAGAATTGTCCAGCTTTTGAGTTTAAGAAGTCTAAACTGCTCGTCTTCCAGATTCTCCAGCCAAATCCCATTGGAGCTTTTAGTGCTGTCCAAACTGGTTGTCCTTGATCTCTCACAAAATCCATTGAAGCACAACGCCATTAACCTAACCTGGCTTTAGATGCAGGGGTGAGAAACATTTCATTCTTTTAATATAAAATGCTTTTGGGAAGTTGGTTGTATCGTTCCTGGTGAATGGTGATTTCCCCTACCAATTTGGTACACTTTCAGACTTGATCTTATGCATATCATTGAAGAACCTTTTTTTTTTTCCTCAATATTTTGTTTTTAGAAAGATTTTAACTAAAAATATTGTGCAATTTCATTTGAAAAAATTTTCAAATCCTCTTCTCTGTAAAACTATGGATCTTTAGTGTTCTGTAGACCCCTAATATTAGGAATATGGTGGTTTATGTTTGAATACACGTTTTTCTCTTTAAATCCTTGAACCTAGTGTACCAATATTTCAAACATTTTTTTTTGTTTACAGATATATGCTAGAAATATGATAGGGTGATGAAAGCCAAGGAACCACTTTGGTGTTGATTTGGAGATCAATCACTAAAAGGTTCAGATGATTTCTTTTTCTAGTTTTTTCTTATTTAGGTAAGATTAAGAGGTATCCTTATGGTGGCAAATTCTTCTAACCTAAAGATTAAGTGATCATTTGGTGAAACAAAACATAATTTAGAAACATTCCCTCATTCAGTCACTGTTGCTAGCTTTTAGGAAGCTGACAACATTTACAGTAATAAATAAATGGTACCCTGCTTTCCATACTGATCATGTTACTCAGGGTAGGTTGCTTTTCTTGAACTTGAGCATTTTTTTTTACTAAAAATGATGAATTGAGACTATAATCTACTTCCATTTTTAACAACTTGAGAAGGTAACATTTTTCAAGCAATGGCATAAAAAATCTGAAGATGATGAATTGAGACTAGAATTGCTCCTTGCTAAAGAAGATGACATTAAGAGACTCTTTCTTAGTAGATGTAGGGGCTCCATCCACTAAGTAAGCATAGATGTTCGGAATGTAGAAACGCTCTTGAAACTCTCGTTTAATAAGGAGTTTAATAGGCTTTTCCGAATGAGTACGGTCGGAACCTGCTCTTGTATGGACAACTTTCTGGCCCTTACTAGCCATTGGTAAAAGCCATATCCCCTCTTGATGACATGATGAAGAAATGGGTCGTGAGAAACCTACATAGCACAACGACCGATTGTCATAAAATAGTCGCCCAGTCCTTCTGACAACAGACAGTGCCTCATATGTACAATAACTAGCTTACCCAAGCCTAAAATCCACATTTAGGAGAAGCACTTGGCCCAGCCTGTAGGGTAAACCCTAACCAAGATCTCGCTCAACCATACTCTCATAGTGACCCCAAGCCAAAAGGCCAATGTACACCCCTCAACGAACCAACAAAAAGAAAGCAAACCTTAACCCTACCAAACGCTACTTATTCCCCAAATGGTGAGTGTCTTCGCCATAAAAACTTCAAAAGCCCTACATTATGGACCTCACAACGTCCATTTCATACCCAAAAAGCCCCAAAATTGCAAAAATAGTTCCAAGGCAGCAAACTAACCAACTCGATAAACAAAAAATTGAAACCAGAAGAAGGAAGAAGAATGGGCTTACCATAGTCTAAAATGTGCGCGTATAAGCATAAAATGACGCTCACCAAAAATAAGATAAGAAATACAGTAAAGTCATCGGAAATGATGAGCGACGAAGCGACGGAGTGCAGAACAAACGGTGGCAGCTGAAGTTGCAGCAAAGAAAATACGGGAGAAGAAAGGAAGAAGAAGAGCTCCAAAGGCAGAAACATCCAAAAAGGTACCCCAAGGGGTCTGGAGTCCCTTATTTATAGGGGACCAAAACCTTAGGGATCCCAAAAAGCAGGTCGCCTGGGAACGCGCACCAAAGCGACATGCCGCTTGACAGCGCCCTCGATAAAAAACAACCCTCATTTAAATCCCTAATTGACACATGTCCCACACACATTGGGGAATTCCAGGGGGTATTTTTAAACCCGTTCGTCTCTGTCGGACAAAGACACTCGTGTTAAAAAGGGGCATTGTGGGGGCCTTCCCCACGTGCCAGTCCGTATGATGGTCCATGTGGCACTCCTCTCAGTATTGTACGGATGGTCACCATAGTATCCGGAGCTTCCCATCCGGGCCATATAGGCTGGTAGCTGAGCAACATTAGACTTCCTAAGTTGACAACGTTTTCCGTATAGCTTGCGACTCTCTCCTCTTGACAAAAGTATGGATGATGGGACTTTTCCTGATCTTCACATCCGTGTCAGAAGATTATCACACATTAGCAGGTTGAAGTGATGAGCAAATATATCAGGACACACCATCTGATGGCACCAACTATCCACCTTAAATTGCAATGATTACCCTACCATCTACAAGATAGCCATTATTGCAGTAAAAGTCAAAGCGCCAACACAACACTACAGTGGTTCCATCCTAAGCACTATAAAAGGCCCTCCCAAGCAAAACCCATGTACGCAAGAATAAAGGGCTAGCCCATTCACTCTCCTCTTTAAAGGTTAATCCTCATCATCACTCAGTCCATTGTCACTAGGTAGAGGCTTTGAGTGGCACAACAAAAGGAAGATCTAACTCTAGTTGACCCCATATCAACATTTGGACTTCCAACAAGTTCAAAAAAAAATTGACAGACACGTTAGTAGGAAAAACTCTTTTACTCATTCTAGATGACGTGTGGAACGAAAATTATTGTAATTGGGATCGTTTGCAGGCTCCTTTTAGTGTAGTGGCAAAAGGAAGCAAAGTCATAGTTACAACACGTAATAAAAATGTTGCATTGATGATGGGAGCTCTCTGGAATGTTCATGAACTAAACCCTTTATCTGAATATATGTGCTTGTTGGTCTATGTTTGGGAAGCATGCATTTGAACATAGAAATATCAATGATCATCTGAACCTGGTGTCCATTGGTAGGAAAATTGTTGGCAAATGTGGTGGATTGCCGCTAGCTGCAAAAGGGTGTGGTGGTCTCTTACGCTCTAAGCAAAGCGAAGCCAAGTGTAAAAAAGTGTTGAATAGCAAAATGAGAGATTTGTCAAGCACGGAATGTGAGATTCTTCCGATTTTTTCATCACTGGTCCTTAGCATACACCAATTCAAGTTGGTGGCACAATGCTACTTTACTAATAAAACAGTGGGTGGCAAAGGAACCATCAGAGCCATGGTTGGATGGAGAGTACCAAGGAAAGGAAAAAAACAAAAAAAAAGTAATAACTAGCCTTATCAATACATCAATTTACAAATTTTTGAAGTACCTAAAATATTCTCATTCTTTTCTTCCACATTCAACTTTTATTTTATTTTCTTTTATTTTTTTTCTCTTTTAATCTTTTTCTTCTTAACAAAATACCCTAAGAAAAAAAATGTTTTTTAGGCTTATCCTTTATGTAAATTTTGATAAAAAAAAACTTATAAAAATAATTAAAAAATGATTAGGAAGAATTTAGAAATAATTTAAAAGTGAAAAGTTATAAAAAGAAAATGTAAGAAAAATGAAAAAAAAAAAACCCTCATTTCGTTGTGTTTGAAGCTGGAAAAGCCATTCCCATATCACATAAATACTTCAACTTAATGTGCCAAGGAGTGATCTAGACTAGGAAGGTTGGACTATATTTTGATGGTTGGACAATAAATATTAAATCTTGTTAAATCTTGAAGTGCATTTGAGAGTGTTTTTAAAAAACATTATTTCAAAATTATTTTTAATAAAAATTAAGTATTTGATAAAATTTATAAAATATTTTTAAAATTATTTATAATATCAAAAATCATTTATAATGTTTTTCAAAGAAACATTTTATTAAAAATATTTTAAGTAAAAACTATGTTTGATATTAATTTTAAAAAATATTTATAATATTTTTAACATGAAAGGTAAAAGCTTTTGTAATAATTGAAAATTTTTAATAAAAATATTTCCTAAAAAGATTGCAAGAGTAAAAATATTCGACTTTTAAGGGGGTGGGGAATGAATGTGTGCACATCTCCGTAGTTTGGTTATTTCGATAAGGATATTTTTGTCCCAAAAGAAATTATTATTATTAAGATAGATGAAGAAAAATTGAACGGATGTAAACATAAATTCCCTAAAAAGAATATTAGAATTAATACCATAAAAAGGTAAAAACAAGCCAAACGAGACCTTAGCGTAGAGTTCAAGGCTTGCCTTGAATGATGCCTTTACTGGATCCCAACGGGTTTCGATGCCTTTACCCTCTGCTGAAGCCTTCCCCACCGCAGAACCACTTTCACTTGGTTCCATCTTCCCTTCTTACCTTTTGCTCTTTGTTTTCCTTTGCAGAACACCATGGACATTATTGGAGACGCTCTTCTTTCCACTGTCATTGAATTCCTGTTTGACAAGTTGGCTTCCTCTGATCTGATGAAGTTCGCACGGCATGAGGATGTCCACACCGAGCTCAAGAAATGGGAGAAGGAGTTGCAGAGCATCCGGGAAGAGCTCAACGACGCGGAGGAAAAGCAGATCACACAGGAGGCTGTCAAATCATGGCTGTTCGATCTGAGGGATTTGGCGTATGACATGGAGGACATCTTGGACGAGTTTGCTTACGAAGTGATGAGAAGAAAGCTGATGGGGGCGGAAGCTGACGAAGCCAGCACAAGCAAAATACGCAGGTTCGTTTCTAGTTGCTGTACTAGTTTCAATCCAACTCATGTGGTGCGTAATGTCAAGACGGGGTCCAAGATTAGACAGATCACCAGCAGGTTACAAGATATTTCAGCTAGAAAAGCTAGATTTGGCCTGGAAAAATTGAGAGGAGCAGCAGCTACTTCCGCTTGGCAAAGGCCACCACCCACTACACCTATGGCATACGAACCTGACGTTTATGGCAGGGATGAAGATAAAACACTGGTTCTTGATATGCTGCGCAAGGTTGAGCCCAATGAAAACAATGTTGGCCTCATTTCCATTGTTGGCATGGGCGGGCTGGGCAAGACAACGCTCGCACGGCTTGTTTACAATGATGATTTGGCCAAAAATTTTGAACTAAGAGCATGGGTTTGTGTGACTGAGGATTTTGATGTGGAGAAAATAACAAAAGCAATTCTCAATTCGGTGTTAAATTCTGATGCAAGTGGGTCTTTGGACTTCCAACAAGTTCAAAGGAAATTGACAGACACGTTAGCAGGGAAAACTCTTTTTCTCATTCTAGACGACGTGTGGAACGAAAATTATTGTAATTGGGATCGTTTGCGGGCTCCTTTTAGTGTAGTGGCAAAAGGAAGCAAAGTCATAGTTACAACACGCAATAAAAATGTTGCATTGATGATGGGAGCTGCCGAGAATCTTCATGAACTAAACCCCTTGTCAGAAGACGCTTGTTGGTCTGTGTTTGAGAAGCATGCATGTGAACATAGAAATATGGAAGATCATCCAAACTTGGTGTCCATTGGGAGGAAAATTGTTGGCAAGTGTGGGGGATTGCCCCTAGCAGCAAAAGCCCTTGGTGGTCTCTTACGCTCTAAACATAGGGAAGAAGAATGGGAAAGAGTATTGAATAGCAAAATTTGGGATTTTTCAAGCGCGGAATGTGAGATTCTTCCTGCGTTGCGGTTGAGCTATCACTATCTCCCTTCATATTTGAAGGGGTGTTTTGCATACTGTGCAATCTTCCCCAAGGACTATGAGTACGACTCAAAAACTTTGGTCCTCCTGTGGATGGCTGAAGGTTTAATTCAGCAACCAAACGCTGACAGCCAGACAATGGAAGATCTAGGAGACAACTATTTTTGTGAATTATTGTCAAGGTCATTTTTTCAATCATCAGGTAATGATGAATCCCGTTTTGTGATGCATGATCTTATCTGTGATCTCGCTCGAGTTGCTTCTGGTGAAATAAGCTTTTGTTTGGAAGATAACTTGGAAAGTAATCATCGATCCACAATTTCTAAAGAGACTCGTCATTCATCATTCATTCGTGGAAAATTCGACGTGTTCAAGAAATTTGAAGCCTTTCAAGAGTTTGAACATTTACGAACATTTGTGGCTTTACCAATTCATGGTACGTTTACAAAATCTTTTGTAACTAGTTTGGTGTGTGATCGTTTGGTGCCAAAATTTCGACAGTTAAGAGTCCTCTCTTTGAGTGAATATATGATATTTGAGCTACCAGATTCTATTGGTGGATTAAAACATCTGCGTTATTTGAATTTGTCTTTCACCCAAATCAAATTATTGCCAGATTCAGTGACCAACCTCTATAATTTACAAACATTGATACTATCCAATTGTAAGCATCTTACAAGGTTGCCTTCCAAGATCGGAAATTTAATTAGCCTTAGACATCTCAATGTTGTTGGATGTTCATTGCAAGACATGCCACAGCAAATAGGCAAATTAAAGAAATTGCAAACATTGTCTGATTTTATTGTGTCCAAAAGAGGATTTTTGGGAATAAAGGAGTTGAAGGATTTGTCACATCTGCGGGGGGAGATATGTATTTCAAAATTGGAAAATGTTGTGGATGTTCAAGATGCTAGAGATGCCAATCTAAAAGCTAAGCTCAATGTTGAAAGGTTGAGTATGATTTGGAGTAAAGAATTGGATGGTTCGCATGATGAAGATGCTGAAATGGAAGTCCTTCTCTCTCTACAACCTCATACTAGTTTGAAGAAACTCAATATTGAAGGTTACGGTGGTCGGCAATTCCCCAACTGGATATGTGATCCCTCTTACATTAAATTGGTGGAGTTAAGTCTTATTGGTTGTATAAGATGCATATCAGTACCTTCGGTTGGGCAACTACCCTTCCTCAAGAAGTTAGTCATCAAAAGAATGGATGGAGTGAAAAGTGTGGGGCTGGAGTTTGAGGGCCAAGTTTCTCTTCATGCTAAGCCTTTCCAATGCTTAGAGTCTTTGTGGTTTGAGGATATGATGGAATGGGAAGAGTGGTGTTGGTCAAAAAAGTCATTTTCTTGCCTCCATCAGTTGGAGATAAAAAATTGTCCAAGATTGATTAAGAAATTACCCACACACCTAACTTCTCTAGTCAAGCTTAGTATTGAGAATTGCCCAGAAATGATGGTTCCACTTCCAACAGACTTGCCTTCTCTTGAAGAGCTCAATATTTATTATTGCCCAGAAATGACGCCACAATTTGACAACCATGAATTTCCCCTTATGCCACTGAGGGGAGCAAGTAGAAGTGCAATTGGCATCACCTCACATATTTATTTGGAAGTTAGTGGAATATCACAGCTTTCCAGACTTCAGCCAGAGTTTATGCAGTCCCTTCCGAGGCTTGAACTTCTAGAAATTGACAATTCTGGTCAGTTGCAATGTTTGTGGCTGGATGGGTTGGGATTAGGAAACCTCTCTCGTCTTCAAATATTGAGTTGTGACCAACTTGTGTCCTTGGGAGAGGAGGAGGAGGAAGAGCAAGGGCTGCCTTACAATCTTCAGCATTTGGAAATACGTAAGTGTGATAAGTTGGAGAAGCTTCCACGTGGATTACAAAGCTATACATCTCTTGCAGAGTTGATCATCGAGGATTGCCCAAAACTGGTGTCATTTCCAGAGAAGGGTTTCCCACTCATGCTTAGAGGTCTTGCTATTTCTAATTGTGAAAGTCTAAGTAGTCTACCTGATAGGATGATGATGAGAAACAGCAGCAACAACGTGTGTCACCTTGAATACTTGGAGATAGAGGAGTGTCCATCTCTTATTTACTTTCCACAAGGGCGGTTACCCACCACCCTTAGGCGACTACTCATATCCAATTGTGAAAAACTAGAGTCTCTTCCAGAAGAAATCAATGCGTGTGCCCTTGAACAGTTAATTATAGAGAGGTGTCCATCTCTCATTGGTTTTCCAAAAGGTAAGCTACCCCCCACTCTCAAGAAGCTTTGGATAGGAGAGTGTGAAAAGCTAGAGTCCCTACCAGAAGGAATAATGCATCACCATTCCAACAATACAACCAATTGTGGTCTTCAAATCTTGGATATCTTGGAAGGTTCATCTCTTGCATCCTTTCCTACTGGCAAGTTTCCCTCTACCTGTAAATCTATTATGATGGATAATTGTGCACAGTTGCAGCCAATTTCAGAGGAGATGTTTCACTGTAATAATAATGCACTTGAAGAGTTGTCCATCTTGAGACTTCCTAATCTCAAAACCATACCAGATTGCCTCTACAACCTCAAAGATCTCCGGATTGAAAAATGTGAGAATCTGGATTTGCAGCCTCATCTATTGCGAAACCTCACTTCTCTTGCATCACTTCAGATCACTAATTGTGAGAATATCAAAGTGCCCTTATCAGAGTGGGGCCTTGCCAGATTGACCTCTCTTAGAACTCTTACCATTGGTGGCATATTTCTGGAAGCCACCTCCTTTTCTAATCACCACCACCACTTTTTTCTTCTTCCTACTACTCTAGTTGAGGTTTGCATTTCAAGTTTCCAGAATCTGGAATCCTTGGCCTTCCTGTCTCTCCAAACGCTCACCTCTCTTAGAAAGCTAGGTGTCTTCCAATGTCCTAAGCTCCAGTCGTTTATACCAAAGGAAGGGCTGCCTGACATGCTTTCAGAACTGTATATAAGAGACTGCCCACTCCTAATTCAAAGGTGCTCAAAAGAGAAAGGGGAAGATTGGCCCAAGATTGCCCACATCCCCTGTGTGAAAATAGATGGCAAATTGATCCTTGAGCAATAAGAAGTTGAGATTGCAGCAAAATGAACGCAGAGACCACCACTATATGTAAGTGCTTGGTATTTTTCTTCAATCTGCCACAATTCCTTTTGTCATTTGTTTAATTTATTGTTCCAAATTTATTTGTTTAATTGAATTGTCTTGCATGTCTTCCACAGTTGAAACTCATCCAATGGAAAAAAATCTCCTTCACCAATGACTGGTTTGTCATCCATGCTATAAAGTCTCATGCTTGATGGTTATGAAGGTTAAAAAGTCAGTATCTCATTGACAAAACAACAACAACAAGAACAGATTTAATCAAAAAGGTAAGGGAACAATTCATGAAGACACTAGTTGTAACAAGACTATATGGTCTGCCTTTATCACCCTATCATAGAGATGAATGATCCATCACCCTTAATCACATTATGATTTTTTGTTGCAGAAACTGGAGTCAATGTTAGCAAAAAAATTGCAGATAAAACTTTCTTGAAAGCTTTTGTAGTTGTTTGAGTCAGAACTTTATCTGGGGCCTCATGACATGCCTGTCGTTAGATTGCATATCTACGCAACACGCATAGGCTATCAATTCCCTTTCTATTAGAATCAAGTACGCCCATTCATTATACATAACTTTTTTCTTCTTAAGAATTAGTTTCAAAATGTTCATTTTAAAGGAATTCCATTTCGTGCATGTAGGGTGTGAAGGAGAAGATAATGCAAATGGAATCCAATTCTCTAACCACAGGTCAGCCAGTTAACGTGAGTATACTGTATTTCATTTATGATCTTTTTTGACTTTGTGCATTTCAATTGCATTGTCCTCAATAAGCTTTCTTTTCCCATATATCTCTATATAAAGTTCTGCCTTTTTTTTTCCTTACGTACTCATAGATGTGCATTTATCAACATAGGCTGTGTTCTTAATGCTTTTAAACCTATGACTTCACATTTTTCCATCACGGGATTCTACCATGTCTTTATAATTTTTCATTTATCAACATGATCTTTTTTCAACTCACAGGTTTTTCAAATGAGTGATAAAGAATGCAGATTGTTAGATATCACTTTTTTCTTTGTCCTCTTGATTGCACTGCATCTTTATTTGGAATCGGATATTTCTATTTGTAACTTGTTTTTCGTGGGGTTTTTAATTACATTCCTTTTTACAATAATTCAGGATTGGCCATTTCTAAAAAATAATTGTTCTTCTTCTTGGTCTTCTCCTCAGTTAATGCAGGCCTCAAATTTCTACGTCTTTGTTATATCTGTAGATAATTTTCTGGTTTGAATTGTACAATACACTTAAATAATTCAAAGTTGCAGAAGTCTTGCTGGCTCACTAATTACCATCTCATGTGGATTTGGAAGAAAGGAAATCTGCAACTTAAGATACAATGAGCTATGATCATTCTTACATTTTTAAAGCTTCTTCATTTGTATCATATGTTCTGATGGCATTTACTTTTTCTCATTACACATGCATGAGGAAGATTTTATGACTTCCATTATAAGGTTTCAATAACTATATTTGCATTTTATTTATTTCAAGTAGATGCAGGGGTGAAAATTATTTTGCCTGTTTCTTGACATTTGGCACTTAAAACTCTACACTGGTGTTTGGTGTTTAAAAAGGGTTACTTCATGCAGATAATGAAAGTATAAATAGTTCTTTACCATAAAAAAAAAGCTTCATGGTTGTTAAGATCCATCTAATTCTTTGTCCTTTTATTGATATGTTCTTCAACTTGTGGAAGACTTGGAAGGGGGAGCTTGAATTAAATTAAGCCAACACCTTGCAAAAGATGAATTCTGGCTAAGAAACCTCACTACTCACAAGTTCTTTCTTATCCAAGACTTCTACAGCAGGTAATTTGAGATTATGGTCTCATATTTGTATTTCTTCATGCTGATGCGCTCACTGATTTCACTCTCGTGTTTTCATCTGATGGTGACAACTCTTCCTCCTCTATGCAGCCATTATGTAATAATAATCAGAGCTTTGTGTCACTGACTGTTTGTTTGGTGTTTGTTACCGTAGTGAAGGTGCTGATCAAGAATACTATGTTGACTTGTTTGAGCTGAATGTAATGGGAATTGCTCCAGGGAAAGGGCGTGTATGTGATGTTGGAATGCTTCTTCAAAGTTCAGGCAGGCCGACCCAGTTATGTTTGGGGAGCTTGTCGCTAGTTAAAGACTTGACAATGAAGAAGACCTTAGCCATCTCCTACACAAACTGGTCGGGAGTTGGAGCCGTTCCCCTGATGAGTCCATGGCAGGACGAAACCAGTCAGCATAGTGGGATTGAAATGCATGGTGTGCAGGCTGATCCCCTTTGATTCTTGCCCATGGGGTTGCCGCATGGGCCATGCCGCTGCGTTGGAACTCTAGGCTCGTGATATCTGTCTTGCTTGAGTTCAAGCGAAGCTTTCTGATTGATCAACATGCTTCTGATTATCCTTCTGCTTATCAAAAAGTTGCAGCTTGAAAATGTGAAGGCGAAGGTAGTGATTGCTGCTCATGGATTTGGTAGAGTGTGACAATGACACTGGTCATGTGATTGGCCTTAACCTTGGCAGCAGCCGTCTCTGTGGTTCTATCAACTCCAGCAGCACCTCTTCCACCTTGTGCATCTTCAAGGGCTTGATCTTTCTGATAATGATTTCAGTTACTCTAAGATCCCATCTGGAGTTGTCCAGCTTTTTAGTCAAGAAATCTAAACCACTCGTCTGGAGCTCTTAGTGCTGTCCAAACTGGTTGTCCTCGATCTCTCACAAAATCCATTGAAGCGCCAGTAACCTGACCTGGCTTCACATGCAGGGGTGAGAAGCATTTCCTTCTTGTAATACAAAATGCTTTTGGGAGGTTGGTTGTATCATTCCTGGTGAATGGTGATTTCCCCTGTCAAATTGGTACACTTTCAGACTTGATCTCTTGCATATCATTGGAGAACCTTTGTCTTTTTTCTTTTTCCTCAATATTGTCTTTAGAAAGATTTTAACTAAAAGTATTGTGCAATTTCATTTGAAAAAATTTTCAAATCCTCCTCTGTGCAGACCCCTGATATTAGGAATATGGTGGTTTATGTTGGAATACACGTTTTTCTCTCTAAATCCTTGAACCCAGTGTATCAATATCTCAGACATTTCTTTTTGTTGACAGATATATGCTGGAAATATGATAGGGTGATGAAGGCCAAGGAACCACTGTGGTGTTGATTTGGAGATCAATCAGTGAAAGGTTCAGATGATTTCTTTTCTAGTTTCTTCTGATTTAGGTAGATTAAGAGGTATCCTTATGGTTGCAAATTCTTCTGACCTAAAGCTTAAGCGATCCTTTGGTGAAACAAAACATAATCCAGGAACATTCCCTCCTTCAGTCACTGTTGCTAGCTTTCAGGATGCTGACAGCATTTACAGTAGTAATAAATAAATGGTACCCTGCTTTCCGTAGTGATCATGTTAGAGTAGGATTTTTTTTATTTGACCTCTACAGGTGGCTTTTGCTGAGAAGTAAAAGTCATTACTCAGGGCAGGTTCCTTTTCCTGAACCTGAGCATTTTTTACTGAAGATGATGAATTGAGACTGGAATCTACTTCCATTTTTGACAACCCGGGAAGGTAACATTTTTCAAGCAATGGCATAAACAATCTGTGGTGTTGGTCCATCTTTCCTAAATTAAATATTTTGTGATGGAAGTAGGTTACTACAACTTGTTCTTTGTTTCTGCCAACAAAACTGATGTGCTGGATTGGAGTTGAGGATTTTTTTTTTATTCCTTCATAATTGTTTGAGTGTGTTTGTGATTCATTCTTGAATGATTTTCTTCCCCTTTTACCTGAGTTTACCAATATGTTAGACTCTCCTAGGGAACATGTTCATACACTAGATTGTGGACAATAATAATAAATAAAAATATTTAAATGAAAGCATGTCAGATCTTATATCCCTAAAATGATCTTCTATTTGCAACTAAAGTAGCCTCATTTCGAACATTGTGAGTAAAATGGGCTTGTTTCAGTTTTTAGAACAAAGCTGAAGGAACCTTCATAATTTCATTCCATGGAGTCCTCAATCAAACCCTAAGTTTTCTTAAAGATGAGGTTTATAGTAGGTGAGAGGAGGGGTAATGATTTCAGAATGTTCTGCCTGTTTGGAGCCATTTATGTTTCCCTCGGTTTTCTTAATCTAATCATTTGTGTCTTGTCATATATATTTTTATTCAGTTCACAGTTGAAGTAATGTAAATCACTGATTGCTAGCTTGCTTCACACAGATACATGCAAGTCACTGAAGCTAAATGAAGGTCGTGTTTTGATGTTTTCATGTAAACTTGGAAGGATCACGATGTAATACCTCAAAATGTCAAGAAGTAAGTAATATCTGTCCTCTGCATGTACATTTTAGTGTTAATCATTTCTCATTAGTATCTAGGATTCTTACTTGATAGTTAAAGAAGTTCGCATTTCAGTTGTGTCTTGTAGATCATGCTTTTGGAAGCTAGTCACAACCCCAAAGCTGGAGTGCTTCATCTATATATGTCCCCTGTGAACTCCCAATTCCCAAACAGGGCATTGTATATTGTATGCCTATCCTAGAGTTCTATCAGATGGATGGAAAGCCAATCATGAAGAAATATAAAAACAAGGCTGTCTTATGTATATGGGTTGCAACCTGCTGTTCTGTGGGACAAGCGATCCAATAGTCAAGAGGAAGGTAGTTGCTGAGAATGAATATGGAAGAGAGCATTTATAGAAAATTTGAAGTTCAAAAACTTGAGGACCAGATTACCTGTCGAACTTGAGAAAAGGGCATATCAAACCACACTCAAAACAAGTGAAATATTATTTGTCTGATGATGTTGACTTGAGACATGGGTGGAGTATTGAGGATCATTCACTGAATTCCTAATGTAAAACACAAGCAAGTCTTGCCTATATCATTCATGGTTGCTGGATTTGTTGTTCATTGTATTTATCACAAAGCTACCTCTTATTCTCAACAAATCATTTACCTTCAATCGGAAATTCATATTCTTGTGCTCTATAATTTTGTTTGGTTGTAAGTTAAAAAGAAGAAATTGAAAGAAAAACTCGTATTGTTTGGTTGCGATTAAATTTGTTTTCAGGTTTATTTTAAATTTTTATATAATTTTTTTTAAAAAGATGTAAGAATAATTTAGTATTGTTTAAATACATTTATATTATAAAATATGAGATTCTATACTACTGTGGTAACTTGTGGATGATCATCCATAAATATCTTTTATAACTCTTTATAAAAGGGAGAGACCCCTAATGAAATTGTAGAGAGTTATCTTGTGCATTCTATTTTTTTTTTTTTTTCTTCTCTCACTTTGTTTTACAATAATTTACTATTTTTTATTTTTAAATTAAAAAGTAAAAAAAATTATATAAGATACAAGAATTTTTAGAAAATTATATTTAAAAAATTAATAGTATTAAAAAATTAAGGTTTATTTTTGTATTTTTTCATATTTTAATATTTTTAAAAGTAATTTTTAAAAAATATAAGACAAATTTATATAAATATAAAGTGTTCTACTTCTATATAGATATTTATAATTTTTTAAAAATAGAAAATATATTAAATGGCCTAAACTTGTATTTAAAAACAAATTTAAGAAAACATGGTTAATTGGGTCATTTTTTCTTTTTATTTTTAAAAATTGAGAAAACAATTTTTTTTAAAATTATTTTTTATTTTACTTTATTTTTAAAAATTACTTTTAGAGAACAATTAACAAACATTATTAGAAAATTTAAAAAACAGCTTTCTATTTTTTAAAATAGAAAACTGCTTTTAAACCACACGTCCAAATAAATTCTTAGCTTTTTATTTTAATTCCTTGAAAACAATATTTTAAAATAAAAATTAATATTAAGCTAATAATATTATTTTCTCAACTTATCAACATTTAAAAGTACTGAAATCTATTCAGAAAATCATTAATAATAAAAATCACAAATATTAAATGTGTTAAGGGAAAATTCTAGGGTACTTCCTATGGTATCGTACCCAAAAGTTTTTAAGCCATTGGATGTCCAAGATTACATCTTGGTCATCCATTTTAAATTTGAAATAAAAATTCCACTTAACCGGTTAAGGGAAGAACCGGTTGTGGCCTTCCACCGTCTCCTTTAATTTCTTCCTTTATTCTCAACAATTTTGGATTTAAATAAAATAAATCTGAGATAAATATTGAGATAAAAATAGAATTGGAAAAAAATAAAAATAAAATTGATATAAAATTTGAAAACGTATTTATTAATAAAAAAATCATCATATATCATGATTACATTATTTTATTTTTAACAAATTATTAAACATTTAAATTCAACATAAAAATGAATATGATAATATCTTAATATGAAATAAGTATTTTCAGTAAAATTCGACATTTAGATAATCATATGTAAAGCTTAGGTAATTACATCATCCTAATTTTATCCGTACTCTCAAAATTTTACATTTTTTGAATTTAAGGTTTTTAAATTTAAATTACAATAAAATAAATTACTAATACTCTTTTGAGTTACTAATGATAGTATTTTAGAAAATAAATTTGTAATTTCAAAAATTTGAAAACTAAAAATCAATATGAAAAATGTGATTAAAGTACCAAACATGTATTTATCATGGTTTTAAAAATGAGATCGGACTGGCTGGTTCAAACAATAGCCGGTCACGGTTCCGAACCGGTTTGGTTAATTAGACTGGAAATAGATTGAACCAGGATTGAACCGATTGAACCAGGATCGGTCCGGTTGAACCGGTGGTCCGACCGGTGAATCAGTATTAATGCTTTTGACATCAAAACAACGTCGTTTTGGAGGATATAAAGCCTCATTCTCCAAACCCTCCCTTTCTAAACTGCAGCTGCAGCCCGCCCCCAACACGCCGCGATAGGCTCCCATTGTTGGTCGTTTCATCGTGCAAAGTCTCCCTCCACCGGCCTTTGCAAGATCACCGTCGCTTGAGTCGCATTTTCCCCGTCACGCTGTTGCGAGTTGGCAAGCCACCCCCTACCGCTGGAACCCCAGCTGTAAACCCTCTCCGACAGGCTGTAACCTCCCTCCCTCCCGGATGTAAACCCCCCCACCTCCCTGCGCTGTAAAGCCCCCCCCTTCCAATCTTGCCTTCCTTCCATTTTTGTTTTTAAAAATTTAATTTTTATGTTTTATATTTAATATCTTAATATTTAATTTCTTAATTTTTTTGTAGATTATAATTGTAATGATAGCTTTAATATTTAAATTTTTCATTTTTATTTTATTTATTTCACATTGAAATTTTAATTTATTGAAATTATTGAAAATATTGGGTTGTTGATGATAAAATTTAGATAGAATTTATTATTTTTATTTATTTATTTTTAATTTTAATAATTAATATATATATATATATATATATATATATATATATATATATATATATATATATATATATATATATATTAAAAATTTTCATTTTTATTTTATTTATTTCACATTGAAATTTTAATTTATTGAAATTATTGAAAATATTGGGTTATTGACAATAAGAAAAACTTTATAAAAAAAATCAATAGATATTATTAAATTTTAGATATAATTTATTATTTTTATTTATTTATTTATAATTTTAATAATATATATATATATATATATATATACTGGTTCGACCGCCAATCCAATCAGTGAACCGTGAACCGGTAACTTTTTCGGTTCGATGACCGGTCTAGTTCTAAAAACATTAGTATTTATCATATTTTTCGTACCCTAAATTATTTATATTTTTAAAATTTTAGATTTACTTTTTAACTTGAAATGACAATAACATAGTTTAATAATATTATTTTAAGTTATTATTGATAGAATTGTTACAAAAAAAAATTAAAAAAATTAAAAATTGGAAATGAGGTAAATTATCCTTAAAAAAATTTAGAAAATTAAAACACTAAAAAATTAGGAAGGATACGAAAAATGTGAGAAAATGTATGAAGATTATGAGGAATCTTTAGATTCTCTGTACCCTTCTTCACAATAATATTGTTTATTGATACCAATTAAGCTTAGAAATGATGAAAATTATTTTTAAAAAAATAAAAAATTTAAAACACTAAGTAATCGTAGAGGGTACAAATAATGTGAGCAATCCTCACATTCTTCATACCTTACCTCACATTCTCCGTATACTGAAATTTAACAAATTTTAGAATTTTTTTTCCACTTAAAAATACAAATAATATTGTTTATTGATACTAATCAAGCTTAGAAATGATGGAAATTATTTTCAAAAATAATTAAAAAATTAAAACACTAAGTAATTGTAGAAGGTACGAATAATGTAAGGAATGGTACAAAGAATGTGAGGAATCCTCACATTCTTAGCACCCTCTATCACATTCTCTTTACCCTCGAAAATGTTACAAATTTTCAAACTTTTCAATTTTTTTTTTCCATATGGAAATACAATAATATTGTTTATTGATACTAATTAAGCTTAGAAATAATGAAAATTACCCTTAAAAGAAATTAAAAAAATTAAAGCATTAAAAATTTGGAGATGGTACGAAGAATGTGAGGAAGGGTACAAAGAATGTAGGAAATTCTCACATTTTTCGTACCCTTCCTCACATTTTTCATACCATTTCTCACATTCTTTATACTCTTGAAATTTGACAAATTTTCGATTTTTCCACTTAAAAATACAATAATATTGTCTATCAATACTAATTAAGCTTAGAAATGATGAAAATTATCCTAAAAAAAATTTTAAAAAATTAAAACATTAAAAAATTGGAAAAGTACGAAGAATGTGAGGAAGGGTATGAAGAATGTGATGATTGAAGAATGTGAGAAATCCTCATATTCTTCATACTACTTTTCACAATGTTTTGTACCCCTTCTTACAATGTTCGTACCCCATCTCATAATGTTTGTACCCCCTCACATTGTTCGTACCTCATCTCACAATGTTCATACAATTTCTCATAAAGTTCGTACCCTATCTCACAAAGTTTGTACCCCATCTCACAAAGTTTATACCCCATCTCACAAAGTTCGCACCCCTTCTCACAATGTTCGTACCCCTCTCACAATGTTCGTACCCCATCTTACATTGTTTGTACATCATCTCATAATGTTCGTACCATCTCTCACAAAGTTCGTACCATATCTCTTAAAGTTTGTACCCCATCTCATAAAGTTCGTACACCACTATCACAAATGTTGTATCACATTTCACAATGTTCGTACCACATATCACAATGTTCGTACCATCTCTCATAATGTTTGTATCCCCTCTCAAAAAGTTCGTATCCCTTCTCACAAAGTTCATACTACATCTCACAAAATTCGTACTCTCTCATAATATTTGTACCCTTTCTCACAATGTTTGTACCCCATCTCACATTGTTTGTACATTTTCTCATAATTTTTGTACCATTTCTCACATTGTTCGTACCATCTCTAACAATTTTTTGTACCCCATCTCACATTGTTCGTACACCCTATCACAATGTTCGTATCCTCTCTCACAATATTTGTACATTTTTTTTTACATTATTCGTACCCTCTTTTCACATTGTTTGTCATTCTTCTCACATTGTTTATACCCTCTTTAACATGACATTTCCACCTACAAAATTTATATTTAAATAAAAAAAAATCAAATTTTAACTTTAATACTTGTAATCAATTGGAATCCTTCATATAATATCTTTTCAAGAGACAAAAATTATTGTTTTCCTTCTTCAAGATATATAAAACTTCATCTTCAAATTTAATCTATGAATGCACAAAATAATAACATAAAAATATTGATGACGATTTCATAACAAATGACTAAATTGTGTCAAATTGATTAATAATAACTCATAAAAAAATTCAAAAATCTAAATGTTATAAATCATTACATAATTAAATGTCATTTAACATGACATTTCTACCTACAACATTTATATTTAAATGAAAAAAAAAATCAAATATTACCTTTTAACACTTATAATCATCTTCCTCAAGATATATAAAACTTCATCTTTAAATTTAATCTATGAACACACAAAGAAATGATATAAAAATACTATAAAAAAGATTAAATTATCTTAATTTGATTAATAATAAACTCATAAAAATGCTAAAATTTAAATTTTATAAATCATTGTATATTCGGTATTTAACATAATATTTCTACCTACAAAATTTATATTTAAATAAAAAATTATTAAATATTACCTTTGACACTTGTAGTCACTTGAAATCCTTCATCTTCTTCATAGAATACAAATTTTAAATTTTCTTCCAAATTTGATTTATCAAAACACATCCCACATATTTTGTAATATGGTAGTATTTAATTTTCATATTAAATTAGATAATACTTTTTTGTATATATGAATAATGAGATTATAAGGGTAGTTGATAAGATTTTTTTAGATAGAGTTAGGTAGTTCATTAAATAACAAATTATATTTGATATTTAATAATAAATTATGAAAAAAAAAGTCTTAATATTTGGATATGTATGAACATCAATAGGTTACTTTTTTTGGGTTTAATAAGTTTTTGTAAATTTTATAATGACATGCATTTTATACGTGTCATTTTATTATAGGGGTGAAATGTGGGTGGTAACCCGAAATAAAGAGTGGGTACCAAAGAACAACCCATGTGTTTAGAATTTATAAAATTAAAAAAACCATCCAAACGGCACATTAGTGCGGAGCTTCGATAATTGTGGAGGCAGTCACGGACGCCCTGCTCTTCTTTTTATTCAGCCGTGTGCCATGGCGGCCATCGGAATGCTACGCGTTTCCCCCTTTACTCTCTGATTGCTGAAGCTTTCACAGCACAAAACCTCTTTCATTTGGCGTATGACATGGAGGACATCTTGGACGAGTTTGCTTTCGAATTGATCATGAGAAGGAGCTGATGGGGGCGGAAGCTGAAGAAGCCAGCACAAGCAAGGTGAGCAGGTTCATTCCTAGTTTCTGTACTTGTTTCAATCCAACTCATGTGGTGCGTAATGTTAAGATGGGGCCCAAAATTGGAGAGATCACCAGCAGATTACAAGATATTTCAGCTAGAAAAGCTGGACTTGGCCTGGAAAAATTAAGAGGAGCAGCAGCTACTTCCGCTTGGCAAAGGCCACCACCCACTACACCTATAGCATACGAACCTGACGTTTATGGCAGGGATGAAGATAAAACACTGGTTCTTGATTTGCTGCGCAAGGTTGAGCCCAATGAAAACAATGTCAGCGTTATTTCCATTGTTGGCTTGGGCGGGGTGGGCAAGACTACGCTCGCACGGCTGGTTTACAATGATGATTTGGCCAAAAATTTTGAACTAAAAGCGTGGGTTTGTGTGACTGATGTGTTTGATCTGGAGAATATAACAAAGGCAATTCTCAATTCGGTGTTAAATTCTGATGCAAGTGGGTCTTTGGACTTCCAACAAGTTCAAAGGAAATTGACAGACACGTTAGCAGGGAAAACTCTTTTACTCATTCTAGATGACGTGTGGAACGAAAATTATTGTAATTGGGATCGTTTGCGGGCTCCTTTGAGTGTAGTGGCAAAAGGAAGCAAAGTCATAGTTACAACATGCAATAAAAATGTTGCATTGATGATGGGAGCTGCCAAGAATGTTCATGAACTAAACCATTTATCCGAAGACGATTGTTGGTCTGTGTTTGAGAAGCATGCATTTGAACATAGAAATATCAATGATCATCCGAACCTGGAGTCCATTGGTAGGAAAATTGTTGCCAAATGTGGTGGATTGCCACTAGTAGCAAAAGAGCTTGCTGGTCGATTACGCTCAAAGCAAAGGGAAGCCGAATGGGAAAGCGTATTGAATAGCTAAATGTGGGATTTGTCAAGCGCGGAATGTGAGATTCTTGGTGCGTTGCAGTTGAACTATCACAATCTCCCTTTGTTGAAATTATAATCTGACTTAAAGTCAAATTAGAAGAATTTTAGGAATTTGAGAAATATTAGGAATTGTTATTTATTTAAGTTTCTTATGTTAATCAGGACTTGGGTCTAATAGAAATTGAAGTCCTAATACAAGTATAATTAGTTTATTGTAAATAGGCTTGTTATTATGTTGAAAAGTGAAATGTAATAAAATTTTATTTTTAACAAAGTTGCAAACATTAAGGGGTGAATTTGAGTCTCTTTGCATGAATGACTCTAAATCTATCTCAGATTACTTTGATTAGGTACAAACCATTGTTAACCAAATACAGGTTAATGGTGAAAAGCTTGATGATCAACAAATAGTAGAGAAAATTATGTGCTCTTTAAGTGCAAGATTCGACTATGCTGTTGCAGCAATTGAAGAAGGAAAGGATAATTGTTCTTCTCCTTGGTCTCCTCCTCAGTTAGTGTAAGCATCAAATTTCTACCTCTTTGTTATGTCTGTGGATAATTTTCTGGTTTGAATTGTAAAGCACACTTAAATAATTCAAAGTTGCAGAAGTCTTGCTGGCTCACAACTTACCATCTCATTTGGATTCCCAAGAAAGGAAATCTGCAACTTGGGATACAATGAGCTATGATCATTCTTACATATTTAAAGCCTTCTTCATTTGTATCATATGTTCTGATGGCATTTCCTTGTTCTGATGGCATTTCCTTTTTCTCATTAGATATACATGTGGAAGATTTTTTGACTTCCATTATAAGTTTTCAATAACTATTGTTGCATTTCATTTTATTTCAAGGAGATTCAGGGGTGAAATTCTTTTGCATGTGTCTTGACGTTTGCCACTTAAAACTCTACAATGGTGTTTGGTGTTGAAAAAGGGGTACTTCATTGCAGAATAATGAAAGTATAAATAGTTCTTTACCATAAAAAAAAGCTTCATGGTTGTTAAGATCCATCTAATTCTTTGTCCTTTTCTTGACATGTTCTTCAATTTGTGGAAGACGTGGGAGGGAAAGCTTGAATCAAATTAAGCCAACTCCTTGCAAAAGACGAATTCTGGCTAAGAAACCTCACCACTTACAAGCTCTTTCTCATCCAGGAATTCTACAGCAGGTAATTCGAGATTATGTCTCATCTTTGTATCTCTTGAAGCTGATGCACTCACCGATTTCACTCTCATGTTTTCATCTGATGGTTACCAACTCTTCCTCTTCTACACAGCCATTATGTGATAATAATCAGAGCTCTGTCTTGCTTGAGTTCAAGCAGAGCTTTCTGATTGGTCAGCATGCTTCTGATGATCCTTCTGCTTATCCAAATGCTGCAGCTTGGAAATCTGAAGGAGATGGTAGGTACTGCTGCTCATGGGATGTCGGAGAGTGTGACAAGGACACTGGCCATGTGATCAGCCTTAACCTTGGCAGCAGCCGTCTCTTGGTTCTATCAACTTCAGTAGCACCTTCTTCCGCCTTGGGCATCTTCAAGGGCTTGATCTCTCTGATAATGATTTCAATTACTCTATATCACTTCTGGAGTTGTCCAGCTTTTGAGTCTAAGAAGTCTACACCACCCCTTTTCCAGATGCTCCGGCCAAATCCCATTGAAGCTCTTACTTAGAACTGTCCAAACTGGCTGTCCATGATCTCTCACAAAATCCATTGAAGCACCAGTAACCTGACCTGGCTTCAGATACAGGGGTGAGAAGCATTTCCTTGTTGCAATACAAGCTGGTTGTAGCATTCCTGGTGAATGGTGATTTCCCCTGTCAATTTGGTGCACTTTCAGACTCAATCACTCTTGCATGTCATTGGAGAACCTTAATATTTTTTTGTTCTTCCTCAATATTTTGTTTTTAGAAAGATTTTAACTAAAAGTATCTTGCAATTTCATTTGATTTTTTTTTTTAAATCCTCTGCAGACCCCTAATAATAGGAATAAGGTGGTTTATGTTGGAATACATAATTTCTCTTCAAATCCTTGAACCCAGTGTACCAGTTTTTCAAACATTCTCTTTGTTAACAGACTTATGCTAGAAATATGATAGGGTGATGATGACCAAGGAACCACTTTGGTGTGGATTTGGATATCAATCACTAAAAGGTTGGGATGATTTCTTTTTCTAGTTTCATCTGATTTAGGGTAGATTAAGAGGTATCCTTATGGTAGCAAATTCTTCTGACCTAAAGCTTAAGCGATCCTTTGGTGAAACAAACATAATCCAGGAACATTCCCTCTTTCAGTCACTGTTGTTAGCTTTCAGGAAGCTGACAGCAATTTTTACAGTAATAAATAAATGGTACCCTGCTTCCATAGTGACCATGTTAGACTAAGATTTAATTCATCAACCTCTACAGGTGGCTTATGCAGAGAAGTAAAAGACATTACTCTGGGGAGGTTCGTTTTCAGGGTTTCTGTGTGGGATGGATGGACCTAAACTCGAGCATTTTAGACCGAAGGTGATGACTGGAGACTGGAATCTACTTCCCTTTTTGAAACCTGCGAAGTTACCATTTTCAAGCAATTGCATAAAAAATATGTGAGGTTCATGGTTGAAGTAATGCAAATCACTGGGTGCTTGCATGCTGCACAGAGGTTGTGTTTTCTCATAAACTTGGAAGGGTCACATTGTAGTGTCGATCATTTCTCATTAGCATCTGGCATTCTTACTCGATAGTTAAAAAGGTTCACATTTCAGTTGTGTCTTGTGGATCATGGTTTTGGAAGCTAGTCACAACCCAAAAGCTGGAGTGCTTCATCTATATATGTCCCTGGTGAAATCCCAATTCCCAAACAGGGCATTGTATATTGTATGCCTATCCTAGAGTTCTATCAGATGGATGGAAAGCAAATCATGAAGAAATATAAAAACAAGGCTTTCATATGTATATGGGTTACAAGCTGCTGTTCTGTCAGACAAGTGGTCCAATAGTCCAGAGGAAGGTGGCTGTTGAGAATGAATATGGAAGAAGAGCATTTATAGAAATTTTGAAGTTCAAAAACTTGAGGACCAGATTACCTGTAGAACTTGAGAAAAGGACATATCAACCACACTCAAAACAGGTGAAATATTATTTGTCTGATGATGTTGACTTGAGACATTGCTCTTATTGCCAACAAATCATTTACCTTCAATTGGAAATTCATATTCACGTGCTCTATAATTTTGTTTGGTTGTAAGTTAAAAAGAAGAAATTAAAAGAAAAACTCACATCGTTTGGTTGCGTTTAATTATTTTTTTTAGGTTCATTTTTAAAGTTTGAAATAAATTTTTTTTAAAAAAATATAAGAATAGTTTACTGTTGTTTATTTTTTTAAAATTAAAAAAGAATAAATTTTTTTATATAAAATACAATAATTTTTTTTAAGAATTGCAATAAAAAATTAATTCTCTTAAAAAGGGTTTAAAAAATTAATGTGTATTTTTTTATTTTCTCTTATCTTAATAATTTTTTAAAGTAATTTTTTAAAAAATAGAAAATATATTGAAAGGGTTACTTAGCTTTTTATTTTAAATGCTTTAAAACAAAATTTTAAAATAAAAGTTAATATTAAGCTAATAATATTATTTCTTAAATTATCAACATTTAAAATTACAGAAATCTATTCAGAAAATCATCAATAATGAAAATCACAATTCACAAGTATTAAATGTGTTTAATATTTATAAAATAAAAATAAATAAATAAATAAACCATCCAAACAGCATCTTAGTGCGGCGCTCCAATAATTATGAAGAGCTGTCATGAATGGCATGCTTTGCTTTTACTTGAGCCGTGGCCATGACGACCTTGGAATCCTACGCGTGTTGACCCGTTTACTTCGGATTGCTGAAGTCTTCACACCACACAATTTCCATCCTCCCTTCTCTACTCTCTGCTCTTTGTTTGCCTTTGCTGAACACCATGGCAGTTGTTGGAGAGGCTCTTCTTTCCGCTGCCTTTGGCTCGTTGTTTGACAAGTTGCGTTGCTCTGATCTGATTAAGCTCGCACGGCAGGAGCATGTCCACACCGACCTCAAGAAATGGGAGAAGCAGTTGCAGAGCATCCGGCAAGAGATCAACGACGCGGAGAAGAAGCAGATCACACAGGAGGCTGTCAAATCATGGCTGTTTGATATGACGGTTTTGGGATATGACACGGAGGATATCTTGGACGAGTTTGCTTACGAATTGACGAGGAGAAAGCTGATGGGAGCGGAAGCTGAAGAAGCCAGCACAACCAAAGTACGCAAGTTCATTCCTAGTTGCTGTACTAGTTTCAATCCAACTCATGTGGTGCGTAATGTCGAGACGGGATCCAAGATTAGAGATATCACCAGCACATTACAAGATATTTCGGCCAGAAAAGCTGGACTTGGCCTAGAGAAGGTGACAGCAGCAGCAGCTACTTCCGCTTGGCAAAGGTCGCCACCCACTACACCTATAGCGTACGAACCTGGGGTTTATGGCACGGAAGAGGATAAAAAAGTGATCCTCGATTTGCTGGGCAAGGTTGAGCCCTATGAAAACGATGTCGGCTTCATTTCCATTATTGGAATGGGTGGGGTGGGAAAGAACGCTCGCGCAGTTTGCTTTGGTGAAATATGCTTTTGTTTGGAAGATAACTTGGAAAGTAATCGACAATCCACAATTTCTAAAGAGACTCGTCATTCATCGTTCATTCTTGGAAAATTCGATGTGTTCAAGAAATTTGAAGCCTTTCAAGAGTTTGAACATTTACGGACATTTGTGGCTCTACCAATTCATGGTACGTTTACAGAATCTTTTGTAACTAGTTTGGTGTGAGATCATTTGGTGCCAAAATCTCGACAGTTAAGAGTCCTCTCTTTGAGTGAATGTATGATATTTGAGCTACCAGATTCTATTGGTGGATTAAAACATCTGCGTTATTTGAATTTGTCTTTCACCCAAATCAAATTATTGCCAGATTCAGTGACCAACCTCTATTATTTACAAACATTGATACTATCCAATTGTGAGCATCTTACCAAATTTAATTAGCCTTAGACATCTCAATGTTGTTAGTTGTTCATTGCAAGAGATGCCACAGCAAATAGGCAAATTAAAGAAATTGCAAACATTGTCTGATTTTATTGTGTCCAAAAGAGAATTTTTGGGAATAAAGGAGTTGAAGGATTTGTCACATCTGCGGGGGGAGATATGTATTTCAAAATTGGAAAATGTTGTGGATGTTCAAGATGCTAGAGATGCCAATCTAAAAGCTAAGCTCAATGTTGAAAGGTTGAGTATGATTTGGAGTAAAGAATTGGATGGTTCACATGATGAAGACGCTGAAATGGAAGTCCTTCTCTCTCTACAACCTCATACTAGTTTGAAGAAACTCAATATTGAAGGTTACGGTGGTCGGCAATTCCCCAACTGGATATGTGATCCCTCTTACATTAAATTGGTGGAGTTAAGTCTTATTGGTTGTATAAGATGCATATCAGTACCTTCGGTTGGGCAACTACCCTTCCTCAAGAAGTTAGTCATCAAAAGAATGGATGGAGTGAAAAGTGTGGGGCTGGAGTTTGAGGGCCAAGTTTCTCTTCATGCTAAGCCTTTCCAATGCTTAGAGTCTTTGTGGTTTGAGGACATGAAGGAATGGGAAGACTGGTGTTGGTCAACAAAGTCATTTTCTCGCCTCCGTCTGTTGGAGATAAAAAATTGTCCAAGATTGATTAAGAAATCACCCACACACCCAACTTCTCTAGTAAAGCTCAGTATTGAGAATTGTCCAGAAATGATGGTTCCACTTCCAACATACTTGCCTTCTCTTGAAGAGCTCAATATCTATTATTGCCCAGAAATGACGCCACAATTTACAACCATGAATTTCTCATTATGCTACTGAGGGGAGCTTAATATCAGGGCTTTCCAGACTTCAGCCGGAGTTTATGCCGTCCCTGCTGAGGCTTGAACTTCCAGAAATTGACAATTCTGGTCAGTTGCAATGTTTGTGGAAGGATGGTTTGGGAATAGGAAACCTCTCTGGTCTTCGAATATTGGGTTGTAAACGACTTGTATCCTTTGGAGAGGAGGAAGAGCAAGTTATAATACATCTCTTGCAGAGTTGATCATCGAGCAAGTTATAATGCTTAGAGGTCTTGCTATTTCTAATTGTGAAAGTCTAAGTAGTCTACTTGATAGGATGATGATGAGAAACAGCAGCAACAACGTGTGTCACCTTGAATACTTGGAGATAGAGGAGTGTCCATCTCTTATTTGCTTTCCACAAGGGCGGTTACCCACCACCCTTAGGCGACTATTCATATCCATTGTGAAAATCTAGTGTCTCTTCCAGAAGACATCGATGTGTGTTCCCTTGAATAGTTAATTATAAAGAGTTGTCCATCTCTCATTGGTTTTCCAAAAGGATAGTGGGCTGTAAAAAGCTAGTCTCTGAAAGTTTGTATCAGGAAGATGAAAATCTAGTTTCTGTATATTAAGAGGAAGAAATTACATGTCATGGAGAGGTTCTCTACTCTGCTATTTATATTTTCTACTGTAACAAACTACGTTACCAAACTCCTACTTGCACAGTTCAAACTACATTACCAGATTCCCAACTACTTGCACAGTTCTTGAGTGATCTTGGTTTTGTTGAGTTCTGTTGCTGGTGCAGTTGTGGTCTATCAGTCTCTACCAGAAGGAATAGTGCATCACCATTCCAACAACACAACCAATTGCGGTCTTCAAATCTTGGATATCTTTCAAGGTTCATCTCTCGCATCCTTTTCTACTGGCAAGTTTCCCTCTACCCGTAAATCTATTACGATGGATAATTGTGCACAGTTGCAGCCAATTTCAGAGGAGATGTTTCACTGTAATAATAATGCACTTGAAGAGTTGTTCATCTCGAGAGTCCCTAATCTTAAAATCATACCAGATTGCTTCTACAACCTCAAAGATGTTCGGATTGAAAAATGTGAGAATCTGGACTTGCAGCCTCATCTATTGCGAAACCTCACTTCTCTTGCATCACTTCAGATCACTAATTGTCAGAATATCAAAGTGCCCTTATCAGAATGGGGCCTTGCCAGGTTGACCTCTCTTAGAACTCTTACTATTGGTGGCATATTTCAGGAAGCCACCTCCTTTTCTAATCATCACCACCACCACTTGTTTCTTCTTCCTACTACTCTAGTTGAGCTTTGCATTTCAAGTTTCCAGAATCTGGAATCCTTGGCCTTCCTGTCTCTCCAAACGCTCACCTCTCTTAGAAAGCTATATGTCTTCCAATGTCCTAAGCTCCAGTCGTTTATACCAAGGGATGGGCTGGCTGACATGCTTTCAGAACTGTATATAAGAGACTGCCCACTCCTAATTCAAAGGTTCTCCAAAGAGAAAGGGGAACATTGGCTCAAGTTTGCCCACATCCCCTGTGTGAAAATTGATGGCAAATTGATCCTTGAGCAATAAGAAGTTGGGATTGCAGCAAAATGAACGCAGAGACCACCACTATATATAAATGCTTGGTATTTTTCTTCAATCTGCCACAATTACTTGTTTCATTTGTTTAATTGAATTGTCTCACATGTCTTCCACAGTTGAAACTCATCCAATGGAAAACATTCTCCTTCAACAATGACTGGTTGCTATCCATGCCTGTCATTAGATTGCATATCTACACAACACACATAGGCTATTAATTCCCTTTCTATTAGAATCAAGTACGCCCATTCATTATAAGTAACTTTTATGTTCTTAAGAATTAGTTTCAAAATGTTCATTTTAAAGGAATTCCATTTCGTGCATGTAGGGTGTGAAGGAGAAGATAATGCAAATTGTGCATCTCAATTGCATTGTCCTCAATAAGCTTTCTTTTTCCATATATCTCTGTATAAAATTCTGCCTTTTTTTTTCCTTACGTATTCATAGATGTGCATTTATCAACATAGGCCGTGTTCTTAATGCTTTTAAACCTATGACTTCACATTTTTCCATCACAGGATTCTACCATGTCTTTATAATTTTCCATTTATCAACATGATCTTTGTTCAACTTACAGGTTGTTCAAGTGAGTGATAAAGAATACAAATGGTTAGATATCACTTTTTTCTTTGTTCTCTTGATTGCACTGCATCTTTATTTGGAATTGGATATTTCTCTTTGTAACTTGTTTTTCTTGGGGTTTTTAATTACATTCCTTCTTACAATAAGTCAGGATTAGCCTTTTCTCTAATTGTTCTTCTTCTTGGTCTTTTCCTCAGTTAATGTAAGCATCAAATTTCTACCTCTTTGTTATATCTGTAGATAATTTTCTGGTTTGAATTATACAGCACACTTAAATAATTCAAAGTTGCAGGAGTCTTGCTGGCTCACAAATTACCATCTCATGTGATTCTGAAGAAACGAAATCTGCATCTTGAGATACAATGAGCTATGATCATTCTTACCTTTTTAAAGCTTCTTCATTTGTATAATGTGTTCTGATGGCATTTACTTTTTCTCATTACACATGCATGAGGAAGATTTTATGACTTCCATTATAAGTTTTCAATAGCTATATTTGCATTTCATTTGATTTCAAGTAGATGCAGGGGCAAAAATTCTTTTGTATGTTTCTTGACGTTTGGCACTTAAAAACTCTACACTGGTGTTTGGTGTTGAAAAAGGGGTACTTCATGCAGAATAATGAAAGTATAAATAGTTCTTTACTATCAAAAAAGGCTTCATGGTTGTTAAGATCCATCTAATTCTTTGTCCTTTCATTGACATGTTCTTCAACTTGTGGAAGACTTGGAAGGGAGAGCTTGAATCAAATTAAGCCAACACCTTGCAAAAGATGAATTCTGGCTAAGAAACCTCACCACTCACAAGTTCTTTGTTATCCAAGAATTCTACAGCAGGTAATTCTAGATTATGGTCTCATCTTTGTATTTCTTGATGCTGATGCAGTCACTGATTTCACTCTCGTGTTTTCATCTGATGGTGACAAAGTCTTCCTCTTCTACACAGCCATTATGTTATAATAATCAGAGCTCTGTCTTGCTCAAGTTCAACCAGGGCTTTCTGACTGGTCAGCATGCTTCTGATGATCCTTCTGCTTATCCAAAAGTTGCAGCTTGGAAATGTGAAGGCAAAGGTTGTGATTGCTGAGAGTGTGACAAGGACACTGACCATGTGATTGGCCTTAACCTTGCCAGCAGCTGTCTCTATGGTTCTATCAACTGCAGCAGCACCCTCTTCCATCTTGTGCATCTTCAAGGGCTTGATCTCTCTTATAATGATTTCAGTTACTCTAAGATCCCATCTGGAGTTGTCCAGCTTTTGAGTCTAAGAAGTCTAAACCACTAATCTTCCAGATTCTCCAGCCAAATACCATTGGAGCTCTTAGTGCTGTCCAAACTGGTTGTCCTTGATCTCTCACAAAATCCATTGAAGCACCAGTAACCTGACCTGGCTTCACATGCAGGGGTGAGAAGCATTTCCTTCTTGTAATACAAAATGCTTTTAGTAAGCTGGTAGTATCATTCCTGGTGAATGGGTGATTTCCCCTGTCAATTTGGTACACTTTCAGACTTGATCTCTTGCATATCATTGGAGAACCTTTATCTTTTTTCTTTTTCCTCAATATTTTGTTTTTAGAAAGATTTTAACAAAAAGTATTGTGCAATTTCATTTGAAAAAAATTTCAAATCCTTTTCTATGTGAAATTATGGATCTTTAGTGTTCTGCAGACCCCAAATGTTAGGAATCTGGTGGTTTATGTTGGAATGCATAAGTTTCTCTTTAAATCCTTGAACCCAGTGTACCAATATCCCAAACATTTCTTTTTGTTTACAGACATATGCTGGAAATATGATAGGGTGATGAAGGCCAAGGAACCACTTTGGTGTTGGTTTGGAGATCAATCACTGAAAGGTTCAGATGATTTCTTTTTCTAGTTTCTTCCGATTTAGGGTAGATTAAGAGGTATCCTTATGGTAGCAAATTCTTCTGACCTAAAGCTTAAGTGATCCTTTGGTGAAACAAAACATAATCCAGGAACATTCCCTCCTTCAGTCACTGTTGCTAGCTTTCAGAAGCTGATAGCATTTACGGTAATAAATAAATGGGACCCTGCTTTCCATAGCGATCATGTTAGACTAAGATTTTTTCATCGACCTCTACAGGTGGCTTATGCTGAGAAGTAAAAGTCATTACTCAGGGCAGGTTGCTTTTTGGGGTTTCTGTGAATGATGGATAGACACGAGCTTGCGCATTTTTTACTGAAGATGATGAATCGAGACTGAAATCTACTTCCATTTTTGACAGCCTGAGAAGGTAACATTTTTCAAGCAATGGCATGAAAAATCTGTGGTGTTGGTCTATCTTTCCTAAACTAAGTATTTTGTGATGAAAGTAGATTACTACAACTTGTTCTTTGCTTCTGCCAACAAAACTGATGTGCTGATCGGAGTTTTATTCCCTCATTTATATTTGTTTGAGTGTATTTGTGATTCATTCTTGAATGATTTTCTTCCCCTTTTACCTGAGTTTACCAATATGTTAGACCCTCCCAGGGAACATGTTCATACCCTGGATTGTGGGAGATAAAAAAAATATGTCATCTTGGCATACCAGTGTAAAATTATTTTAAATGAAAGCATGTCAGATCTTATATCTCTAAAATGATCTTCTATTTGCAACTAAAGTAGCCTCATTTTGACCATTGTGAGTAAAATGGGCTTGTTTCAGTTTTTAGAACAAAGCTGAAGATTCCATGGGGTCCTCAATCAAACCCTAAGTTATCTTAAAGATGAGGTTTATAGTGGGTGAGAGGAGGGGTAATGATTCAGAATGTTCTGCCTGTTTGGAGCCATTTATGTTTCCCTCTGTTTTTTACACTTTTTTGAAGCTGAAACCGGCAGTGTAAAGAAATTTATCTGATTAGAATGTCGCCTTCCTCCTCTTTTTTTTAATCTAATCATTTGTCTCTTGCCATATATATTTATATTCAGTTCACAGTTGAAGTAACGTAAATCACTGAGTGCTGGCTTGCTTCATACAGACACATGAAAGTCACTGAAGCTAAATGAAGGTCGTGTTTTGATGTTTTCATGTAAACTTGGAAGGATCACGATGTAATACCTCAAAATGTGAAGAAGTAAGTAATATCTGTCCTCTGCATGTACATTTTAGTGTTAATCATTTCTCATTAGTCTCTAGGATTCTTACTTGATAGTTAAAGAAGTTCACATTTCAGTTCTGTCTTGTAGATCATGCTTTTGGAAGCTAGTCACAACCCCAAAGCTGGAGTGCTTTTCTATATATGTCCCCTGTGAAATCCCAATTCCCAAACAGGTCATTGCATATTGTATGCCTATCCTAGAGTTCTATCAGATGGGTGGAAAGCCAATCATGAAGAAGTATAAAAACAGGGCTTTCATATGTATATGGGTTACAACCTGCTGTTCTATCAGACAAGTGATCCAATAGTCCAGAGGAAGGTGGTTGCTGAGAATGAATATGGAAGAGAATTTATAGAAAATTTGGAGTTCAAAAACGTGAGGACCAGATTACTTGTAGAACTTGAGAAAAAGGCATATCAAACCACACTCAAAACAGGTGAAATATTATTTGTCTGATGATGTTGACTTGAGACATTGCTGGAGTATTGAGGGTCATCCACTGAATTCTTAATGTAAAACACAAGCAAGTTTTGCCTATATCATTCATGGTTTCTGGATTTGTTGTTCATTGTGTTTATCACGAGTGACTGAGTAAAGCTACCTCTTATTGTCAACAAATCATTTAGAAATTCATTTTGTTTTTTTATTTTTAATAATTGAGGAACCTTCCATAGCCAAGCCCTTAGAACTCTCCTAGGGACCCAAACCTCGTGGTGTTGATTGTCCTGCTACGACCAGTGCCAGGTATTGGTGTTTGTAATTTTGTGTTGGTGTGGTCAATGTTCTGAAATTCCAAGTTGAATTGTATAAATACAAATTAAGAATGGATGCTAGCATTGCGGAAGTGGCCCTAATGCTAGTGTTGGAGCCTTGGAGGTGATGTTAGCAATTAAGAGTAGTGTGATGATATTGTTTTTAATATCCGAGGATTAATATAAATACCTTTTCTTGTAACCCTAATTTTAGAGTAGTGAAAATCTTTAACCCTATTCCCGTGGACGTAGACATTTTGTCGAATCACGTTAAATCTATATATTTTTCTTTTATTTTTAAAAATTTCTTCACTAGAAATTGCTACAAGAATTACAACAATTGGTATCAGAGCACCAGGTTTCGATGTGTAGGATTTCTTCTGTGAAGTTTGACATAGTAAAGCTCGATGGATCTAGGAATTTCGATCTATGACTTAGGAGGGGTAAGGATTTGCTAGTATAGCAAGATGTGATAAAGACATTATGTAGAAAGCAACTAAAAGAAATGAATGACATAGATTAAAAGGATTTGGAAGCGAAGATTGTGGTAACTATTAGGTTTGACTAATAATGTGACGTACCATGTCATGGATGAGGAATCACCGCAACAATGTGGTAGAACATGATTAACTAGCTCTTTTTGGATAAGGATTTGGTTTTAGAATATAGAGATTTTTTTTGGCAAGATCACAACAATATGGAATTGTAGGTGTATGTGACCATCATGCCACATGTTGGAATATTTATAAAGTAAAACCCTAGAGTTTTTTTTTTATGGGAGAATTGTGTTTTAGGCTCAACTGGGCCCAAAAATTAACATTTGGTCCTCCAACCATCCATATTTAAGCCCAAGATCCAAACAAAGTATGAAAATTAAGATGAAGGATATTGTCTTTCATTAATTCCTAAAATACCCTTATCCCTTATATGCCTACAAGTGAGTGTGAATTTTAATTTTTTTTGTGTTTGTTTTCCTTTTCTATTCCCTATTAAATATTACTCATTTCTAACTTTTTTTTTTCCTTTTTATTTTGAATATATATTTCTATTTTATGTCAAATAAAAAGCAATAATATTTTTTTATTTTTCATTTTTAAAGATATTAAATTTTTTTGCTCTTATTAAAAGCAATGATAAAAATTTTGGGATTTTTCATCCAAATATTTTTTTATCTTTTTGTATTTATCTTTTAGTTTAATTTTCATTTTTTATTTTAAATTTATATACCCTTTCATCTATATTTTTCTCTTATTTTTAATTATTTTTTATATTTTCTACATTAACCATATTTTAAAAAAATTTAAAAACTATCACTTCACTTTATTATATATAAAGCCATGGGTCTTAATATGCAAGACAACGGAATCTAAGATGTCTGCATCTCTTATTCTAACTGTGAAGTTAGGATAGCATTGGAAATAGACTGGGTCATCATTCAGTCCAGCTTGGACTGCGCCTATAATAGAATCTCGATATTCGAGATGCCTATTATCCCTTAAACACATGACAATAGAGGTGTTTAAACCTAATCTTGTCAAAGGCTTAGCTACTACTTGAATCATACCAAAGTGTATGAAATTATAGCCATCTCTCTTATGCTTATCAATGGATCTGTTATCTAAAAGTCTTATGACTTGGTCGTCTTGTTCTAAGTTGACTGACATTTTAGAGGTCTTAATGGTATAATCTGTGAAGAACTTAAAGGTTCCTTTCTTATAAATTTCTTGATTAGACACCTTGGGTAACTTCCAATCATCTAAATCATTTTGGATCTTAGGATAATTGATCTGTTCACTGTTTACAACAGTATCTTGAGAATCACTGGATCTCCTAGACATGGTTCTGAAAATTGAACTCATTTTAGGGTTTTTGATCTAGAGCCTAATAGCAGATTGACAGACCTTATGAGACGTCACCCCAACCCTCTTACAGCCTAACAAACGCCTATCCACGGCTAACAACGGCTCAACCGGCAGGGCTCGCGCTCCCAGGCACACTGCTACCTATCCTAGGATAGGCCAAGAACACCCAAAACAAGACCCAACTTCCCTCCCACATGGCTCTGATACCATAGACACCCAGGACAAGGTCATATGCAATGAAAACATAAATTATGCCATGATTCAAAACAAAGAAGAGGGTTAGAAAATACAAAAGATATCCAACAAAGAAATTTAAAGAGAAGGAACCAAAAAACTTGTTAGTTCATAATAAGCTTAAAACCGACCATGTAGGCGGTATAAAATGAAAACATAAAATTAAAAACAAAGCTTAATTAAAACCGACCATGTAGGCGGTACAAGAACATAAAATGAAAAACAAAACTTAAAAAACCATCCATATAGGAGGTAATCAAAACATACTTATATTATACATAAGGAGAAATATCTAACAATGGACAGGGGTAGGAAAGCTTGAAGAAAGCTTGAAAGCTTGAAGGGCTTACATGATGAGAGAGAAAGAAGAGAGAAGGGAGAGCATAAGCTTAGGAGAGAAAATTTAAGTGTTCTTACAAATGAGGACCTTGCCTCCTTAAATAGGCAAAAAGGAATCTTGAATAGTAACCATGAACAGTAGACCCGTGCTTGAATAGTGAATAGTGAATAATAAGATTCACTTTTATACCGAAAAACCCTCTTTCGGCTGAGAAGACTTCTGGCAAGTTGCTTTATACTGTGTAGACACATGCTTGCTCCTTTTGGAACAGAAACTGCAAAGCTTGTAAAATACTCTTGATGGAAGACAAAAGGCTGATGATTACTTAGATCTTCTTATTGGAGGAAGGATTCCTTCACAGTCATCACCATTGTCTGGAAGGTAGCTTGTTGAATCATCAGATTCTGCATAAGAATTTTCTTGGGAGAAACTTGAGCTTCCCTCTTCAAGGATTTTCTGGAAATCTTGAGGGGTCTTGGCTGCTGCGAGCATGGCTTGTAACTGTTGCTTTTTAAGGAGGAACTGAGACATATCATCACTGGCTGAGACTTGTGTGGGGTTCTGGAGGAAATACTGCTTAACTATATCAATAGATGCATCATTTTTTAAGGCATCCCACCATTTAGTTTTAAAGGTCCTTCCCAGAGATGGAAAGGCTGCTGATTCATCTATAATGATTATATAGTCCCACTGGACTATCCAAGCAAGGCCAAATTTGCTGAAGAAGAATAGTGAAGGGGGAAAAGCTGAAAGTTTCCTAGGGATATCAAAAGAACTTCTGAATAGCTCAAAGCCATCCAGGATGGGCTTAGGAAGAATCTTAATAGTCGAACCATAATAATTCCACCAACTGTAGAACCAAAATGGGAAAGAGGAAAGCTGATTCTTAGATGGAAAATAGAATATCCATGAATAATGGAAGTCCCTATTCTGGATCAGAAAAACATTAAACCATGCTCTCTGATAATCCCAATAATTAAAAAACCTTGGCTTTGATGGTTCAGAAAATTCCCTTGAAAGATTAGGATTTCCTCCCCATTGCTTGACAGTAAGAATTTTATAGATATGGCAGGTGGAGAATGCCAAACCCATATTGCTGAATTTGTCTGCATTATGCTTAATTTTAACAGAACCAGTTTCTGTAAGGACTGCTTCATAAAATTCTCTTGTTTTTAAAATATCACCAGAGAGATAATGAAAATTTTCTTGAAAAGCTTTTGCAGCAATTTCTCTGGGGTTTTCAGAGAAAAATTCTCTTTCAATAACCAAAAGAGGTTGATTTAAATCATTTTGCCAATATCTTGATTTTGTTGAAAGAGGTGTGGGGTTGGTAGCCACCACAATTTGCTTGTTTGAAAAAGAGGAGCTTGATGCTAATTCCTTTTGAGAGGGATTAGCCTTAATGACTTGCTTGAAGGTCTGAGACCCTGAAATGGTTGGATACTGAGTGGCCTTGACTGGATTGCTTTGATTGATTCAAGAGCAGCTAAAAATTGTCTTCAAGAAGGTCTTGTACCTATTCCTTTATGCGAAGAGACTAGTCAGTCTCTATTTGGAGCCAATGGCAAAAGACTTGCCATTAAGTATAAATTAACAGATGTTCATATCCGTAACCATGACATCTGTATTAAGCAAACATTTATCCTTGTTAAGGATCTTAAGGAAAAAGCCCTTCTAGGAATACCCTTCTTAAGCTCTATTTATCCCTTATGGGTAGATAACCAAGGTATAAGAACAAAGCTTTTTGATAAGGAAATTCTTTTTGAATTTGCTAATCCTGTTGAAAACGTCACTCTTTGTGATCAAGAAATTAATCTTGTTAGAATAGATGATCCACCTAAGATATTAGGTACCCAATTCATTCATAATCTCATTATAAATGATATTTTAAGCATTCCTTTATGCATTTCAAAATTTCAAACTGATATTTTGAACCAAGGAATTTTAAAAGTTGTTTTCACATCTGAGAAAACAATTAAGTATATAGTTTTTAAGTATAATTTAATTGATTGGATTATTTTAAACCCTAATTTTCAAATCAAGTTTATTAAAGGAGAAAGTTTCATTCCTAATCACTCAACTCATGAAATTTGCAGGGTTCACGAGACCATGGCCCCTAAAAAGAATACCCAAGCTCCTAGCCAGAAAACCCAACCCAGTCAAGCTCCTTCTCCCCATAAAATGCTATGGAGCCAACAAGTTGAAGAAGAAGAAGCAAGGCTTCATTCTTCTAAACCTATGCTTAACAAGATGATGACCTTGTACTATGATCATTCCGATCCAGCTAATCCAGTCAAGGTCACTCAGTATCCAGCCATTTCAGGGTCTCAGACCTTCAAGCAAGTCATTAAGGTTAATCCCTCTCAAAAGGAATTAGCATCAAGCTCCTCTTTTTCAAACAAGCAAATTGTGGTGGCTGCCAACCCCACACCTCTTTCAACAAAATCAAGATATTGGCAAAATGATTTAAATCAACCTCTTTTGGTTATTGAAAGAGAATTTTTCTCTGAAAACCCCAGAGAAATTGTTGCAAAAGCTTTTCAAGAAAATTTTCATTATCCCTCTGGTGATATTTTAAAAACAAGAGAATTTTATGAAGCAGTCCTTATAGAAACTGGTTCTGTTAAAATTAAGCATAATGCAGACAAATTCAGCAATATGGGTTTGGAGAATATATATATATATCTTTTTAGCTTTTTAATTTTTAATGTTTTTATTTTAAAAATTTTAAAAAGATAAATTTGTTGAAAAAAAATAACTAAGATATGAAGTTCTAATATTATATTAATAATTTTTCTTATCTAGATAGACTAATGCAAAGTATTTTGACCTACAACAAGAAAATTATCAATACAATTTTTTAGTTAAACTTTAAAAATTAAGTTTCAAATAAAATATATTATATAAAATTTTATCTAAAAATTATTGAAAGCGGTATTTAATTTTTTTATTTATTGACTTTTAAACTTATCTAATTTTTTACTTGAAAGACAATAGAACATGTTTACAAAAAAAAAAAAAAAAAGTTTTTCATTTTTTAAATAAATGAGTATAAATATATTAAAAGAATTAAAGATAATCTTAGTAAAAATTTTGATAAATATGATTATAATTTTAAATATAGATTAATTTGGATAAAATTTCACAAAAAAAATAGTGAAAAGAAAGAACATTGCTAAAACTATAAAAACAAAATATACAATTACAAAATTTTGATGATGAAATTTAAAAATAAAATTCGAAACAATTCTTGAGTGAGAGAATTTGAGTGGGGGGAAAATCTGAGTGGAAAAAAATAGGAAAGTTTTTCAAAATCACTTGAAATCCTTAACAAAAAGTAGTCGTGTACACTCTTGTACAATTAGTAAATTTGTCTTATACAGTTAGTATAATACCCTTGTACAATAACTCAAATAACTCAAAATTTTATTTCTTATGTGTTAATTTTTATAGGGAATGTCTTAATGAAATAGTTTGATAAAAAAAAAAAAAAAAAAAACTATCAATAATCGTCTTAATATCAAATTCAAGCTGTTTAAAAATCGTACAAAACCTATCAGGAGCTTTGTACACCCTTGTACACTTAGCACATTTCCCTTGTACAATTAGTGTAATACCCTTGTACAATGACACAAATTTCATATTTTTCATAACTTAAACTTATTTTCAAAAAGAGACAATATAGAAAACAAAAATAAATAAAAATAAAAACTAGAAAAATATTTTAAAACCAAACTCAAATATAATCTATATAATTTTTAGTTACTTGTTTTCATCTAAAACAAGTAAATATAACTTTCAACCCTTTTATATATATATATATAAAAAAAAAATCAATCTCTACTATGTATTGATATAATTCACTTCTAAAATTAGGTCATATGAAAATATTTTAATTGAGTACTTAAAATAAAAACTCTCAATTCATCCCCTTTCTTTATTTTTCTTTTTCTTATTTTAGTAATTTTCAATTAATTCAAATCATAAAAAAAAAAATCCTTAATAAACAAATTTATAGCATTTCATATAACTTATTACTATAAGTCATTTCAAAAAGTTATTAAAATAAGAAAGGAAGAAGATTAAAAAAAAATTGAACTTTTTATTTTATAATAGTAAAAAAAAACTTTAAAATACTTTTTAGTATAAAAAAAATTAAAATAGTGAATATCTTTATTTTAAATGGTATTTTAATCATTAAATTATTTACTTCTAAAATGTAAACGATAAAAATAAATGTAAAAGACAATTTTTATTTATTTAAATTAATATTTTTTTAGAAAGTATTTTCCAAAATAGTATTTGAATCATTAATATAATTTTTGTTTATTTATAATTTAAAAATAAAAAATAATGTAATTTTTCAATTATTTATAAAAGAGTTTTAAAAAAATGAAAAATTCAAAAATGGTTAAATAAGAAAGAAGAGTGACAAATAGTAGACTAAAGACAAAAATGAGTCAAGTGGGTATTTTTGTCAATTACTATCTCATATCATTGGGCTTAAATATGGGTGATTTGAGGATCAAATGTTAATTTTTGGGCCCATCCGCACCCAAAACACAATTTTCTTTTTTTTCTTTTTTTTTTATTTGGTAAAAGAAAAGATTTTTTTTTCACTTTCTTCATTGATAAAAAGACCAGCCACCTAAATTGACTTGTTTTTGGCCTTTTCTTCCCTCAATTATGGCCGACAAGATCGGTGTTGATTTCAAGGTCACTAATAAAATTGAGTTTAAGACCAAAATAATATATTTGTAAAAAAAATGATAAGAATAGTATCCATTTGAAAATATTTGTCAAAATAGTCTTCTTTATCTACGTAAGCATCCACATGGATTTTAAGTGTAAAAAACCACCGTTGGTGACTGTGGTTTTAGAACTTACAAAAATTTCCTTAAAACCACAGTTACTAACTGCGGTTTTAAAAGAAATTTCCTTAAAACCACAGTTACAAACAATGGTTTTACAATTTCCCTTAAAACCACAGTTACTAACTGTGATTTTACAATTATTTTTAATTCGTCCCCATTTTAATGGTGTTATAATTTTAATATTATTTTTAAAATATTTTTTTTTATCAAAACAACCATAAAACCACAATTACTAACTGTGGTTTTACTAATGGTGTTATAATTCAAATTAGTGATGTTATGTTATTCACATGTTTCCTTGATAATTTAAACAAATAAAACTGAAATGCATCCTAAAGTCTAAATGAAAGAAATTCTAACTAAATAAATTATTACAACCATTACCTATTTTTCTTTCATATAATTAAAAAATTATACATTTTAACCAAGACATAAGTTCAAATCATACTTAATAATAAATAACCTAAAATCATAATCATTGGCATTAATTTTCATATGAAAATATAAAATTTTAAAATAATATAAACAATTTCTTTAGTTATTTTAAAATTTAAAAATAATATGAATAAATAATTTTCTTTAGTTCATATGTGAAAATATTTGTAAAACAAATAAATATTTTATTTCCTATAAATATATAAATTTTTTATGGGAATGCATGTAGACCAAATTATTTTCTCAAATTTTCAAGGAAAATATGAAAAAATAAAGATAATATATATATATATATATATATATATATATATATATATATATATATATATATATATATATATATATATATATATATTTTTAAAAGAGTCGTAACAAAAAAATTTGTGAAAAGCAAAGTTCTAAAATCCCATACTTTTTTATATATGAGTTTCCTTAAAAATATTTGTGAAAATTACAACACAATTATAATTTTGATAAAAAAAATATTTTAAAAATAATATTAAAATTACAACACCATTAAAATAGATGCGGATTGAAAATAATTGTAAAACCACAGTTACTAACGGTGGTTTTATGGGTATTTTGATAAAAAAATATTTTAAAAATAATATTAAAATTACAACACCATTAAAATAGATGCAGATTGAAAATAATTGTAAAACCACAGTTACTAACTGTGGTTTTATGGTTATTTTGATAAAAATTATTTTAAAAATAATATTAAAATTACAACACTGTTAGTAAAACCACAGTTAGTAACTGTGGTTTTATGGTTGTTTTGATAAAAAAAATATTTTAAAAATAATATTAAAATTATAACACCATTAAAATGGGGACGGATTAAAAATAATTGTAAAACCACAGTTAGTAACTGTGGTTTTAAGGGAAATTGTAAAACCACAGTTTGTAACTGTGGTTTTAAGGAAACTTCTTTTAAAACCGCAGTTAGTAACTGTGGTTCTAAGAGAAATTGTAAAACCACAGTTTGTAACTATGGTTTTAAAGAAATTTTTGTAAGTTCTAAAACCACAGTCACCAACGGTGGTTTTTTACACTTAAAATCCATGTGGATTGCTTACGTGGATAAAGAAGACTACTTTGACAAATATTTTCAAATGGATACTATTCTTATCATTTTTTTTTACAAATATATTATTTTGGTCTTAAACTCAATAAAATTGGCCTCTCAAAGACTAGGTAGGTAACTAACTAACAAAAGAAAAGGTGCCTTTCATTTCCCATTCCATGCAACAAATAAAAAAAAAGTAGCCAATTAATTTGGGTTGTGTACTTGGGTTTTTATTTATGGCCAACCACTTAAAGACTATTTAGAACATAAGATATGGGACTCTAAATCCACTTGCAGAATCATCCAAAAGATTGCTTGAGAAAATCCATTTATGTAGATTGAAGCCCTCTTATTATTATAAGGTTTGCTCCAAATAAAATGACTCTTCAAGGTAAATAAAAAATAAAAAAAATAAAATAAAAAATCCAAGTATATGGTTTTGGACTAGTAATATTTGGAGCAAATCTTATAGTAGAGTAATATTCTAACTAGCAAATTGTTCATCTCCATCAAGATAGGGTAATATTGTAAATAAACAAAAGAAAAACGATATCATTTACATATAAAATTATGTTATATTCTAACTCAAACCTTAGAGGAAGGGATTAACATTAAAGTAGAATAGGATCTATTTGTCAATTGTCTTTTTTGTTTTCAAGAATAAAAAGGGAAAAAATATGTTTGATAATTACAAAACATAAAACAATTTTTTTGTTCTTAAAAAAGGAAAGTAAAGTGACTTTTGAAAACATATTTTAGTTATTTTTAGTTATTTTATAAGGACCGCTTTAAAAAATAATAATTGAAAATAAAACATTACACATAAATTTTATTTTTAAAAATATAAAAAAAGAATTTAAAAAAATGTTAATTTTTCAAACAAACTTTTGTTCAAAAAAACATTATAAAATTGTTTTCAAAAACTATTTTTTGAAAACAATTTTCAAATTCATTTTCAAACAACTAATAAGTTTTTCAATTCATTATATTTTTTTATATAAAATAATAGTAATAATATAAAAAATATGAATATTTTATTTTATCCTAAACCAAATGTTAATAACTAAAATAAATCATATTAAATCAAGAAGCTAAACTAAACTGACTTCTCAAACATCTCTTTGGTTGTACCTTCCTCAACAGCTACTAAATTAGAGAAGTCTCAACTTCATTTCAAGGATTTGTTTTCCTTCTCAATGCAAAAGGGATAGACCATTTTTAACCTTTCTTATTAGAATAAGCTATGCTTTTTAACTGCATAAGACTTGTATCCTTCTAAGATTTTGTCCTTTCAATTTTTTGCTTTCTTCTTTTTACTTCTACTTGTTTACTTTTCTTAACCCATAAAAACAAAAAATCGGCGAAATCAATTCAATGGAACAATAACTGATCAATTTTGTTCAATTTTCAACAATTATAAAGATTGATTTAATTGATGAATTTTGAAAATTCATTTTGTTGGTAGATTTTCAATTATAAAAACTTAACTAAAATGACAATCAAACTTATATATAATTATTCAATATTTGATGTTTTTTTCTTTTTTTTACAAAGCTTTACCAAAATAAGTTATTATTCTTAGATTATGATTAAATTAATTTTTAAATGCATCAATTACATTTTCGACTAAAATTTTTAAATATAATTTGAATTTCAAATCCAAATTAATTTCAATTATTCTTAAAATCAAATTAGACTTGAAATCTAAATTAACTTGCATCCAATGTATTAATCATCTAAACTAAACTTTTATCAAGTTTGGTTTGGTTTAATTTTTTCATCACTAAAAGGTGGATTTGGTGCGACCATACTCGTTTCTTGAATCACACCTCTTTATGCCTATTCTAAATAAACCTCTACTAAATCATATTAATAAAATATTTAGTGCTACCCATGTAAAATAGACAAAAAGGGAAACAACCATTTTTTACCATTGTGATTCTCATTTTCTTTACCAATGTACAAATCAGGTACCTAAAATTCACTTTTGTTCAATTTTTTCTTTCTTTAATTGTATGATTCCCTCTTAATCAATGAAATATTTTTTGTTCGAAACCTACAAAAACATGTTTAGACAATTACTATGAGCTTATACTTTCCCTAATCCCATATAGTATATTACATTATTTATGAGTTAGGGCGATAAGATTGACGTATACTAATAAAAAAAAATAATAAGTCACCCCTCAAAGATTAGGTAACTAAGGAACAAAAAAAGAGGTGTCTTTCATTGCCTATGTCATGTAACCTATAAAATTAGCCAATTGATTTGGCCTATGTATTTATGTTTTTATTTATGGCCGGCCACAATTTAAAACATTAGGTAAGGGAATCAGAATCGGAATCCACTTGAACAACAATCCAAAATATTAGGTAAGAAAATCCACCCATTTAGATCATTAAAATACGATCCACTTTCATACAACAATTAACATTTTTCCTATCTTGGTTGCCACTTGACAATCATTGGAATGTCATATGGGTGTATTTGGCATATCATAATATTGAGTGGGAATGAAGATAAATCATAATATTATGTGAGAAAACAAAATCAAAATCTTCATCAAACTAGATATTGGTTTTTCCGAGAATAAAATTTTCAATATTATTTTATCCCTAATTCCTTTTTTTTTTTTTTTTAGGATTAAGAATCTATGCTAGAAAATTCAGTGGAAAAGGGATTAACCTAATTTTAGGAGGTATTTGTAGTTCATTGGATGGTGAAAATGAAAATAAATTTTTCCTAATTTTATTTCTTTTTGAAAGATTTATAAAAATGACTGATTTTGAAGGGTTTTTTTTTTTTTTTTTTTTTTTTTTTTATGGTTTTGAAAACCATGATACTTTATTACTTGTAATTTTCTGATATTTAATTATAAATATCAAATATCTAATGTTTACTTTTTTTCATCACTAAAATGTTGATTTGATTTTGGTTTAAGTATAAATCAACTTTCCCTCAAAAAAATTGTCAAATTACACCTTTTTATACCTACTCCAAATATCCGGTGCTACTTATATTAAGTAAACAAAAAAGAAAACAACCATTGAGTCCGAGAGTTGATTTTCATTTTCTTTATCAATGTGAAGGTATGCCACCTAAATTAAATTTATTAAATTTTTTCTTTTCTTTAATTGTAAAACTTTACTCTTAATCGTACAAAATATTATCCATTAAAATAAAAAATAAAAATAAAAATAAAAATATGTTTACATAATTAAAAGGAGCTCATACAATTATAATATAAAGAACTTTTTGTAGGATATCACATTAATTGTGGGAAGGGTAACGAGATCATTACTGATTTAAGAAAAAAATAGAAAAAAAATCAACCCTCAAAGATTAGGTAACTAAGGAACAAAAGAAGAGGTGTCTTTCATTACCTATGTCATGTAACCTATAAAATTAGCCAATTGAGTTGGCTTATGTATTTATGTTTTTATTTATAGCCGGTCACTTAAATATTAGTTAAAACATTAGGTAAGGGAATGAGAATCCACTTGCAGAATAATCCAAAAGATTAGGCGAGAAAATCCACCGTTTTAGATGATTAAAGTATGATCCACTTTCATATAAAAATTAATATTTTTCCTTCCTTAGTTGCCATATGACAGGAATAATGTATATACTAGTGAATTTGGAATATCACAATACTAGTAGCATGTGAGAGAAAGAAATCTTTCCGTATAAATTATTTCATAAGTTATATTATATTTTTTTTATAAAATAAGAAAAGTTATTAGAAATATCTTTATAAATATTTTAAGTTATAAGAAGGAAATCTCATGATATGGAAATAAGCTTGTAGAGACTAAAGGTGGATAAAGATGTGGAGAATAATACAAGACACTCGACGGAGCGAGGGGCTCGTGGTTCAAAGTGTGGATACAAAGAGTGGAAATGTGGAGTGAGGGGACTTATGGTCGTGTGGATACAAGGAATGAGAAATATGAGATATTTTGGGAACCAATAATATAATAAAAAGATTCTCTCTTATCCATAGACGTAAGTACTGAATTGCATTAAAATATCATATACATTTGTGTAAATCATTTTATATTTATATTATTGAACTATCTTTGATTATATTAAAGCTTCTATTAGTACAACAAATGTCTCGAAGTCTTTTTAGGATTAAGAATCCACAAAGAAAATTCAATAATGGGTAGAAAAGGGATTTATCTTACTTTTATAATAAAATAGTAATTTTAGCATTTAAAAGAATAAAATAAAATAGTCCCTAGTACTTCCACAATCAAGTAAGTCCTAATATATTCTCAATGTATTTTTTGAAATTAACTATACAAGGCTTTGCTTATTGTAGAATCTTTTAAACCGTTAAAAAAACTTTATTTGCAAATGAAGAATTTGATTTATAAGAGGTGTCTAATCTCATGGAAAATAGAGTTTTGATTTTGATTTTCACTTTTAATTAAAGCCAAAAGTAAAAACTTATTTCAATTAAGTTGATAACCTAAATTTTGACTTTATATTTATTCCTTCATATAATCTTCAATTTTATTTAATAATAAATAATTTTTTGTTTAAATTTAAAATAAAAATCAAAGAAAAAACTTGTAAGTTGTAGCTCTACTTTAAAAAATAAATAAATTTGATAATTTTTTTTAAAAAAAAATGCTTTTATGAAAGATTGTTCTTAAACCATTTTTTTAAAAAAAAAGAAAAAAAAAATATCATAAATTGCAGTCGTGTAACAATTTAAAAGAAAAAAAAAATCAATCTACAACTATCATAATTGTGACATGGTGGATTCAAGATAGAACTCATTTTTTCTGTCTCAGTGATCAAGCCTTCACCTTACAGAGACAGGGGACCAGTTTCACTTGTTTCCATCATCCCTTCTCAACTCTGACTCTTTTGTTTTCCTTTGCGAAAAAAAAAACACCATGGAAGTTGTTGGAAACGCTCTTCTTTCGGATGTCCTTGGCTGGCTGTCTGACAAGTTGGGCTCCTATGATTTCATTAAGTTTGCAAGCGAAGAGAATGTCGACACTGAGCTCAAGAAATGGGAGAAGGAGTTGCAGAGCATCTGGCAAGAGCTCAACGACGCGGAGGAGAAGCAGATCACAGTGGATACTGTCAAATCATGGGTGTTCGATCTGAGGGTTTTGGCGTATGATATGGAGGACATCTTGGACGAGTTTGATTACGAATTGATGAGAAGAAAGCCGATGGGGGCGGAAGCTGAAGAAGCCAGCACAAGCAAGAAACGTAAGTTCTTTACTAATTTCTCTACTAGTTTCAATCCAGCTCATGTTGTGTTTAGTGTCAAGATGGGGTCCAAGATTAGAGAAATCACCAGCAGGTTACAAGATATTTCAGCTAGAAAAGCTGGACTTGGCCTAGAAAAGGTGACAGTAGCAGCAGCTACTTCCGCTTGGCAAAGGCCACCACCCACTACACCTATAGCATACGAACCTCGCGTTTATGGCAGGGATGAAGATAAAACACTGGTTCTTGATTTGCTGCGCAAGGTTGAGCCCAATGAAAACAATGTTAGCGTTATTTCCATTGTTGGCTTGGGCGGGGTGGGCAAGACGACTCTCGCACGGCAGGTTTACAAGTATGATTTGGCCAAAAATTTTGAACTAAAAGCGTGGGTTTGTGTGACTGATGTGTTTGATGTGGAGAATATAACAAAAGCAATTCTCAATTCGGTGTTAGAGTCTGATGCAAGTGGGTCTTTGGACTTCCAACAAGTTCAAAAGAAATTGACAGACACGTTAGCAGGGAAAACTTTTTTACTCGTTCTAGACGACGTGTGGAACGAAAATTGTGGTCATTGGGATCTTTTGCGGGCTCCTTTTAGTGTAGGGTCCAAAGGAAGCAAAGTCATAGTTACAACACGCAATAAAAATGTCGCATTGATGATGGGAGCTGCCAAGAATGTTCATAAACTAAACCCTTTATCTGAAGATGCTTGTTGGTCTGTGTTTGAGAAGCATGCATTTGAACATAGAGATATCAATGATCATCCGAACCTGGTGTCCATTGGTAGGAAAATTGTTGGCAAATGTGGTGGATTGCCACTAGCAGCAAAAGCGCTTGGTAGTCTCCTACGCTCTAAGCAAAGCGAAGCCGAATGGGAAACAGTATGGAGTAGCAAAATATGGGATTTGTTAAGCACGGAAAGTGATATTCTTCCTGCGTTGTGGTTGAGCTATTACCATCTTCCTTCATATTTGAAGAGGTGTTTTGCATATTGTGCAATGTTCCCCAAGAACTGGAAGTTTGAGTCACAAGGTTTGGTCCTTCTATGGATGGCTGAAGGTTTAATTCAGCAACCAAAAGGTAACGGACAAACAATGGAAGATCTTGGGGCCAACTATTTTGATGAATTATTGTCAAGATCATTTTTTCAACCATCGACTAATGATGAATCACGTTTTGTGATGCATGATCTTATACATGATCTAGCTCAAGTTGTATCTGGTGAAATATGTTTTTGTTTGGAATATAACCTAGGCAGTAACCCGCTATCCATAATTTCTAAACAGACTCGTCATTCATCATTCGTTCGTGGAAGATATGATGCGATCAAAAAATTTGAAGCTTTTCAAGAGGCAGAGCATTTACGAACATTTGTGGCTTTACCATTTCTTGGTAGAAGTGGTCCAAAATTTTTTGTGACTAGAACGGTTTATGATCATTTGGTGCCAAAACTTCAACGACTAAGAGTCCTCTGTTTGAGTGGATATTTGATACCTGAACTACCAGATTCTATTGGTGAATTGAAACATCTACGCTATTTGAATTTGTCTTTCACTCGAATCAAATCATTGCCTGACTCAGTGAGCAAGCTCTATAATTTACAAACAATTATATTATTCGGGTGTTCGAATTTTAGAAGGTTACCTCCCAACATTGGGAACTTAATTAACCTTCGACATCTCAATGTTGAAAGATGTTTAAACCTAGACGAGATGCCACAACAGATAGGTAAATTAAAGAACTTGCAAACTTTGTCTAATTTTATTGTGGGTAAAAGCAGATATTTGGGAATAAAGGAGTTGAAGCATTTGTCACATCTCCGAGGGAAGATTTTTATCTCACGATTGGAGAATGTGGTGAATATTCAAGATGCCATAGATGCCAATCTAAGGACTAAGCTCAATGTTGAAGAGTTGATTATGTCTTGGAGTAGTTGGTTCGATAATTTGCGAAATGAAGACACCGAAATGGAAGTCCTTCTCTCTCTACAACCTCATACCAGTTTGAAGAAACTCGATATTGAAGCTTATGGTGGTCGGCAATTCCCCAACTGGATATGTGATCCCTCTTACTCTAAATTGGTGGAGTTAAGTATTTGGGGTTGTATGAGGTGCACTGATCTACCTTCAGTTGGGCAACTACCTTTCCTCAAGAAGTTAGTCATCGAAAGAATGGATCGAGTGAAAAGTGTGGGGCTGGAGTTTGAGGGGCAGGTTTCTCCTTACGCTAAGCCTTTCCAATGCTTGGAGTATTTAAGTTTTCGAGAAATGAAGAAATGGAAAAAGTGGTCATGGTCAAGAGAGTCATTTTCTCGCCTCGTCCAGTTGCAGATAAAAGATTGTCCAAGATTGAGTAAGAAATTACCCACTCACCTAACTTCTCTAGTAAGACTTGAAATTAACAATTGCCCAGAAACGATGGTTCCACTTCCAACACATCTACCTTCTCTTAAAGAGCTCAATATTTGTTATTGCCTAGAAATGAAGCCCTCTAAAAGATTACAGCCTTTTGGACGATTGCGAGGAGGGAGTAGAAGTGCAATTGACATCACCTCACGTGTTTATTTCACAATTAATGGAATGTCAGGGCTTTTCAAACTTGAGCAAAAATTTTTGCGGTCCTTGCCAAGGCTTCAACTACTGGAGATCGACGATTCTGGTGTGTTGGACTGTTTGTGGGAAAATGGGTTGGGATTAGAAAATCTCGCTAAGCTTCGAGTATTGGATTGTAACCAACTTGTATCCTTGGGAGAAGAGGAAGCGCAAGGGCTGCCTTGTAATCTTCAGTATTTGGAGATACGTAAATGTGATAACTTGGAGAAGCTTCCACATGGATTATATAGCTATGCATCTCTCAGAGAGTTGATTATAGTGGACTGTGCAAAATTGGTGTCATTTCCAGATAAGGGTTTCCCGCTCATGCTTAGACGTCTTACTATTGCTAATTGTAAAAGTCTAAGTAGCCTACCTGATAGCAGTAATTGCAGCAACATGGTGTGTGTCCTTGAATACTTGAATATTTACAAGTGTCCTTCTCTCATTTGCTTTCCAATAGGGCAGTTACCCACCACCCTTAAGGAACTCCATATATCCTATTGTAAAAATCTAAAGTCTCTTCCAGAAGACATCGAGTTTTCTGCCCTTGAATACGTAGAGATATGGGGGTGTTCGTCTTTCATTGGTCTTCCAAAGGGAAAACTACCACCAACCCTGAAGAAGCTCACAATATATGGGTGTGAAAAGCTAGAGTCTTTACCAGAGGGAATAATGCATCACCATTCCAACAACACAACCAATTGTGGTCTTCAATTCTTGCATATATCGGAATGTTCATCTCTCACATCCTTCCCTAGAGGCAGATTTCTCCCTACCCTTAAATCTATTAATATTTATGATTGTGCACAGCTGCAACCAATTTCAGAGGAGATGTTTCATCGCAATAATAATGCACTTGAAGTTTTGTCCATCTGGGGATATCCCAATCTCAAAACTATACCAGATTGCCTCTACAACCTCAAATATCTTCAGATCACAAAATGTGAGAATCTGGAGTTGCAGCCTCATCAATTGCAAAGCCTCACTTCTCTTACATCACTCCATATCCATGATTATGAGAATATGAAGACGCCCTTATCAGAATGGGGCCTTGCCAGATTGACCTCTTAAAACTCTCACCATTTCTGATTATCACCACCACCACCACCACCCACTGCTTCTTCCTACTACTCTACTTAATCTTTGCATTTCAAGATTCGAGAATCTGGAATCCTTGGCCTTCCTGTCTCTCCAAAGGCTTACTTCTCTTGAAACGCTAGATATCTCCGGATGTCGTAAGCTGCAGTCGTTTTTGCCAAGGGAAGGGCTGTCTGAAACGCTTTCAGCCCTATTTATAGAAGATTGCCCACTCCTAAGTCAAAGGTGCTCAAAAGAGAATGGGCAAGATTGGCGCAACATCGCCCACATCCCCTATGTGCAAATTAGGTAGTCGATTGATCTTTGAGCAATAAAAGTTGAGATTGCAGCAAAATGAATGTAGAGGCCATTCCACCATATCCTCTCCTTATGTGCCACAATCCCTTGTAAGTGTCATTTGTTTTATTATTCCACATTTATTTTATGACACATTCTTGTACTTAAGTTGATGGTTTCATCTCTGTTATTGAGAGTTATCTTCTATTTCTTGCTTTCTTTCTTTTTGTCTTTCTTTTCTGTTTATTAGGTTAAGGAGATGTGATAAATATGGGGATTTGGCAATTTCATCTTCACTTCCATGTAAGTTTCTCTAATTGTGCCATTTTGTTGAATTTGAATACTAACCTTGTTTTTTCTATTTCTCAATTATTCTGATTTTTTTAATTTTGGACAATTTGTCTCACTTTTGTTCATTGTTTAATACTTCAACTGATTTTATTTTTTTTCCTGGTTTTAATGATCATTTTTCTAAAGTTTTCTACTTCCATGCTTGTTATGTTTTATAGGTACCTGCTAGAAGGGGCCTTTAGCTTCTTGACCTTTCTCAGTAGTCGATCCAATTGCAGGAACTGGAGTCGATTTAAGCAAAAGATCTGCAGATAAAACTTACTGAAGGCTTTCCCAGCTGTATGAGTCCGAACTCTATCTTTGGCCTCATGTGATTTGTGTCATTAGATTGTATATCTACACAATACCCATAGGCTATCCATTCCCTTTCTGTTAAAATCAAGCTTGCCCATTCATTATGCATAACTTTTTTCTTCTTAAGAAGTAGTTTCAAAATTTTCATCTTAAAGGAATTCCTTTTCATGCATGTAGGATGTAAGGTGAAAATAATGCAAATGGAATCCAATTCTCTAACAACAGGGCCAGCCAGTTAGAGTGAGTATGCTATATTTCATTCATGATCTTTTTTTATTTCATATATTTCAATTGCATTGTCCTCAAGTAGCATTCTTATCTGACGTATCTCTAAATAAAGTTCCCCATTGTTTTCCCTAAATATTCATAGATATGCATCTATTAAATTAGGCCATGTTCTTAATGCTTTATAGACCTATGATTTATCAACCTATGGTTTCATTTTCTCCATCACAGGATTGGACCATGTTTTTATAATTTTCCATTCATCAACATGATCTTTGTTCAACTTACAGGCTTTTCAAGTCAGTAATAAAGAACATCTCTGATTGAAATGCTTCATTTTCTAGGAATATCTCTCATTATAACTTATTTTACTTATGAGCTTTTAACTACATTCCTTTTTACAATAATGCAGGATTGGCTTTTGCTAAAAAATATTGATTCTTCATTTTGGTCTCCTTCACAGTCATTGTAAGCATCACTATTTCTACATCATTGTTATCTTTGTAAATAATTCTGGCTTGAATTGTATAGCATACTTATACAAGTCAAAGTTGCAGAAGTCATGGCCCAAAAATTACCATCTCATGTGGAATCGGGAGAAAGGAAATCTGCAAGTTGAGATACAATGAGAGTGAGCTATGCAAATTCTTACATATTCAAAACCTTTTTATTTGTACAATTTATTCCGATGGCTTTTCAATAATCATGTTTGCATTTCATTTGATTTTAAATTTTCAAGGAGATTTAGGGCTCAAAATAGCTACCATTGACTTCAGAATTGTACTTCAATATCTGAGGAGCAGTCCCTTGTTGTAACACGAAATGCTTTTGGAAGCTGGTTATAGAATTCCTGGGGAATGGTGATTTTCCCTATTAATTTGGTACGCTTTTTGACTCATTCTCCAGCATATTATTGGAGAACCTATTTTTTCCCTCAATCTTTTACTTTTAGGAAGATTTTAGCTCAAGTCAAATCCTCTTTTTAGTGAAATTATGGATCTTTAATTAGTGTTTTGCAGACCACTAATATTAGGAATATGATGGTTTGTGTTGGAATACACAAATTTCTCTTTGAATCCTTGAACCCAGTGTACCATCTCAAACATTTCTTTTTGTTTTACAGATGAATGTTGGAAATAGGATAGGCTGATGAAGGCCAAAGAATCAGTTTGGGGTAGATTTGGAGATCAATCACTGAATGGTTCAGATTATTTCTTTTTCTAATTTCATTTGATTTAGAGTGGATGCAGAGGCTATACTTATGGTAATAAATATGCAGTACCCTGTTGTTCATAGTGATCATGTTAGACTAAGATTTTTTATCAACTTCTACATGTGGCTTATGCCAAGAAGTGAAGGTCATTACCCATTGCAGGTTCGGTTTTGGGGCTTTTGTGAAGGACGGATGGACCTGAATTTGAGCATTTTTTACTGAAGATGATGAATGGAGACTTGAATCTGCCCTATTTCGCCAAGCAACAACGTAAAAAATTATGCAAGGTTTGCTAACTCGTCAATCTATCCTAAACTAAATATTGTGTGATGGAAGTGGATTGTGACAGCTTACTCCTTGGGATGGAGTTAAGGATTTTTTTATTCCCTCATTCATCTTTGTTTTAGCGTATTTGTGATTCATTCTTAAGCTGTTTCCTTTCCTTTTTATCTGAGTTCGCCAATATGTTCATTCTTAAATATTTTGGCATGCCTAAAAACTACCCGTAAGGAAACATGTTAATACCCTGGATTGTGAGCATTAAAAAAAAGGTCATCTTGGTATTATGGTATATGGTGGTAAAAAAATGAAAGAATTTTAGTTCTTGTAGCCCTAAAATGATCTTCTATTTGCTACTAATGCAGTCTTATTTTGAGTGTTGTGAGTAAACTGGACTCATTTCATTTTTAAAACTCAGTGGAAGTACCTTTATTCCTTGGAGCTTCCAATCAAACCCTAAGGCTATGTTTGGTTCCCAGAAAATGCTAAGGAAAGGAAAAAAATGCAAGGGAAAATGATTTTCTGTAGTTTGGATGATGTGGAAAATATGATGGAAAAAAAATACAAAGGAAAATATTAAAGAAAATATGGTAATATTTTCCCCATTATTTTCCTTAAAAAATAATGAGGAAAATAAGAGAAAAGAGAAGGGAAAAGGGGGGAAAATTTTATCGGGCTCTTCTTCGCCCAGGCTGCACCTCTAACTTCCTCTTCATCGGTGGCTATGACATTTCACCGTCGTTGACCCTTTCAACGGCCACCAGTATCACTCCGACCACCTTCCAGTGCCGAAAACTGTAACTCCTTGTCGATCCTCTCTCCAAGTCTCAAGCCCAAATCCATCAGATCTTCGTCATTCATCTCGCTGGTCGTCCCTGCAATTTTTTGAACCTGAAAAGCGCTCCAAAATATGTGAAAAAGGGTGAAAGATCGAAGCTTCGGGTCACTCTTGATGTGTCAGAGGCGCGGAAGAGGAAGAGACCTGATTAGGGAAATGTGGTGACTAGGGCTAGGGTTTCGAGGAATGCGAGTTTAAGGCCGAAGAAGCGGGTTTATTACAAGAAGGTTGTGTATGATGGGGGTGAATTTGCGGTGGGCGATGATGTGTATGTGAAAAGAAGGGAAAATGCGAGCTCGGATGATGAAGAATTGCAAGTGGAGGAGTGTAGGGTATGTTTCAAGTCGGGAAGGGCTGTGATGATTGAGTGTGATTATTGTCTGGGTGGGTTTCATTTGAAGTGTTTGAAACCACCGCGCTGAAGGAGGTTCCAAAAGGGGATTGGATTTGCCATTTTTGCGAGGCCCGGAAATTGGGTAAGGAGGTTGTGCTTCCAAAGCCACCCAAAGGGAAGAAACAAAAGAGAACTGCAATGGAGAAGCTTCTTTCCAGTGATTTATGGGCGGCTCATATTGAAAAGTATAGTCCTTTATCTCCTTTTACTAAATTGTCTGTTTGATTACTGATAAAATGTGGGAAAAGGAAGCGAATCAATTTGAAACTTGAATGCTATGTCGTTCATTATAAAGTGAGTTTGACATAACTATTTGGATTGATTGATTTGAGTTTTTAATTTCTAAGGAGCAAAATGACCAAAAACATGGGACTTGAAATTCTGTTTTCTTTTCTTTTCTTTTCTGGTGCTTCTGAGGGACAAGAAAAAAGAGAAAATGATATGAATTCTTATTCTTTTATTGTAGTAGTAATTGTGTGGACTATGGATCATTTTTTTTATGTTGGAGATGTGCAATATGTGGAAAGAAGTGGATGGTACTTACTGGTTTCGGAGGCGATGGTATATCATCCCTGAAGAGATTGCGTTGATTGTAACATTTAACCTATTTACTGGAAAAGGACTTCTTAAATATATCTTCAACCTTGAAAATGGAGAAGTGAAGTCTCAGGCAAGCATTTCATAGAGTGACTTTTTTCTTTTAGTTTTGTATTAAATATATCTCCAAATAATCCAACTGGTCATGTTGCATCAAGAAGACAATCAGAGGAACTGGTATCGTTTGCAAAAGCAAATGGATTAATCTTTGAATGAGACTGATATCTTTCTACCAATTTATTCCAAGAGTTCAATTTTTATTTTCCTGAAATTTTTTTATTATTCAACAAATTGATAACCATCTAACATGAATTTATGATTTTATTTTCCTTTCATTTTTCCTTTATTTTTTTTCATGGTTAACCAAATAAAAGAAAATGAATTTTTTTTTTCCTTTGAATTTTCCATGGATTACCAAACAAGTGAAAAATTTTATTTTCCTTTCCTTAGCTTTTTCTTTCATTCCATTTTTCCTCCCAATTTTCTTTCTCTCGCATTTTCCGGGAACCAAACATACCCTAAATTTTCTTAAAGATATGGCTTATATTGGGTGAGAGGGGGAATATGATTTTAGTATGCTCTGCTTGTTGGGTGCCATTTTATGCTTCCCCGCAATCTTTTTACACTTTGTGAAGCAAGTGACAGTGTACCAAAGTTTATCTAATTGGAATTTTGCCTTCACATATATATATATATATGTTCATGCATGATGAAATTTAAATCACTGAATGCTGGCTTGCTTCCCCACAGATACATCCATGTCACTAAAGCTAAAAATGAAGGTTGCGTTTTCTCTTAAACTTGGAAGCTCATGATGTAGTAATACCTCATAATGTCAAAAAGTAATTAATGTCTGTCCTCTGCATGTACATTTTAGTGTTAATCGTTTCTGGGATTCTTGCTTGATATTTAAAAAGGTTCACATTTCAGTTCTGTCTTGTAGATCATGCTTTTGGAAGCTCCTCACAACCCGAAAGCTGGAGTGCTTCATCTGTATATCCTTGAGTTCTATCAGATGGGTGGAAAGCCAATTACAAAGAAATATGGACAGGGCTTTCTCATATGTGGTTATATCATATCAATTCAGTTGGCCAACATCCAATAGTCCAGAGGAAGGTCCTTGCTGACAATGAATATTGATGAGAGCATCAATAGAAGTTTTGATGGACCTGAACAAAGTTAAAACAACTCGAGGACCAGATTACCTGTACAACTCCCAGCAGCCAAATGGACCTCTGAGGACCATTAATGAGAGAGCATCGTTGCAGATTCCAGACTTAAGACATTGCTGGAGTATTGAATTCTGAATGTAATACAGGAGAAAATTTTGTTTATATGTATTAATGTTGATGAAGTTTTGGTTAGTATGGTATGGTTGAGATCATGGTTTGTGGATTTGTTGTTCATTGTAGTTATCAGAAATGACTGAACAAGGCTACCTTTTATTCTTAAGAAATTCTGGTTTTATAATTCTGCTACAATCAATACAAGGTGTGGAAGTGCAATTGATTATGTTTATGCATGAACTTCTTTGGAATCCCATGTCTCTAACATTCCCTTCATCTGTAGTTGCTAACCAAGCTTTCACACACAGCAAACCATTAATTCTTTCTGCTTCCCCTCTTTACAGCATCCTTTAGATTCCCACTCTTTCTCTCTTAAGAAACCAGGCAAATTGTTGAGGTTGCCCTTTCTGTTTCCCCTCAAGTGCTGTTTGGCAAGCTGGTTTCCTCTGATTTGCGGAAGTTTGCATGCCTGGAGCAAGTCCAAACCCAGCTCAAGAAATGGCAGAAAATGTTGGAATTTATATGGGTGAATGGAAATTAGGATTAGACACAACTTGTTTTAAAGGATGTGTCTTGTATTTAAAAGACACAACCTCGTACAAAGGATGTGTTTGGTGTTTTAAGACAACCCTTCAAAGGATGTGTCTAGTATTTTAAAGATACATCTCTTCTAATAAGTCACCAACAAATCTATAAATAGGGATGATATTTCTTATTCATTCATTCATCTATTCTCTTCACACTTTCTCATTTCTTGTCATTCAAGTCCTCCTTAACTTTAAGTCTAGTCATTTTTCGTTTTTATTAAATATTTGGTGTTCAAGAGAGTACAAATCACTAAGTGATTTTTAGTTTCTTGTAATTTGAAGTGTTACTATCACAATAAAGTGATCATTGTATCCTGAGAGACGACTGTCAACAAACCATAAGTACTTGAGCGGAACAAATTCATCTTAAGGACATAGAGTCAAACTTTAGTCTCAATCAACCTTATTTGTGAGTTTCAATTTTCTACTTCATTTTATTTGTATATTTATTATACACACTTATTATCCATATATTCAATGATTTGGACAACAATCTTAAGACGAAGTTGCTTTTATTTCTAATTTTATTACAATTGATCTTTTAGTGAAGATGGTTTCTGCATCTTCTATCATACCTCCTACTATTGCACATGGTGAGAAACCTGAGAAGTTCACTGGGACAGACTTCAAGAGGTGGGACCAAAAAATGTTGTTCTACCTTACAATAGGATTGGCAACGGGGCGGATTTGGGCGGGGCCACCCCTACCCCATTCCTGTCCCAATTATATAAATCCCTTTCCCATCCCTATCCCATACCCGGGGTGGGACGGGTTAATGTCTCCCATTACCATTTACAAAAGAGTTGATAATCCCATCCCCGTACCAAATGTGTTTTCGGGGCGGGGCGGCGTCGGGTGCTGGCCCATGCCATCGGGACCATCAGCAACATCTTCCAATTTCGGAACAACTTCAGAATCTCGACGGCCTCCGTTGACACATTGGAGTACTTGATGTTGGTACAGTGGCTGTCGTCATCCCGAACCACGTGGCTCGGGTGCAAGATCGCCAGCTTGAGGACGGTGTCGACGGACATGAAGCACATGAAGCACATGAACCCAATGTAAGTATCTTTGTTCACGAATGCAACCTCGCTCCATTTGTAAGTCAGAATGAAGGGGATGAGCCCGCCAATGACGCCCCTCATATTGAAGATGCTCTAGAACAGCGATATGTATGAACCCTTTCTCCCCGGCAGGGGGTACAACGTCATGATAGCTCCCTACCCCACCCAGAGCAATCCTGCTCTGATTCCGAGGATGGCGCCAATGACAATGGCGAAGCCCTGGTGCTGGTAGTGGTTGTAGTAAAGGAAAGAGCCGGCGTAGAAGACGTAGGTTGAGCAACCAGTGAAGAGGGTGAAGTAGGGGCCGAGGATGTTGTAGATGCCACCACCCAAGATGCCGAAGATGGCGAAGGTGGTGTAAAGGGCGATGTTAGAATTATTGGCGGCGGTGGCATCCACCTGCCCACCTCCCCCCATCCCGGAAAGGGCATTGAACATGCTTGGACATCAGAAGTATACCAAGCCAATCAAACAGACCTGAACTAGTGGGGAATTGTATCTAAAAATGGATTTGTTAGGCAACCCCACCACTGACTCTTCATCTTCCCTAAACCCCATTTCTCTTCTTACCCACTAGATCATATTAGAATCAGATTCAAATCCAGAGTCTCTATGTATGTTGGTAATTAAAATTTCGGGGCGAGGCGGGTAACTACAAACCCATACCCGCCCCGAACCCGATTCGGGTTTCACAAAACTTTCTCATACCCGATTAATTTATCCCATACCCGTTCCAATAGGGGCGGGTGACTCGATTGACATGTGAAATTGCCATTCCTACCTTACAACTGTGAATCTTGATTGGGTCCTATATGAGGATGCCCCTATATTAAAGAAGGGTGAAACTGATAAACAAATGGAAGCTTGGAATTATTCTAACTTCCTATGCAAGAATTACATCCTCAATAGTTTGGACAACACATTGTACAATATGTATAGTCCAATAAGAACTACTAAGGAACTTCGGGAGTCCTTAGAGAAAAAAAAATACAAGACAAAGGATGTTGGCTTGTGATAATCAATTGACTATTGGAAGAACACAGAATAACATGTATAATGGTAAGTCTCGACATATACGTCGAAGACATAATACAATAAGACAATTATTTTCAAATGGAGTGATTTCCATTGATTATATCAAATCAAAGGATAACCTTGCGAATCCGCTTACTAAAGGTTTGCCAAAGATCAAGTTAACTACTTATCAAGTGGAATGAAATTAAAGTCTATAACCAAAAAGTCTTCATAATGGTAACCCAACCTAGTTGACTAGAGATCCCAAGATCTAGGCTCAAAGGGACAACTAAGTTATGAATGACTAAGAGAAATATTAAAAAGATAATCTCTCTTATCTATTCCTATTATGAAATAGTGTTTTATGCCCGTGAACAAGGTTAAGCTTTGCCTTTAATGAGTCTTATAACTTGGAAAACAAGTGGGGTATGACAAGACGCTCTTAATAAGAATTACTTATGTGAGTGTGGAAGGGAGTCGTTCCCATGATATTTTTTAAGGATGAAATTCTCTATAGCACTCATGAAACCAAGATCTTTGTAGGACCAAAATGAACACAACCATGAGAATCAATGGTGATTCGGAAGGGAATTGTGTGGATAATATTGTCTTGATTTACACCAACGGTTAAACAATTCAAGACATCATGTTCATTGATTAGCTCGTAAATTCGATAATATTTCACTAAGGAAGGTTCAAAGTCACAAGCTACCTATCCTGACACAATTACTTTCCAAGTTGTACTCTCTTGAATGATTAGCTTGTCATTTTCATTTTTTAAGACAATTTCCATTCATGTGGGGGAGTGTTGGAATTTATATAGGTGTGTTAGTCCAAGGGTTCTCCTAATCGGGTTTTGATGATAACAAACCATGGTTAAGTAACTAATTGGTTTAATGTTTAAGAATCTCAGGTATAAACTCGAAAATTCATCAAAGGACCAAATGGATACAAGATCGAGACGCTTGGAAGACTTGAGATCATAGGAAATGAATGTAAGATGATAGCATGAGTGCACTTAGGATGTTCATACCTTTTCATGCATATTAGAAAACTCGGTTTATTATTTAAAAGTTGATTTTCTTTAAAACCCGAGTTTTATCAAATATACCTTAGGCAAATTGATTCAAAATTGACATATTAACTCACCTATAGACCTTGCCTAAGTGTTAGAAAAGAAAGGAATAAAAAAATAGGTTTTTCGGGGCCAAAAAGGCTCAACCAATCGAGGCTAAGGCCAACCAGTCAATCGGTTGAGGAACCGGTCAACCGGCTGAGGTCGTCCAGTCGAGGACCGGTCGAGGAAGGTTAAAAACCTTCTCTCTCTCCCAATAGCCATCTCTTCCCGGTCGAAGTGATTCCTTTACCGGTCGAGGTCCGGTCGAGGTCCGGTCGAGGTCCGGTCGAGGACCGATCGAGGTCCAGTTGAGGCAACGATAACCTGTCATGCATTAAATGCTCCAACGGCTAGTGAACCGATCGACCCCTAGCTCGACCGGACGAGGTTTCCTTTTGTTGTTTTTGACTCCTGAGCTTAGAAACCTATAAATTGAGAGCTCCTCTTCATTTATTGATAAGAGAACAATTGCATTCAAAGCCTACCTACCTGTTCTCGATCAAAAAGCTCTCATTTCTTTTTTAGTGCATCAAACCATCACTTGCATACTCTTAGTGCACTCTTGTAAATCATCCTAGCTTTCTCTTGTACTTGAGTCATTCTTAAGCTAGGTTGAGAGTTTCATCTTTGTGTAAACTGAGTGTGAAAGCCTTCAAGTGGTTCAAATCTTGAAGAGATTGTGTAAGAGCCCATTGGAGCCGGAATCCAAGTGTAAGAAGATTGAAAGCTTGATTGAAGCTTCAAGTTAGTGGAACTCTCACTTGGTTAGGAGATTGAGGAGAGTGGACGTAGGCAAGGGAGTGCCGAACGACTATAAACCCAAGTTTAAATTCTCTAACTTTATCTCTTTCCTTTATTTATTTTGTGCATATATTATTGCGTGGAAAAAGATTTTGAAAAACCTAATTCACCCCCCCTTTTGGGTATTTTCCTTAATTATTCATAGTCTTTGTTTTATCAAGGTGAATGAAAATTAGGATTAGACACAACTTGTTTTGAAGGATGTGTCTTGTATTTAAAAGACACAACCTCTTCCAAATGATGTGTTTGGTGTCTTTAAGACACAATCCTTTAAATGATATGTCTAGTATTTTAAAGACACATCTCTTCTAATAAGTCACCAACATATTTATAAAAGGGACCCATGACATTTCTTATTCATTCATTCATCCATTCTCTCTACTTTTTCTCCTTTCTTGTCATTCAAGTCCTTAGCTTCAAGTCTAGTTATTTCTCTTTCTACCAAATATTTGGTATTTAAGAGAGTAAAATAACCAAATGATTCATTGTTTCTTGTGATTTGAAGTGTTATTATCATAAGAAAGTGATTGTTATATTCTTGGAGACTATTGTCAATAAACCATAAGCACCTAAACGGGACAAATTCGTCTTAAGGACATAGAGTCAAACTTTATCAAGAGAATCCTTGCGGAAAATCCTTGCAGTTCTAAAATGGTGCCAAGAAAAAAGAAAAAAAATATTAAGAAAAATAGTTTATTTATATTGAAAAATATGTTTATATATTTTTAAATTATAGAATTTTTATACAGAAGAAGAACCAATTGCAGAGATCTGCGACATCCTTTCTCTGTAATTCATCAACAAACTATTACATATTTAGCTTCAAAAATATCTCACACAAAATTATTATAGATGTGGTTACAACTTACAAATATTTGATATGAAATACAGAAGGCCCAAAACTAACAGCCTATAGTACAACACAGATTAGGCCCATAACACTAAGCCCAACAAGCCCAATGAACCCTGGTTTATTTATTTACCATCAACAGCACACCAACTACCCTTAGCTTCAGACCCTTCCCAAACGCTGCCTGTCCCAAGCCGCCTTCTTCTCTCTTGCTTCCTGCCAGGCTACCACTGCTCCCACATAGCTGAGAGAGATGCTATGAATGGGAGCAAGCTTCCCTTTTTTATAGACCTCAAGGGAAGTTCTTCAATTGCGGTTTGGGAGTTGGATGGCAACTAACATTGGTGAACATAGGCGGCAGTGGTGGTGCTGACTTCAATCTTCCAGCGTTTCCGGCGAGGCGGTGGTGGTGGTGGAGAGGGCATAGGGTGCTGTTCCTGTTAAAATCTAATCCAAGTGGAGTTGGCTAATGGTATTATTTGTTGACATTCCCAGTGATTTACAGAGTGTTTTTGATGGTTGGTGTCTTAATTGATTTTTCCTTGGAAAAGAAATTGTCTGCTTTGCTGAGAGTTGATGCCTTTGGAGCATCTCTGGTCTCACCCGCTTTAGAGCCCTTCTTTTCTTTACCACCCCCAGCAGCAAATGTCCTGCAGCCCAGCACCCTGACTGCCTCCCCTGTGATGATGAAACTTCTCATTGATTTTATGCAGTTCATTGCCATGTCTTTTCCCTGCAAAAATATTTTACAAAATCATCAATAGTTCAAGGTTCAATTTCAACGTAACATGCTTCCTTTAATACCCCATATCCACCACTTTGTAATACGCCACTGCTATACTCTACAATGCGGCAATAGACTACAAATCCCTTTAATGAGTTGGGCAAAGCAGTAGGGACTCAAGCAGTAGTCTCTCTACCAGTGCATCACCATTCCAACAACACAACCAATTGTGGTCTTCAAATCTAGCATATCTTGCAATGTTCATCTATCGCATCCTTCCCTAGAGGCAGATTTGTCTGTCCCTTAAATCTATTAGGGTTGGTGATTGTGCACAGCTGCAGCGAATTTCAGAGGAGATGTTTCACCACAATAATAATGCTCTTGAAGATTTGAACATCTTGGGGTATCCCAATCTCAGAATCATACCAGATTGCCTCTACAACCTCAAAGATCTTCAGATCGGAAAATGTGAGAATCTGGAGCTGCAGCCTCATCAATTGCAAGGCCTCACTTATCTTACTTCACTCAAGATCACTAATTGTGAGAATATCAAGATGCCCTTATCAGAATGGGGCCTTGCCAGGTCGACCTCTCTTAAAACTCTCACCATTTCTGATTATCACCACCACCACTCATTGCTTCTTCCTACTACTCTAGCTGAGCTTTTCATTTCAAGCTTCAAGAATCTGTAATCCTTGGCTTTCCTGTCTCTCCAAAGGCTCACCTCTCTTAAAAGGCTATGCATCTCCAGTTGTCCTAATCTCCAGGGCTGTTTAACATGCTTTCAGAACTATTTATAACATATTGACCACTCCTAATTCAAAGGTGCTCAAAAGAGAAACGGGAAGATTGGCCCAAGATTGCCCACATCCCCTATGTGAAAATAGATGACAGATTGATCCTTTAGCAATAAGGAGTTGAGATTGCAGCAAAATGTACGCAGAGACCATTCCACTATATATATATATATATATATATATATATATATATATATATGCTTGGTATTTTTTCTTCAGTGTGCCACAATTCCTTTTTGTGCACATTGGATGTGAAGGAGAAAATAATGCAAATGGAATCCAATTCTCTAACCAGAGGTTCAGCCAATCAAATTGAGTATACTCTATTTCATTCATATCTTTTTTGACTTTATGCATTTCAATTGCGTTGTCCTCAAGAAGCATTCTTTTCTCATATATCTCTATATAAAGTTCCGCATTTTTTTTCCTTACGTGTTCATAGATATGCATTTATCAACTTAGGCCATGTTCTTAATGCTTTTAAACCTATGATTTCACATTTTCCCATCACAGGATTGGACCATATCTTTATAATTTTCCATTAATCATCATCTTTGTTCAACTCAAAGGTTTTTCAAGTGAGTAATAAAGACTACAAATGGTTAGATATCACTTTTTTCTTTGTCCTCTTGATTGCCATGCTTCTCTATTTGGAATTGGATTCTTCTGTTTGTAACTTATTTTTCGTTACATTTTTAATTGCATTCCTTCTTACAATAATTCAGGATTGACCTTTTCTCAAAAATAATTGTTCTTCTTCTTAGTCTCCTCTTCAGTTAATGTAAGCATCAAATTTCTATCTCTTTGTTATATATGTCTTCCTTTTTCTCATTACATATACATGAGGAAGATTTTTTGACTTCCATTATAAGTTTTCAATAACTATGTTTGCATTTCTTTTTATTTCAAGGAGATTCAGGGGTGAAAATTCTTTTGCATTTGTCTTGACATTTGGCGCTTAAAACTCTACAATGGTGTTTGGTGTTGAAAAAGGGGTACTTCATTGCAGAATAATGAAAGTGTAAATAGTTCTTTACCATCAAAAAAGGCTTCATGGTTGTTAAGATCCATCTAATTCCTTGTCCTTTTCTTGACATGTTGTTCAATTTGTGGAAGATGTGGGAGGAGAGCTTGAATCAAATTAAGCCAACTCCTTGCAAAAGACGAATTCTTGCTAAGAAACCTCACCACTCGCAAGTTCTTTCTTATCCAAGAATTCTACAGCAGGTAATTCGAGATTATGTCTCATCTTTCTATTTCTTCATGCTGGTGCACTCACTGATTTCACTCGTGTTTTCATCTGATGGTGACCAACTCTTCCTCTTCTACACGCCATTATGTGATAATAATCAGACCTCTCTGTCTTGCTTGAGTTCAAGCAGAGCTTTCTGATTGGTCAGCATGCTTCTGATGATCCTTCTGCTTATCCGAAAGTTGCAGCTTGGAAATCTGAAGGAGATGGTAGTGACTGCTGCTCATGGGATGTCTTAAGAGTGTGACAAGGACACTGGCCATGTGATCCGCCTTAACCTTGGCAGCAGCTGTCCCTATGGTTCTATCAACTTCAGCAGCGCCTTCTTCCACCTTGTGCATCTTCAAGGGCATGATCTCTCTAATAATGATTTCAATTACTCTATGATCCCATCAGGAGTTGTCCAGCTTTTGAGTCTTAAGAAGTCTAAATGACACCTCTCCTGGATTCTCCGGCCAAATCCCATTGGATTTCTTTGCACTGTCCAAACTGATTGTCCTTGATCTCTCACAAAATCCATTGAAGCACCAGTAACCTGACCTTGCTTCAGATTCAGGGGTGAGAAGCATTTCCTCCTTGTAATACAAAATGCTTTTGGGAAGCTGGTTGTAGCATTCCTGGTGAATGGTGTTTTGCTCTGTCAACTTGGTACACTTTCAGACTTGTTCTCTTGCATATCGTTGGACCAGCATAATAATAATAATAATAATAATAATAATAATAATAAAATAAAATAAAATATAAATATAAATATAAAGCTCATTTATGAAAAAGACTTATTTTTCAAAAAAAATTTCAAAAAAAAGTGGACGAATTTAATTTACATTCCTTTTATTAGACCCCAATCAACTTAAGGGAAAAAGGCAAGCTTGAGTATAACTCTTTTAAGTTAAAAAGAAGGATTTGAAAGAAAATCTCATATTGTTTGGTTGCGCTTAAATTTGTTTTTAGATTTATTTTAAAATTTTGATATAAAACTAAAAAAAAATATAGGAATAATTTAGAGTTGTTTAGATGCATCTCTTATTTTTTTTATTTTAAATTAAAAAGAATAAAAGTTTTTATATAATATATACAAGAATTTTTAGAAAATTAAATTAAAAAATTAATTGCCTTAAAAACTGTTTAAAAATTTAATGCATATTTTTTTCTTTTTCTTTTTTCATATTTTAATATTTTTTTAAAGTAATTTAAAAAAATATAAGAGAAATTTATGTATATGTTTTTTATAAGGTGTTTCTACTTTTATATAGATATTTATAATTTTTTTAAAATAGAAAATATACTAAAAGGGTTACGTAGCCTTTTATTTTAAATACTTTTAAAAAATATTTATGTTTAAAACCATCAAAACGGCACCTTAGTGCGGAGCTCCGATAATTGTGAAAGGCTGCCACGGCTGCCATGCTCTGCTTTTTCCTCAGGGCCCATGACGGCAAAATCCTACCGTTTATGGAAAAAAATAGGGTTGCTCTGCTTTTTCTTCAGTCGTGGGCCATGACCGCAATTGGAATCCTACCTTTAATAGAAAAAAGTATAGGTTCCTTTTATAGAAAAAAAAAGAGGGTTTTTTTAATTCTAGAAATTAAATAACTTAAATTAATAAATTATATAATTTTATATTTTATTTATATATAATATTTATTTATTATTATATTTATCAATTTATAAAATAATATAAAATTTTTAAATTTAAATATATAATTTTTTATTATTAAAATATATTTTTTTAATTTCAATAATAATCTGTAATTTAATATTTTTAATTAAAATTTAAAGAAAAATAAGAATTAATTAAAACACAATCGAGGCTTAGCTTAAAAATGAACTCTCATTGTAAATTTCGATTTAATTTAAAAATAAAGTTTTCGATTAAGGTTTCAACTTAAATTAAAAAATAAAAAATAAAAACTTTTATGACATGGCTCCGTGGCAATGAAGGGGTAGGTGGGGGTTATAAGTGACATTTCATTTTATAAAAGGGTTATTTTTTGCCCCAAAACTCCCTGTTTGATTGCTGAAGCCTACACGATTTGATTTGCCCTTCCAGAACACCATGGAAGTTGTTGGAGAGGCTCTTCTTTCCACTGCCCTCGGCTTGCTGTTTGACAAGTTGGCTTCCTCTGATCTTATTAAGTTCGCCCGGCAGGAGGATGTCCACACCGAACTCAAGAAATGGGAGAAGGAGTTGCAGAGCATCCGGCAAGAGCTCAACGACGCGGAGGAGAAGCAGATCACAGATGAGGCTGTCAAATTATGGCTGTTTGATCTGAGGGTTTTGGCGTATGATATGGAGGATGTCTTGGACGAGTTTGCTTACGAATTGATGAGAAGAAAGCTGATGGGGGCGGAAGTTGATGAAGCCAGCACAAGCATGGTACGCAAGTTCATTCCTACGTGCTGCACTAGTTTCAGTCCAACTCATGTTGTGCGTAATGTCAAGATGGGGTCTAAGATTAGAGGGATCACAAGCAGATTGCAAGACATTTCAGCTAGAAAAGCTGGACTTGGCCTGGAAAAGGCGGCAGGAGGAGCTACTTCCGCTTGGCAAAGGCCACCACCCACTACACCTATAGCATACGAACCTGGCGTTTATGGCAGGGATGAAGATAAAAAAGCGATTCTTGATTTGCTGCGCAAGGTTGGGCCCAAGGAAAACAGTGTTGGCGTCATTTCCATTGTTGGCATGGGCGGTCTGGGCAAGACAACACTTGCACGACTGGTTTACAACGATGAAATGGCCAAAAATTTTGACCTAAAAGCGTGGGTTTGTGTGTCTGACGTGTTTGATGTGGAGAATATAACAAAAGCAATTCTCAATTCGGTGGAAAGTTCTGATGCAAGCGGCTCGTTGGACTTCCAACAAGTTCAAAAGAAATTGACAGACGAGTTGACAGGGAAAAAGTTTTTACTCATTCTAGACGATGTGTGGAACGAAGATTCTGATAATTGGGATCGATTGCGTGCCCCTTTGAGTGTAGGGGCAAAAGGAAGCAAAGTCATAGTTACAACACGCAATAAAAATGTTGCTTTGATGATGGGAGCTGCCGAGAATCTTCATGAACTAAACCCCTTGTCAGAAGACGCTTGTTGGTCTGTGTTTGAGAAGCACGCATTTGAACATATAAATATGGAAGATCATCCAAACTTGGTGTCCATTGGGAGGAAAATTGTTGGCAAGTGTGGGGGATTGCCCCTAGCAGCAAAAGCCCTTGGTGGTCTCTTACGCTCTAAACAGAGGGAAGAAGAATGGGAAAGAGTATCGAATAGCAAAATTTGGGATTTTTCAAGCACGGAATGTGAGATTCTTCCTGCGTTGCGGTTGAGCTATCACTATCTCCCGTCATATTTGAAGAGGTGTTTTGCATACTGTGCCATGTTCCGCAACGACTATGAGTTTGACTCAAAAACTTTGGTCCTCCTGTGGATGGCTGAAGGTTTAATTCAGCAACCAATCGCTGACAACCGCACAATGGAAGATCTAGGAGACGACAATTTTTGTGAATTATTGTCAAGGTCATTTTTTCAATCATCAGGTATCGATGAATTCCGTTTTGTGATGCATGATCTTATCTGTGATCTAGCTCGAGTTGCTTCTGGTGAAATATGCTTTTGTTTGGAAGATAACTTGGAAAGTAATCGACAATCCACAATTTCCAAAGAGACTCGTCATTTATCATTCATTCGTGGAAAATTCGATGTGTTAAAGAAATTTGAAGCCTTTCAAGAGTTAGAACATTTACGAACATTTGTGGCTTTACCAATTCATGGTACGTTTACAGAATCTTTTGTAACTAGTTTGGTGTGTGATCATTTGGTGCCAAAATTTCAACAGTTAAGAGTCCTCTCTTTGAGTGAATATGTGATATTTGAGCTACCAGATTCTATTGGTGGATTAAAACATCTACGTTATTTGAATTTGTCTTTCACCCAAATCAAATTATTGCCAGATTCAGTGACCAATCTCTATAATTTACAAACATTGATACTATCCAATTGCAAGCATCTTACAAGGTTGCCTTCCAACATTGGAAATTTAATTAGCCTTAGACATCTCGATGTTGTTGGATGTTCATTGCAAGAGATGCCACAGCAAATAGGCAAATTAAAGAAATTGCAAACCTTGTCAGATTTTATTGTGGCCAAACGAGGATTTTTGGGAATAAAGGAGTTGAAGGATTTGTCAAATCTGCGGGGGAAGATATGCATTTCAAAATTGGAAAATGTTGTGGATGTTCAAGATGCTAGAGATGCCAATCTAAACACTAAGCTCAATGTTGAAAACTTGAGTATGATTTGGAGTAAAGAATTGGTTGATTCACATAATGAAGACACTGAAATGGAAGTCCTCCTCTCTCTACAACCTCATACCAATCTGAAGGAACTCAGGATTGAATATTATGGTGGTCGAAAATTCCCAAACTGGATGTGTGATCCCTCTTACACTAAATTGGTTGCGTTAAGTCTTATTGGTTGTATAAGATGCATATCACTACCTTCCGTTGGGCAACTACCCCTCCTCAAGAAGTTAGTCATCAAAAAAATGGATGGAGTGAAAAGTGTGGGACTGGAGTTTGAGGGTCAAGTTTCTCTTCATGCTACGCCTTTCCAATGCTTAGAGTCTTTGTGGTTTGAGGATATGAAGGGATGGGAAGAGTGGTGTTGGTCAACAAAGTCATTTTCTCGCCTCCGTCAGTTGGAGATAAAAAATTGTCCAAGATTGATTAAGAAATTACCCACACACCTAACTTCTCTAGTAAAGCTCAATATTGAGAATTGCCCAGAAATGATGGTTCCACTTCCAACAGACTTGCCTTCTCTTGAAGAGCTCAATATTTATTATTGCCCAGAAATGACACCACAATTTGACAACCATGAATTTCTCATTATGCCACAGAGGGGAGCGAGTAGAAGCGCAATTGACATCACCTCACATATTTATTTGGAAGTTAGTGGAATATCAGGACTTTCCAGACTTCAGCCGGAGTTTATGCAGTCCCTGCCGAGGCTTGAACTTCTAGAAATTGACAATTCTGGTCAGTTGCAATGTTTGTGGCTGGATGGGTTGGGATTAGGGAACCTCTCTCTTCTTCGAATATTGGGTTGTAACCAACTTGTATCCTTGGGAGAGGAGGAAGAGCAAGGGCTGCCTTACAATCTTCAGCGTTTGGAAATATCTAAGTGTGATAAGTTGGAGAAGCTTCCACGTGGATTACAAATCTATACATCTCTTGCAGAGTTGATCATTGAGGATTGCCCAAAACTGGTGTCATTTCCAGAGAAGGGTTTCCCGCTCATGCTTAGAGGTCTTTCTATTTGTAATTGTGAAAGTCTAAGTAGTCTACCTGATAGGATGATGATGAGAAACAGCAGCAACAACGTGTGTCACCTTGAATACTTGGAGATAGAGGAGTGTCCATCTCTTATTTGCTTCCCAAAAGGGCGGTTACCCACCACCCTTAGGCGACTATTCATATCCAATTGTGAAAATCTAGTGTCTCTTCCAGAAGACATCCATGTGTGTGCCCTTGAACAGTTAATTATAGAGAGGTGTCCATCTCTCATTGGTTTTCCAAAAGGTAAGCTACCCCCCACTCTCAAGAAGCTTTATATACGGGGGTGTGAAAAGCTAGAGTCTCTACCAGAGGGAATAATGCATCACCATTCCAACAACACAGCCAATTGTGGTCTTCAAATCTTGGATATCTCACAATGTTCATCTCTCGCATCCTTTCCTACTGGCAAGTTTCCCTCTACCCTTAAATCTATTACGATCGATAATTGTGCACAGTTGCAGCCAATTTCGGAGGAGATGTTTCACTGTAATAATAATGAACTTGAAAAGTTGTCCATCTCGAGACACCCTAATCTCAAAACCATACCAGATTGCCTCTACAATCTCAAAGATCTTCGGATTGAAAAATGTGAGAATCTGGACTTGCAGCCTCATCTATTGCGAAACCTCACTTCTCTTGCATCACTTCAGATCACTAATTGTGAGAATATCAAAGTGCCCTTATCAGAATGGGGCCTTGCCAGATTGACCTCTCTTAGAACTCTTACCATTGGTGGCATATTTCCAGAAGCCACCTCCTTTTCTAATCACCACCACCACTTGTTTCTTCTTCCTACTACTCTAGTTGAGCTTTGCATTTCACGTTTCCAGAATCTGGAATCCTTGGCCTTCCTGTCTCTCCAAACGCTCACCTCTCTTAGAAAGCTAGATGTCTTCCGATGTCCTAAGCTCCAGTCTTTTATGCCAAGGGAAGGGCTGCCTGACATGCTTTCAGAACTGTATATAAGAGACTGCCCACTCCTAATTCAAAGGTGCTCAAAAGAGAAAGGGGAAGATTGGCCAAAGATTGCCCACATCCCCTGTGTGAAAATAGATGACAAATTGATACTTGAGCAATAAGAAGTTGAGATGGCAGCAAAATGAATGCAGAGACCACCACTATATATATGTGTGCTTGGTATTTTTCTTCAATCTGCCATAATTCATTGTGTCATTTGTTTAATTATTGTTCCAAATTTATTTGTTTAATTGAATTGTCTCACATGTCTTGCACAGTTGAAACTCATCCAACGGAAAAAACTCTCCTTCACCAATCACTGGTTTGCCATCCATGCTATAAAGTCTCATGCTTGATGGTAATGAAGGCTAAAAAATCAGTATCTCATTGACAGAAGAAGAAGAAGAAGAAGAAGAAGAAGAAGAAGAAGAACAGATTTAATCTGTATTTACAATTGGAGGGCTTGGGATCCCCTGCTCTACTCTGCTATCCAAAAATGTAAGCTGGACACCTTGCTTAAGAAGATGCACATGTGAAGTTTGCTTAAGCAGATACACATGTGAAGTTCTACAAATCTATATGCTCCAGATAAGGGACCAATTCATGAAGACACTAATGGTAACAAGACTATATGCTCTGCCTTAATCACCCTATCATAGATATGAGTGATCCATCACCCTTAATCACATTATGATTTTTTGTTGCAGAAACTGGAGTCAATGTTTGCAAAAAAATTGCAGATAAAACTTACTTGAAAGCTTTTGTAGTTGTTTGAGTCAGAACTTTATCTGGAGCCTCATGACATGCCTGTCGTTGGATTGCATATCTATGCAACACGCATAGGCTATCAATTCCCTTTCTATTGGAATCAAGTATGCCCATTCATTATACGTAACTTTTTTCTTCTTAAGAATTATTTTCAAAATGTTCATTTTAAAGGAATTCCATTTCGTGCATGTAGGGTGTGAAGGAGAAAATAATGCAAATGGAATCCAATTCTCTAATCACAGGGTCAGCCAGTTAAAGTGAGTATACTCTATTTCATTCATGATCTTTTTTTACTTTGTGCATTTCAATTGCATTGTCCTCAAGAAGCTTTCTTTTCCCATACATCTCTATATAAAGTTCTGCCTTTTTTTTTTCTTACGTATTCATAGATGTACATTTATCAACATAGGCCGTGTTCTTAATGCTTTTAAACCTATGATTTCACATTTTTCCATCACGGGATTCTTCCATGTCTTTATAATTTTCCATTTATCAATATGATCTTTGTTCAACTTACAGGTTTTTCAAGTGAGTGACAAAGAATACAAATGCTTAGATATCACTTTTTTCTTTGTCCTCTTGATTGCACTGCATCTTTATTTGGAATTGGATATTTCTCTTTGTAACTTGTTTTTCTTGTTAATTACATTCCTTCTTACAATAATTCAGGATTGGCCTTTTCTCAAAAATAATTTTTCTTCTTCTTGGTCTTCTCCTCAGTTAATGTAAGCATCAAATTTGTACGTCTTTGTTAAATCTGTAGATAATTTTCTGGTTGAATTGTAAACCACACTTAAATAAATCAAAGTTGCAGAAATCTTGCTGGATCACAATTTACAATCTTATGTGGATTCCAAAGAAAGAAAATATGCAACTTGGGATTCAATGAGCTATGATCATTCTTACATAACTAAATCCCCCTTCATTTGTATCATATGTTCTGATGGCATTTCCTTTTTCTCATTACATATACATGAGGAAGATTTTATGACTTCCGTAATAACTATCTTTGCATTTCATTTTATTTCAAGTAGATTCAGGGGTAAAAATTCTTTTGCATGTGTCTTGACGTTTGGCACTTAAAACTCTACAATGGTGTTTGGTGTTGAAAGAGGGGTACTTCATTGCAGAATAATGAAAGCATAAATAGTTCTTTACTATCAATAGAAACTTCATGGTTGTTAAGATGCATCTAATTCTTTGTCCTTTTCTTGGCATGTTCTTCGATTTGTGGAAGACGTGGGAGGGAGAGCTTGAATCAAATTAAGCCAACTCCATGCAAAAGATGAATTCTGGCTATGAAACCTCACCACTCACAAGTTCTTTCTTATCCAAGAATTCTACAGTAGGTAATTCGAGATTACGTCTCATCTTTGTATCTCTTCGTGCTGATGCACTCACTGATTTCACTCTCGTGTTTTCATCTGATGGTGACCAACTCTTCCTCTTCTATGCAGCCATTATGTGATAATAAGCTGAGCTCTGTCTTGCTTCAGTTCAAGCAGAGCTTTCTGATTGATCAGCATGCTTCTGATGATCCTTCTGCTTCTCCAAAAGTTGCAGCTTGGAAATGTGAATGTGAAGGTAGTGATTGCTGCTCATGGGATGTTGTAGAGTGTGACAGGGACACTGGCCATGTGATCGGCCTTAACCTTGGCAGCACCTGCCTCTATGGTTCTACCAACTCCAGGAGCGCCCTCTTCCACCTTGTGCATCTTCACAGGCTTGATCTCTCTGATAATGATTTCAGTTACTTTAAGATCCTATCTGGAGTTGTCCAGCTTTTGAGTCTAAGAAGTCTAAACCACTTGTCTTCCAGATTCTCCGGCCAAATCCCATTGGAGCTCTTAGTGCTGTCTAAACTGGTTGTCCTTGATCTCTCACAAAATCCATTGAAGCGCTAGTAACCTGACCTGGCTTCTGATGCAGGGGTCAGAAGCATTTCCTTGTTGTAGCATTTGGGAAGCTGGTTGTAGCATTCCTGGTGAACGGTGATTTCTCCTGTCAATTTGGTACACTTTCAGACTTGATCTCTTGCATATCATTGGAGAACCTTTATCTTTTTTCTTTTTCCTCAATATTTTGTTTTTAGAAAGATTTTAACTAAAAGTATTGTGCAATTTCATTTGAAAAAAATTTCAAATCCTTTTCTATGTGAAATTATGGATCTTTAGTGTTCTGCAGACCCCTAATATTAGGAATATGGTGGTTTATGTTGGCATACATGATTTTCTCTTTAAATCCTTGAACCCAGTGTACCAATATCCTAAACATTTCTTTTTCTTTACAGATATATGCTGGAAATATGATAGGGTGATGAAGGCCAAGGAACCACTTCGGTGTTGGTTTGGAGATCAATCACTGAAAGGTTCAGATGATTTCTTTTTCTAGTTTCTTCCAATTTAGGGTAGATTAAGAGGTATCCTTATGGTAGCAAATTCTTCTGACCTAAAGCTTAAGTGATCCTTTAGTGAAACAAAACATAATCCAGGAACATTCCCTCCTTCAGTCACTGTTGCTAGCCTTCAGGAAGCTGAGCATTTACAGAAATAAATAAATAAATGGTACCCTGCTTTCCATAGCAACCATGTTAGACTAAGATTTTTTCATTGACTTCTACGGGTGGCTTATGCTGAGAAGTAAAAGTCATTAATCAGGGCAGGTTCCTTTTTGGGGTTTCTGTGAAGGATGGATAGACCTGAACTTGAGCATTTTTGACTGAAGATGATGAATCAAGACTGGAATCTACTTCCATTTTTGACAACCTGAGAAGGTAACATTTTTCAAGCAATGGCATAAAAAATCTGTGGTGTTGGTCTACCTTCCTAAACGAAATATTTTGTGATGAAAGTAGATTACTACTTGTTCTTTTTTTCTGCCAACAAAACTGATGTGCTGGATTGGAGTTGAGGATTTTTTTTAATTCCCTCATTCATATTTGTTTGAGTGTATTTGTGATTCATTCTTGAATGATTCTCTTCCCCTTTTACCTGAGTTTACCAATATGTTAGACCCTTCTAGGGAACATGTTCATACCCTGGGTTGTGGATGATTAAAAAAACTAGGTCATCTTGGCATATGATTGTAAAAATTTTTTTAAATGAAACCATGTCAGATCTTATATCCCTAAAATAATCTTGTATTTGCAACTAAAGTTGCCTCATTTTGAACATTGTGAGTAAAATGGGCTTGTTTCAGTTTTTAGAACAAAGATGAAGGACCTTCATTCCATGGATCCCTCAATCAAACCCTAAGTTTTCTTAAAGATGAGGTTTATAGTGGATGAGAGGAGGGGTAATGATTTCAAAATGTTCTGCCTGCTTGGAGCCATTTTATGCTTCCCTCTGTTTTTTACACTTTTTTGAAGCTGAAACTGACAGTGTAAAGAAATTTATCTGATTAGAATGTCTCCTTCCTCTTTTGTTTAATCTAATCTTTTGTGTCTTGTCATATATATATATATATATTCAGTTCACGGTTGAAGTAATGTAAATCACTGAGTGCTGGCTTGCTGCACACAGATACATGTTTTCTGGTAAATTTGGAAGGATCACAATGTAATACCGCATAATGTCAAGAAGTAATATCTGTCCTATGCATGTACATTTTAGTGTCAATCATTTCTCAGTAGCATCTAGGATTCTTACTTGATGGTTAAAAAGGTTCACATTTCAGTTGTCTTGTGGATCATGGTTTTGGAAGCTAGTCACAACCCAAAAGCTGGAGTGCTTCATCTATATATGTCCCCGGTGAAATCCCAATTCCCAAACAGGTCATTGTATATTGTATGCCTATCCTAGAGTTCTATCAGATGGGTGGAATGCCAATCATGAAGAAGTATAAAAACAGGGCTTTCATATGTATATGGGTTACAACCTGCTGTTCTATCAGACAAGTAGTGATCCAATAGTCCAGTGGAAGGTGGTTGCTGAGAATGAATATGGAAGAGAGAATTTATAGAAAATTTGAAGTTCAAAAACTTTGAGGACCAGATTACCTGTAGAACCTGAGAAAAGGGCATATCAAACCACACTCAAAACAGGTGAAATATTATTTGTCTGATGATGTTGACTTGAGACATTGCTGGAGTATTGAGGGTCATTCATTGAATTCTTAAAGTAAAACACAAGCAAGTTTTGCCTATATCATTGGATTTGTTGTTCATTTTATTTATCACAAAGCTACCTTTTATTGTCAACTAATCATTTACTTTTAATCGGAAATTCATTTTGTTTTTTTAGTAGCGAGGAATTTTCTATCGTCAAGTCCTTAGAACTCTTGTTGGAGACCCAAATATCATAATACTGACCGCCCTGCAACAACCAGCGTCTGGTTTTGAGAATCTTGTGCTCTATAACTTTGTGTTGGCGTGGCCGATATTCTGGTATTCCAAGTTGAATTGTATAAATACAAATTAAGAATCGATGCGAGCATTGTGGAAGTGGCGCAGATGGTAGTGTTGGAGCCATGGAGGTGATGTTAGCACTTAAGAGTAGTATGATAGTCGTACAGGTGTAAAACAACAAAATTGATGCTTCCAAAAATAATAATTCTTAGCTTTATTGAAAAGCAATTTTATAGATTAGTTATATGTATGTATTTAGAATGCCTTTGATAGTCATTCAAGTAAATGTTATTTTAGCATTTATAACACTTCAAAATTTTCATCATTCAAGTATTAAAAACACTTTGATGTGAAACACATTCTTAATAAGAGATGAAATTTGAGAGAAAATGGGTTTTGATTTCTTAATTTGAAAAATATAGAAAAAACAATTTCAACTTTTATAAACCAGTTTTATTTTCATTAATTTAAAAATATTTTAAAATATGTACATTTTTTCATAACTCAAATAGTTATTTCTTGAAATACCCTTTTACTTGATGATATTAGATAAAATTATCCAAAATTAGTTATTATTTTAATTTAATAAAAGTGTTTTACAAATAAATATATTATAAAATTTTTATTATATAATATAAGATACAAATTATTATAAAAAAGATTTCTAGGATACTCAAGTGATAAATAAAATCTTTACAATTTTTTAGTTAATAACGATTTTATATCATGTATTATATAAATTCTCTCATCTTCTCATTTTATTTAATAAAATTGAATAAAAATTTTGTTAGTTGATATGAATAATAAAATAAGAAATTTTAAAAATTAAAAATACATTTAAAACTAAAATGCATAAAAATTAAATACAAACACACCTTAAAAATTAAAAACGAAAAGATTTACTTTTATTAGATTTTCAACTCTTGATATTTATATTTTCTATCAAAGTGTTTTGATTAAGTGAATGTTAATATTTTAATTTTATATTTTTAACTTTAATTGTATTTTTAATTTTAAAATTTTCTTTTTTTATTAATCTTAAATAAGTTCTTAGGGTAAAAAAAGTTGTTAATTTGTGTTATTAATATATAAGAGGGTCATTTCAAGAATTAATTATTTCTTGATTAACAAATTTTCTCCATAAAAATTATAATACTCTTCAAAAATTTAAAATCTGAAAAGTTTGTTACTCCAATTTTTTTTAAATAGAAAATATATTAAAAGGGTTATTTAGCTTTTTATTTTAAATACTTTAAAACAAAATTTTAAAATAAAAGTTAAATGTGTTTAATATTTATAAATTTTTTTTTAAAATACATATTTATGTTTAAAACCATCCAAACGGCACCTTAGTGCGGAGCTGCAATAATTGTGAAAGGCTGTCATGGATGCCATGCTCTGCTTTTTCTTCAGCCGTGGCCATGACGGCCATTGGAATCCTACGCGTTGACCCCTTTGACTCTCTGATTGCTGAAGTCTTCGCACCACACAACCACTTTCACTTGTTTCCATCTTCCCTTCTCTACTCTCAGCTCTTTGTTTGCCTTTGCTGAACACCATGGAAGTTGTTGGAGAGGCTCTTCTTTCCGCTGCCTTTGGCTCGTTGTTTGACAAGTTGGGTTCCTCTGATCTGATTAAGTTCGCACGGCAGGAGGATGTCCACACCGAGCTCGAGAAATGGGAGAAGGAGTTGCAGAGCATCCGGCAAGAGGTCAACGACGCGGAGGAGAAGCAGATCACACAGGAGGCTGTCAAATCATGGCTGTTCGATCTGAGGGTTTTGGCGTATGATATGGATGACATCTTGGACGAGTTTGCTTACGAATTGATGAGGACAAAGCTGATGGGGGCTGAAGCTGATGAAGCCAGCACAAGCAAGAAACGCAAGTTCATTCCTACCTTCTCTACTAGTTTCAGTCCAACTCATGTTGTGCGTGATGTTAAGTTGGGGTCCAAGATTAGAGAGATCACCAGCAGATTACAACATATTTCAGCTAGAAAAGCTGGACTTGGACTGGAAAAGGCGGCAGGAGGAGCTACTTCTGCTTGGCAAAGGCCACCACCCACTACACCTATAGCATACGAACCTGGGGTTTATGGCAGGGATGAAGATAAAAAAGTGCTTCTTGATTTGCTGCACAAGGTTGAGCCCAATGAAACCAATGTTGGCGTCATTTCCATTGTTGGCATGGGCTGGCTGGGCAAGACAACGCTTGCACGGCTGGTTTACAATGATGAAATGGCCAAAAATTTTGATCTAAAAGCGTGGGTTTGTGTATCTGATGTGTTCGATGTGGAGAATATAACAAAAGCAATTCTCAATTCGGTGGAAAGTTCTGATGCAAGTGGCTCGTTGGACTTCCAACAAGTTCAAAAGAAATTAGCAGACGCATTGACAGGGAAAAAGTTTTTACTCATTCTAGACGATGTGTGGAACGAAGATTCTGGTAATTGGAACAGCTTGCGCGCCCCTTTTAGTGTAGGGGCAAAAGGAAGCAAAGTCATGGTCACAACACGCAATAAAGGAGTTGCATTGATGATGGGAGCTGAGAAGAATGTTTATGAACTAAAAACTTTATCAGAAGATGCCTGCTGGTCAGTGTTTGAGAAGCATGCGTTTGAACATAGAAATATCGATGAACATCCAAACCTGGTGTCTATTGGTAGGAAAATTGTCAACAAGTGTGGCGGATTGCCACTGGCGGCAACAACGCTTGGTGGCCTTTTACGCTCTAAACGAAGGGAAGATGAATGGGAAAAAATATTAAGTAGTAAAATATGGGGATGGTCAGGCACAGAACCTGAGATTCTCCCTGCGTTGCGATTGAGTTATCACTATCTCCCTTCACATTTGAAGAGGTGTTTTGCTTACTGTGCAATGTTCCCCAAGGACTATGAGTTCGACTCCAAAAATTTGGTCCTTCTGTGGATGGCCGAAGGTTTGATTCAACAACCAAAAGGTGGTAGACATACAATGGAAGATTTAGGCGATGACTATTTTTGCGAGTTATTGTCAAGATCATTCTTTCAATCATCGAGTAATCATGAATCACATTTTGTGATGCATGATCTTATTCATGACCTAGCTCAAGGTGTTGCTGGAGAAATATGTTTTTGTTTGGAAGATGAGTTGGAGTGTAACCGGCAATCCACAATTTCCAAAGAGACTCGTCATTCATCATTTGTTCGTAGAGATGGGGATGTGCTAAAAAAATTTGAAGCTTTTCAAGAGGTAAAGCATTTACGGACATTTGTTGCTTTAAATATTCATTGGGCGTCTACAAAATCTTATGTAACTAGTTTGGTGTGTAATCATCTAGTGCCAAAATTTCAACGACTAAGAGTTCTCTCTCTGAGTCAATACAATATTTTTGAGCTACCAGATTCTATTTGTGAATTGAAACATCTACGCTATTTGAATCTGTCCTACACCAAAATAAGATCTTTGCCTGACTCAGTGGGCAATCTCTATAATTTACAAACATTGATGTTATCCTTTTGTATGCATCTTACGAGGTTACCTCCCAACATTGGAAACTTAATTAATCTTCGACATCTCAGTGTTGTTGGATGTTCATTGCAAGAGATGCCACAACAAATAGGCAAATTAAAGAACCTGCAAACATTGTCTGATTTTATTGTGGGCAAAAGTGGATTTTTGGGAATAAAGGAGTTGAAGCATTTATCACATCTCCGAGGGAAGATTCGTATTTCACAATTGAAAAATGTGGTGAATATTCAAGATGCCATAGATGCCAATCTAAGGACTAAGCTCAATGTTGAAGAGTTGATTATGCATTGGAGTAAAGAGTTCGATGATTTGCGAAATGAAGACACCAAAATGGAAGTCCTCCTCTCTCTACAACCTCATACTAGTTTGAAGAAACTCAATATTGAAGGCTTCGGTGGTCGGCAATTCCCCAACTGGATATGTGATCCCTCTTACTCTAAATTGGCGGAGTTAAGTCTCTATGGTTGTATAAGGTGCACATCACTGCCTTCAGTTGGGCAACTACCCTTCCTAAAGAGGTTGTTCATCGAAGGAATGGATGGAGTGAGAAGAGTGGGGCTGGAGTTTGAGGGGCAGGTTTCTCTTTATGCTAAGCCTTTCCAATGCTTGGAGTCTTTATGTTTTGAAAATATGAAGGAATGGAAAGAGTGGTCATGGTCAAGAGAGTCATTCTCTCGCCTCCTCCAGTTGGAGATAAAAGATTGTCCAAGACTGAGTAAGAAATTACCCACTCACCTAACTTCTCTAGTAAGACTTGAAATTAACAATTGCCCAGAAACGATGGTTCCACTTCCAACACATCTGCCTTCTCTTAAAGAGCTCAATATTTATTATTGCCCAAAAATGATGCCTCTATGGTCCTCTTTTGCATTTGACCCTTTTATATCAGTGAAGAGAGGGAGTAGAAGTGCAACTGACATCACCTCAGGTATTTATTTAAGAATTAATGGAATGTCAGGGCTTTCTAGACTCGAGCAAAAGTTTTTGCGGTCTTTGCCAAGGCTTCAACTTCTGGAAATTGACAATTCTGGTGCTCTGGAATGTTTGTGGGAAAATGGGTTGGGATTAGGAAACCTTGCTAGTCTTCGAGTATCGGGTTGTAACCAACTTGTATCCTTGGGAGAGGAGGAAGTGCAAGGGCTGCCTTGCAATATTCAATATTTGGAGATATGTAAGTGTGATAACTTGGAGAAGCTTCCACATGGATTACAAAGCTATGCATCTCTTACAGAGTTGATTATCAAGGATTGTTCAAAATTGGTGTCATTTCCAGACAAGGGTTTCCCGCTCATGCTTAGACGTCTTACTATTTCTAATTGTCAGAGTCTAAGTAGCCTACCTGATAGCAGTAATTGCTGCAGCAGCGTGTGTGCCCTTGAATACTTGAAAATAGAGGAGTGTCCTTCTCTCATTTGCTTTCCAAAAGGGCAGTTACCCACCACCCTTAAGGAACTGTATGTATCCGTTTGTAAAAATCTGAAGTCTCTTCCAGAAGACATCGAGGTTTGTGCCCTTGAACACATAGATATAAGGTGGTGTTCGTCTCTCATTGGTTTTCCAAAAGGAAAGCTACCATCAACTCTCAAGAATCTCACGATAGGAGGGTGTAAAAAGCTAGAGTCTTTACCAGAGGGAATAATGCATCACCATTCCAACCACACAACCAATTGTGGTCTTCAATTCTTGGATATCTCGAAATGTCCATCTCTCACATCCTTCCCTAGAGGCAGATTTCTCTCTACCCTTAAATCTATAAGGATTTGTGATTGTGCACAGCTGCAGCCAATTTTGGAGGAGATGTTTCACCGCAATAATAATGCACTTGAAGTTTTGTCCATCTGGGGATATCCCAATCTCAAAACTATACCAGATTGCCTCTACAACCTCAAACATCTTCAGATCAGAAAATGTGAGAATCTGGAGTTGCAGCCTTGTCAATTGCAAAGCCTCACTTCTCTCACATCACTTGAGATGACTGATTGTGAGAATATCAAGACCATACCAGATTGCTTCTACAACCTCAGAGATCTTCGGATCTATAAATGTGAGAATCTGGAGTTGCAGCCTCATCAATTGCAAAGCCTCACTTCTCTTGCAACACTCGAGATCATTAATTGTGAGAATATCAAGACACCCTTATCAGAATGGGGCCTTGCCAGATTGACCTCCCTTAAAACTCTCATCATTTCTGATTATCACCACCACCACCACCACCACCACCCATTCCTTCTTCCTACTACTGTAGTTGAGCTTTGCATTTCAAGCTTCAAGAATCTGGACTCCTTGGCCTTCCTATCTCTCCAAAGGCTCACCTCTCTTAAAAGTCTATGTATCTCCCGATGTCCTAATCTCCAGTCGTTTTTGCCAACGGAAGGGCTGTCTGACACGCTTTCAGAACTATCTATAAATGGTTGCCCACTCCTGATTCAAAGGTGCTTAAAAGAGAAAGGGGAAGATTGGCCTAAGATTGCCCACATCCCCTATGTGAAAATAGATGGCCAATTGATCTTTGAGCAATAAAAAGTTGAGATTGCAGCAAAATGAATGCAGAGACCATTCCACTATATCCTCTCCTTATGTGCCACTATTCGTTGTAAGTGTCATTTGTTTTATTGTCCCACATTTATTTTGTGATGCATTCCTGTACTCAAGTTAATGGTTTCATCTCTGTTATTGAGAGTTACCTTCTATTCTGTTTATTAGGTTATGGAGATGTGATAAATATGTAGATTTGGCAATTTCATCTTCACTTGTAAGTTTCTTTAATTGTGCCATTTTGTTGAATTTGAATACTAACCTTTTTTTTCTTTTTATAACTCAATTATTTTGATTTTTTCAGTTTTCGACAATTTGTCTCACTTTTGTTTAGTTGTTAAATACTTCAACTGATTTATTTTATTTTCCTGGTTTTGATGATCATTTTTCTAAAGTTTTCTACTTTCATGCTTGTTATGTTTTATAGATACCTGCTAGAAGGGGCCTTTAGTTTCTTGACCTTTCTTAGTAGTCACTCCAATTGCAGAAACTGGAGTCGACTTAAGCAAAAGATTTGCAGATAAAACTTACTGGAGGCTCTCACATCTGTATGAGTCAACTTTATCAGGGGCCTCATCTCATGTGTGTCATTAGATTGCATATCCACACAATATGCATAGGCTATCCATTCCCTTTCTTTTAAAATCAAGCATGCCTAGTCATTGTAGATAATTTTTTCCTTGTTCGGAATTCGTTTCAAAATTTTCATCTTAAAGGAATTTCTTTTCATGCATGTAGGATATGAAGGTGAAAATAATGCAAATGGAATCCAATTCTCTAACCACAGGGTCAGCCAGTTAAAGTGAGTATACTTTATTTCATTAATGATCTTTTTTGACTCCTTGCATTTCAATTGCATTGTCCTCAAGTAGCATTCTTATCTGACATATCTCTAAATAAAGTTCTCCATTTTTTCCCCTAAATATTCATAGATATGCATCTATTAACTTAGGCCATGTTCTTAAGGCTTTATAGACCTATGATTTATCAACCTATGATTTCATGTTTCTCCATCACAGTATTGGATCATGTTTTTATAATTTTTCATTTGTCAACATGATCTTTATTCAACTTACAGGCTTTTCAAGTCAGTAATAAATAATATCTCCGATTGAAATGCTTCATTTTCTAGGAATATCTCTGATTTTAACTACATTTCCTTTTACAATAATTCAGGATTGGCTTTTGCTCTAAAATATCGATTCTTCATTTTGGTCTCCTTCACAGTCAATGTAATCATCACTATTTCTACATCTTTGTTGTCTTTGTAAATAATTTTCTAGCTCGAATTGTATAACATACTTATTCAAGTCAAAGCTGCAGAAGTCCTGGCCCACAAATTACCATCTCATGTGGACTCAGGAGAAAGGAAATCCGCACGTTGAAATACAGTGAGCTATGCTAATTCTTACATATTCAAAACCTTTTTATTTGTAAAGCATATTCTGATGGCATTTCAATATTTATGTATTCATTTCATTTTATTTTAAATTTTTAAGTAGATTCAGGGGTCAAAATAGTTACCATTGGCTTCAGAATTGAACTTCAACTTCTGAGGAGCATTCCCTTGTTGTAACACAAAATGCTTTTGGAAGCTGGTTATAGAATTCCTGGGGAATGGTGATTTTCCCTATTAATTTGATACACTTTTTGACTCATTCTCCAGCATATTATTGGAGAACCTATTTTTTCCCCTCAATCTATTACTTCTAGGAAGATTTTAACTCAAGTTGTTGCATGGTTTCATTTGAAAAAATTGTCAAATCCTCTTTTATGTGAAGTTATGGATCTTTAATTAGTGTTTTGCAGACCCCTAATATTAGGATTTCTCTTTAAATCCTTGAACCCAATGTACCATCTCAAACATTTACAGATGAATGCTGGAAATTGGATAGGCTGATGAAGGCCAAAGAACCAATTTGGGGTAGATTTGGAGATCAATCACTCAATGGTTCAGATGATTTCTTTTTCTAGTTTCATTTGATTTAGAGTAGATTCAGAGGCTATACTCATAGTAATAAATACACAGTACCCTGCTTTTCATGGTGATCATGTTAGACTAAGATTTTTTATCAATCTCTACATGTGGCTTATGCCAAGAAGTGAAAGCCATTACTCATGGCAGGTTACGTTCTGGGGCTTGTGAAGGATGGATGGACCTGAACTTAAGCATTTTTTACTGAAGATGATGAATGGAGACTTGAATCTGCCCTATTTCACCAAGCAACAGCATAAAAAATTATGTAAGGTTTGTCAACTCGTCAATATATCCTAAACTAAATATTGTGTGATGGAAGTGGATTGTGACAGCTTGCTCTTTGGGATGGAGTTAAGGATTTTTTTATTCCCCCATTCATCTTTGTTTGAGCGTATTTGTGATTCATTCTTAAGTTGTTTCCTTTCCTTTTTATCTGAGTTTGCCAATATGTTCATTCTAAAATATCTTGGCATGCCTTAAAACTACCTCTAAGGGAACATGTTCATACCCCGGATTGTGGCAATCAAAAAAAGGGTCTATCTTGGTATATGATGGTAAAAAAATGAAATTCTTTCATTTCTTGTAGCCTTAAAATGATCTTCTATTTGCTACTAAAGTAGTCTTATTTTGAGTGTTGTGTGTATAATGGACTTGTTGCGTTTTTAAAACTCAGTGGAAGTACCTTTATTCCTTGGAGCCCCCAATCTATGGCTTATATTGGGTGAGAGGAGGAGTATGATTTTGGTATGCTCTGCTTGTTTGGTGCCATTTTATGCTTCCCCCCAAATTTTTTACACTTTGTGAAGCAAGTGACAGTGTACAGAAGTTTATCTGATTAGAATTTTGCCTATATATATGTTTCTGTTCATGGATAATGAAAATGTAAATCACTGAATGCTGGCTTGCTTCCCGTAGATACATCCCTGTCGCTAAAGCTAAACAAAGGTTGTGTTTTCCCCTAAACTCAGAAAGGTTCAGATTTCAATCTTGTCTTGTAGCTGATGCTTTTGGAAGCTCCTCAAACCCGAAATTTTGAGTGCTTCATCTGTATGTATCATCTGTGAACTCCTGAACAGTTTGTTATAAGATATGCCTATCCTAGAGTTCTATCAAATGGGTGGAAAGCTAATTACAAAGAAATATGGACAGGGTTTTCACATGTATGGTTTACATCCTGCCAGTTCAATTGGCCAACAAATGATCCATTAGTCCAGAGGAAGATCATTGCTGACAATGAAAATGGAAGAGAGCATCAATAGAAGTTTTGATGGACTTGAATGAAGTTCAAAAAACTTGAGGACCAGATCACCTGTAGAACTTCTGGGAAGCGCATATCAACCACACTCCACAAGTGAAACGTTACTTTTCCGATGATGTTTCAAGATTTCAGACTCAAGGCATTGCTGGAGTATTGAGGATCATTCATTGAATTCTGAATGTAAGACACAAGCAAGTTTTGTTTACACAGGTTAATGTTGATAAATTTTCATAGTAGGGTAGTTGAGATCATGGTTCCTGAATATGTTGTTCATTGTATTCATCTCAAGTGACCGAACAAGGGTACCTTTTATCGTTAAGAAATGCATGTCCAGATATTCTTCCCTCCAAATATGAATGGTACTTTCTGGTTTTATAATCAATACAAGGTGTGGAAGTGAAATTGATTATGCTAATGCATGAACTTCAGTAGCCAGATAAACCACCATTGACAGCCATTGGAGTCCCATGTCTCTAACTTTCACTTCATCTCAAGTTGCTTACTCAGCTTTCACACACAGCAAACCATTAATTCTTTCTGCTTCGCCTTTTTACAGCATCCTTTAGATTCCCACTCTCTTTCTCCTAAGAAACCATGCAAGTTGTTGAGGTTGTTCTTTCTGGTTCCTTTCAAGTGCTGTTTGGCAAGCTGGGTTCCTCTGATTTGTGGAAGTTTGCACACCAAGAGCAAGTCCAAACGGAGCTCAAAAAATGGCAGAAAGACACTGGAAAATCCATGCAGTTCTAAAATGGTGCCAAGAGAAGCAGCTGAATCAACTATGCTTTACCTGGAAAGTACTGAGAAATAGAGAAGAAATATTAAGAAAAATAATTTATAATGAAAAATATGTTTATATATTTTTAAATTATTTAATTTTTATATAAAAATAAATAAAAATTGCAGAGATCTGAGGCATCCTTTCTCTGTAATTCATCAACAAACTATTACAGATTGAGCTTCAAAAATATTTCACACAAAATTATTATAGATGTGGTTACAACTTACAAATATTTGATATGAAATACAGAAAGCCCAAAACCAACAGCCTATAGTAGAACACAGTTATTACACTAAGCCCAACAAGCCCAATGAACCCTAGTTTACTTATTTGCGTCCAACAGCCCATCAACAGCCCTTGGCTTCAGACCCTTCCCAAAAGCTGCCTACCCCAAGCCGCCTTCTTCTCTATTGCTTCCTGCCAGGCTACCACTGCTCCCACAGCTGAGAGAGATGCTGTGAATGGGAGCAAGCTTCCCTTTTTTATAGACCTCAAGGGAAGTTCTTCAATTGCGGTTTGGGTGTTGGGTGGCAACTAACATCGATGAACATAGGCGGCAGTGGTGGTGCTGACTTCAATCTTCCAGCGTTTCCGGCGAGTCGGTGGTGGTGGTGGTGGTGGAGAGGGCATAGGGTGACCCACTTCGGTTTTTTTTAATAATGGCGGCGCACTCTGTGTTGTTCTCTTCAAAATGATACATGAGTTTCAGAAATCTTTCACCAGGTATTTCAGAAAAGTTTTTTTTTTTTTTTTTTGGCTAGATAATATGGATTTACTTGTTTATATGTTTTGAACTATGTAACCCCCGAAAAAAATTTGATTGTCAATTGTAGATTGAAGCACTAGATTGCTAGAAAAATTGGGAATTGGGCATTGTATGGATTTTTATAATTGGATTGTGATGAAGTTATTGTTTTTAATGGGTTGTTGTTCCTGTTAAAATCTAATCCAAGTGGAGGTTGGTAATGGTATTATTTGTTGACATTCCAAGTGATTTACAGAGTGTTTTTGATGGTTAGTGTCTTAATTAATTTTTCCCTGGAAAAGAAATTGTCTGCTTTGCTGAGAGTTGGTGCCGTTGGAGCATCTCTGGTCCCACCCCCCTTTAGAGCTCGTCTTTTCTTTACCAACCCCCAGCAGCAAATGACCTGCAGCCCATCCCCCTGACTGCCTCCCTTGTGATGATGAAACTTCTCATTGATTTTATGCAGTTCATTGACATGTTTATTCCCTGCATAAATGTTTTACAAAATCATTAATAGTTCAGGGTTCAATTTAAATGTAACATGCTTCCTTTTATATCCCATATCCACCATTTTGTAATACACCACTGCTATACGCTACAAAGCGGCAATAGACTACAAATCCCTTTAATGAGTTGGGCAATGCAGTAGGAACTTGAGGTGAATTAACTGAAAACACAAAAGTGCTGATATATCTGTTTTGTGATATAGAAAGAAAGGCAATAGTCAGTAGCCTCATTAATGTGTGGTAGAAGAGAATTCCATGGAAAAATTTTGTCGTGGTTCTAGGCAACCAAAAAAAAAACTGTAATATTTGAATTTCAGTTTAGTTTAGATAGGGAGAGAAAAAAAAAAAAAGATGTAGGAAACTGCATAAACACACATTATAATTTTTCTTTTTGAGCCATCTATTGCATATAACCAGCCATTGAACAATTAGTAAGACTTGAGCCTATTAGAACCATGGTATCTTCTGATGGAATTCATTAATGCTTGACCCCTTTTGAAGTCTATTTATTTGTTGCTGGCATATGTATTGTTATGTGCTTTTCAATACATCTATTTTATTTTTTTGTTGAAGAAAAGCATGTACTGCTTTCAAAATTATACAGCACAGAGAGCTCCCTTGATGTTTTTCTGATTTATGGTATTCAATGAATTGCATTAAGGAAACCTAAATTTGTGAAAATGTGGAATTCTTTGAATTCCAGTTCTATAAAAGTCTGTGATTCAATAGCATCTGGATGCTTGAAGTGTTAAGTATCCATTTGATCATGTTATGATTTTTCATTTCCATAAATAGTTCTTAGAACAGTTGGAAAAGTAAGTGATTTGCAAGTAGAGAACATTGCTGCACTGATTTAGCTTCTTAACTTCCCATTCATTTATTTTCTGCTTTTCTTTGGCTACTAAAACATTATCTGTTTTTGTCATGAGGAAATGTGGCAAATGGAATTTTAAACATGTAATTTTCCTGTTTACTGCAGCCTTTTCATGCTAGTTCCTGGTTGTTGATGAAGGCTTTGGTTCCAATTATCAATGCTTTCTCTTCTGGCTTAAAGGCGATAGTTATGAGAAATAGAATACCAAAAAAATTTTCATCTGCAAATTTAGCATTATCTTCTCCAACTCTTATGGTAGATGAAGTATTTAACCACAATAATTCCTGCTGTGTGGATGATGATCTATTGCCAAATATCAAATGCATTCCAGTCGAATATATGGAATGGAATGGGCTTTCTTCTGGTGAGAACGATATCTTTGCATATGTAGACAAGGATTCCCTGATTTCCGAAAATGAGAAAGCAGTTGATGATGAAATGGAAATAATAAAGGTGATACTCACAAACCGCGGATGGAATTTAGGTTCTCAAAATGGTTATAGGATTGATCTGAGTCAGTTTAACGTAATGAAGATTTTGAATGATCTGTTTGAAGAGAGTACAGATGCTGCCCTTGCTCTTTACTTCTTCAGGTGGTCAGAGTACTGCATGGGATCAAAGCATACAGTTGAATCAGTGTGTACAATGATACATATTCTGGTCTCTGGAAACATGAATCATAAAGCAATGGATCTACTTCTACATCTCATTAGTTATAACAGTGGAGAAGAGGGATGGCATAATATATTTCTGAAAATCCATGAAACCCATACCAAAAGAAGGGTCCTAGAAACTGTATATGGCATGCTTGTCAACTGTTATGTCAAGGAAAACATGACACAAGTGGCTCTTAAATTAATATGTAAAATGAGACATCTTAACATCTTTCCCTTGATAGGGGTTTGTAATTCACTTCTCAAGGCATTGTTGGAATCAGAGCAGTTGAATTTGGCTTGGGATTTTTTGAAAGAAATGAAGAGCCAAGGGCTAGGTTTAAATGCTTCTATTATTAGCTTATTTATCAGTGGATACTGTAGCCAAGGTAACATTGACACCGGTTGGAAATTGCTTATGGAAATGAAATATCTTGGAATCAAACCAGATGTTGTTGCATATACAATTGTGATTGACTCCCTATGCAAAATGTCCCTTTTAAAAGAAGCCACTTCTATACTGTTCAAAATGACTCAGATGGGTGTATTTCTGGATTCAGTTTCGGTTAGTTCAGTTGTTGATGGTTACTGCAAAGTTGGAAAATCAGAGGAAGCAATGGATGTTTTGGAGGTATTTAATCTTTCCCCCAATATTTTTGTATTCAATAGCTTTATTTCCAAATTATGCACAGATGGTAACATGTTAAAGGCTGCTAAAGTCTTCCAGGATATGTGTGAGATGGGCTTGATTCCTGATTGTTTTAGTTACACCACTATGATGGCAGGATACTGTAAAGTTAAGGACATAAGCAATGCTCTCAAATATTTAGGAAAAATGTTGAAGAGGGGAATTAGACCATCTGTTGCTACATACACTTTGCTTATAGATAGTTGTTGCAAGCCTGGAAACATGGAAATGGCAGAATATTTGTTTCAAAGGATGATAACAGAGGGTTTGGTACCTGATGTTGTTTCATACAATACATTAATGAATGGCTATGGAAAGAAGGGCCACCTGCAAAAGGCTTTTGAGCTTTTAAGTATGATGAGATCAGCTGGTGTCTCTCCAGATTTGGTAACCTACAACATTCTCATTCATGGTCTTATCAAGAGAGGATTAGTGAATGAAGCAAAAGATATTCTAGATGAGCTCACGAGAAGGGGTTTTTCTCCTGATGTTGTGACATTCACTAATATAATAGGTGGGTTCTCGAATAAGGGGAACTTTGAGGAAGCATTTCTTTTGTTCTTCTACATGAGTGAACACCATTTGGAACCTGATGTCGTGACATGCAGTGCTCTTCTTAATGGGTACTGCAGGACACGTTGTATGGCAGAAGCTAATGTTCTATTCCATAAGATGCTTGATGCTGGGCTGAAAGCTGATGTGATATTGTACAATAGTCTTATTCATGGATTTTGTAGTTTAGGAAACATTGATGATGCATGCCATTTGGTGAGTATGATGATCGAACATGGCATCATGCCAAACAATATTACTCATCATGCACTTGTCCTTGGATATGAAAAGAAGTGTGTTGAGAATCCTGTTGAAAGAGCAGCCTTTAAGCTGCAGCAATTACTGCTGAAATATGGTATCCAGGCTGAAGATGACAGATAACTAGCTATGATCTAGCAACCTAGCAACTTGGGTGCTGAACCTGTTATATGGCATGCAGGTATGTACTGGGAATTTTTGTGCTTATCTAATAAAAACTCCCATGCAATATCTCAAATTTAGTTTATAGATTTGTTGGCTTCACACTGTTTTACATGATTCTGATTCTAGATCTGGTGGGTTTTCAGGTATTTAAGCTAGTTCAACTTTGACATGGAGTTACCTGGTGTTGTCTCTTTCAGTCATCTTGGATAATTATCTTGAAGCTAAAAGATGGCAAGTTTTCAGAAATCAATGTGAAGAAACTCCTGTTTCTTTGAGATGTGGTCCTCACATGGCACAACAGTATTCAGCCTGGTAAAGAAAAACTGCACCCAATTCTTTTTGTATAGAAGAATTAATCTTCCATAATCATTATATATTTCTAATTTCTCACAATTTTCCACGTAATTCTTAGATTCCAAAGGCTTGAGCAAGGAAGTTCTGGAATATATTTGCTGAATGGAAAATTCAGGCATCAGTCTAAGAAACTTGTTTCTTTGAGATGTAGACCATTCTATGGCATGACAGAATTCAGCTCGGTAAAGAAAAACTAGACCCAATTCTTTTTGTAAGGAGAAACTAATTTCTGGTAATCATTCTATGTTTTACAATTTTTCTTGTAGCTTCGTTACCTACCAGAGGCTTAAGCAAGGAAGTTCTGGAATACATGCTGAATGGTTTTGTAGTTCTCATAACAGACCATATCTGATTGAGCTTCTACAACTAACCTCCAAGTGGGAAAGAAGCATAGGGAGGTTTGTTGTCTTCCCCTAAACTATTAATTGCTGTTCCTGTATTGCAATTAGAAATTGTTTACTACCACAATCGAGGCAATTAATTCACCTTTCATTAGCTTGGGGAATCTTTTCTCTTGCTTTTTAGAAAATCTAATGCAGAAGTTCAATGATTTACTAGTTGACTGCAAATTTCTTCTGGCTGGCTAGTTTCTCAATCATTTAGAAAAGCTGATTCATGCTGCAGATTTTTAGACAGTGAGTTCATTGCCTCAAAAAAAGTATTCTCACCCTTTGTTTTGCTGTTTGTTCATCCATCATTTTCCAGTTTTATCGTATTCTCCCCCTGATCATCTCCAGTATACGAGTCCATGGATCTTCCTTTTTCCATTTGCGTGGTGCTGATGAGACTGTTCTTTTTTCTTTTTTTCAGATTGCCACAAATTCTATTTCATGGGGAATCCAGCAATGCAGCATCTGAAATGACAATTTCTCGAGATGCAGTTATACCCGAGGGGAGTTTATCCATCTGGCCGGAGTTCTTTCCACTGGTTCTTCTTTATCTTGCCTCTGATCATACTCCCTTGGGGTTTCTAGCTTTGTTTCCACTGTTTCCACCATATTCATGGCAAATAAATAAAGCACTAGATGGAAGTTGTTGGCTCTTTGTATCACCTCCCTGAAAATACAGTGAAAAACTTTGAATGAAATGTAAACACAAATCTATTTTCTGGGTTCTGTTTGGTGTCAACCATGAGCAATACTGGCATCAAAGCAAATTATGTAAAAAAATCTTCAGATGTGCCTGAAAGAAACGTCCAAATACATTATGTAAAACCAGAGGATATGCCTCGTACAAATATACAATTTTCCTTCTTGAGGTCTGAGAGCAATTCCCATTTTCACAACAACCATTACAATGAATTTGCAACCATGGTTCCCCTTTTATTTCTCAAGAATCAGCATGATCTATCATTATTCCCCGAAACCCCATAAGAATCAGCATCCACATGAAGGTAAAATTAGTCCACCCAACATTCTATTCTCGAATCTTTTGGATTCCAATCCATCGTGCATAGTCCACCCACCTGTTCAAAAAACAAGTATGAAGTTTGAGAATTGTCAACAACTAAAACATTCAAGTTATACAAGGACTTAGCATAATGATGTTCTGAAGA